>NC_140188.1:30658486-31258486 GCF_965226575.1 Pagrus pagrus
CTGCTGCCTCACTGGGAGTTTTCAGTGCTGTGGATCCAGCAGAGCCAGGCCAGCTCTGTTACCACACATCAGCCAGGTGATTCACAGCAAGATAAGGAATTTACTATATTTCTTATCATGAAGAGAGTAGAAGAATAGGAGTTCGTCTCTGGTATGAGAGGACACGTGTAGAGGGAAGGGACTGAGCAGTGAGAGCTGCTGTGATTGATTTTCAGAGGACTTCAGTAAAATAATTAATAAAAAAAACTGTGTTCATGTATTCAAAAGTTTGACATGACAAGAGATTCCCTTTTAGATAAAGGAATAAAGCAGCGAATCTAATAAATCTTGTCTAAAAAGCCGAGCCAATGCCATGCTGTGGAATCTGAAGAATCTTCTGTGTGTTGCTGTAATTGTTCAGTAGATTTCCCATTCCTCCATGAGTGTCACAATATTTCACATGTCAGATAGTATGACAGCAGTAGCTTCCACGCAGTCTGCGTCTGCCCATTGGAAATATTATGACAATAATTGTTCACAGTGACAACTGATTTCACTGCCTGTAAACGGACTGGGATGCTGCTGTCTGAGGCTCGTGTTCACATTTCAAACTCTTCTCCCTTTTGTGTCTGATACCTTTTTACAACGGCTATCTGTCATCACACAAACAACGTGACTGAGGCAGCCCAACTTCTTCCACGCAAACCATCAGCGTTAATGAGGTTACAGCTGAGCGAATAATAAAATGTCACCTCGCAATGAAAGTGAACTGGTGCCTCAGACACTGAGCGTGCTTAAAAGCTCTCACATGTCAGTCCTATCAGCTCTGCAACAATGCTGTGCCTCTGATCTCTACCTGCCCGCCACACATGGACCAACACCACCTGACGTCACACACACTGACACATTGCACAGGTCACAACACACAGAAACACAAAGATTTGGGCCTTTTAGTAATAATCTGATTAGAGCTCGAACCATACTGGATTTTTTAGATTGATAGTGGGTAGTATAAAATTCTGATACCGACATATCAGCCAGTATTATTAATTACACATTTACATGAACACACATTTTTTGCACTGTTTCCGAAAATGTGGTCATCAACCACTTGTGATAAACATGTAATGGAGGCAGGATATTTTACAGTTTATTGCATTCCAAAATGACCTTCGAGCACTGAATCAGTCAACTTCACAGTGAATTGAATAGATATAAATTATGTTATTATTATATAAGTATATCTTTCTGCATTATGTTCTGTAAATAAATGTTTTCATATCAGGGCATATCGGACATCATATCCACCAACTGATGTGTCGGTCGGGCTCTGAACTCTGAATACTGGAGCTCTGAAATACCATCCAATCAGAGCTGTCTACTTATAATACATTTCATCACTTCATCATTATAATACAATGATACTAATAATAACAGCTGTAGCAATTGGTGGATTTACCGATTTGTTGATTGTCAGAACATGTATGGCAGTAATTGATAAACCTCCGATTAAGTCAATTTTCCAACAAAAAAAACAAAAATGTTCCAGTTGCAGCTTCTCATAGTTAGAAAACTAAATGTTTCAGCAGGTGATCAAACAAAATAAGTGATTTGAAGACGCCACTTTGGGCTTCGGGAAACTCTGACTGACACTTATCACTAAGTTCTGACCTTTGATGAACCAAACAATCAATTCATTGAGAATACAATCATCAGGTTAGACGCCGCCTAAACTTTTTCCTCCGAAGGGCCAAAACTCAAACTTAACGTTGGACCACGGTACAAAAGCAACACACATATTGTGCTGTAGTGTTAAAATGTAAAATTATACTGTATGGAAGCCCTGAAGGCAAGTAAGAAAAATAAATAAATCACTTATTTTCTAAGTCTGATCTAAACTCTTTTCTCCTGTTTATGACTCAAAAACAGGTATAAAAAACAAAAAATTGTTTTGCCATGATAGTCTTTCTAATTTCCTCAGTTCTTTTTCATTTTTATTTGTCTCTCAGGGCTTCTGTAGCACTGAGAGTTCCCTTGATTGACTGACTTCCTGCATAAAATGTCCCTCTTCCCACTGTGCTCAGATTATGACAAATAATGTGTCATTTGGAATGCTAAGTATTTAAAGAGCATTTTTATCTAATAATAATAATAATAATAATAATAATAATGTTTTCGTAATACCTTTTCATAATACCTTATGTCGGGCTGACTTTGGTCCTTGGGCCCCAGTTTGGTCAGCACTGTTTTAAATAATAATTAAACAAATTTAAAAGAGCTACAAATATATACAAATATAAACTCAAATATGCAGATAAGTACAAGTAAATATAAATCTGAAGGAAACACTGAGGACGTCTTTTTTAAAACAATATTTTGTCATGTTAAAAGTTCACATTTAACACTTGTAATATTTCCATACAGATCCATAAATATCAGCTTCAGTATCAGTCTAGCCCAGAGATGAACCGATAATGTACAAACACACACATGTCATAGACGAACACACTGGCATCACTGAGCCAAAAGTGGAAACCAGAGCTTTCTCTGCTCCTGCTCCATCAGCAAACAGCCTGGATTGTTATTGACCATGTGGAGCGTATAGTATCTTGTGTTGGCAGGCTTTTCTTTTTTTAGTTTAACTGCTACAGTAACATTGTATTGTATTGATCCAGCTGTGCAGAGCGCCATGCGTACCTCAGGGAAAGCTAGGAGGTTGTACAGTTATCTCCTGGGGTGTAATTCTCAACTATACAACCTACTACCTCAACCTGGGAGCAAGCAGACCTGGACACCAGGGCTTAATGGCTCAGGGAAAGTCAGGAGACACTTGAACCAGACAGGGAAGTCAAGTTGTACATGCTAACTGGATGCACTTTTTACTCAAACTGCTTTTATCCCGTCTCAAAGCAATTATAACATTTTAAGAGGTGCCCTGGCAGTGCAACTGTGTATCTTAGATACAGTCTCTATACACAAAGCAGATAAACATGTCTGACTCCAAAGCTTCTCCAAACTCTTTACGTCACTGACCCCAAAACACGCAAACGAACCCCAGCCTCCCCCCAAATGATGATCAGATTTTCTCCCTTAAAGAAAAGGCTCACAGTTGCTCATTTCAAACTGCTAACGTGGGAGGTTATAGCTGTTTGTGAGGAAACAAGCATTACAACTGTCATCCGTATGCATTCTCTAATTGGGTCGATGTCTACTTCATTAACACTAGAAAGGCCGAGCTGCAGCTAATTGACTGCTGAGTAAAATAGCCGCCTCCTCGGAGTTTTCTACAAACTAACATTTGAAATACACACAAAGAAATTGTAGCTCCAATTATATTTGCTTTTTTAATTGACTCTTTGTCTTAACCCCTCAAGGTCCAGTTAGTTTATGGACTGAACTGTGTGGAAAATGTCAAGGACCCCTGGAAGACCAAAACCCAACTTTTCCAAACTTTGGGGTCGGTTAAGAGATTTCTGAGGTAGATCTATTTATACATGTTTGAATTATTTTTATATAGGTTTTTAGAAGGTTTGTTAACAGACATAAGTTGAGAAAAGTTGAGAAACGTGTTCAAGAATGTAAGGATTAAACTTCAAAACCAACCTCAGAAGCAATTTCATCCGAGGAAAGAGGGAACGATCTAGGCCAGGACTAGTTTCTTGATCAGAAGAAAGCAGTGCTGCTGCTATCTGTGACAGGGAAATGGTTAATAAAGTTGGTGAGAGCTGGTGAGCAGCCCCCGCTGTGTTTTGCTGATGCTGCTCAGGTCGTTGGAGCTGCACAGACGCAGACCTGTAGATACAAGCTTGTGGTGTCAGTTAACACAAGTTCGGATCTACGGGTTTGGGGCCGTGAGCAGATGACTTCATACATCCATCAGCATGGCGAGACCTTTTGTACTTTATCTTTCAAGAATCCTTTCTAATGGCAGTAAATAAGTGCAAGTTAGATTCTATCGATTTAAAACTCAACACACAACTCTTAACACCACTTATTGCTGAAAATTAGATGCAAATAATTAGCCTAATATTCAACAAAAATGATGAAATCTCCTGTACCAAAGATTTGAAAAAAAAAACACAATTTATCTAGTTCAGAGGAAAGAGAGTGTAAGCTCAGAATAAGGTGAACTACAGATTGTAAATCATATCAATCATTAAACAATGAAAAACTTTGTTAAAAAAAATAAAAGCTGAAAGAAGAAATTCCCTGCACGTATAAAATGTTGTTCACAAAACTGTGGGTGGTCACATTTCATTCAGTCTCTTCAGAGAGTTGCCACCAAACTCCTGATCTCATTTTGATCCCACAATGCACTGCATCATTTCTGACTGAGTACACATTGAACTTCATGTTGTACTTAATTATTTGCCTACAGATCATTATTATGCCAACACTTGTACATCGCTCGAGAGAGTCGTTTCAGTGAGTGATAGGCGGAAAAATCCAAGTGGCATTTTAAGAGGCATGTGGCTGAGCTCAAATGAGACGTAAGTAATATAAAATGTTGAAAATAAATTGCAGGAAAAATTGCTCTCATAAAACACTGTGTAGGAGTTTTTTTGCTTCATTAATACCTGTGGATATTTAACAGGACTCTGTGATGACATAAACATGGCTGACTGTACAGTAAATACTGCAAGAATAATGTGAATTGTCTTCAAATAATTAAGCAACCTCAGATGGCATGTTTGATTTGTGATGCTGCTCTGGTCACCTGATGTTCACTTTCTGTTTGAATACATAAAGCTTAAATCATATTGATGATTTGTGTTTTAAAGAAATACACTGACAGGGTGAAGAATCATGGCATGGTTCTGGATTTCTTATTTCACAAATCCTCATGGCTGTATAAATCCATTCATTAAAATAAATAACAGCAAGGAAAACTATTAAACTGAGATGATAAACCACCTCCACAGCACAGGACTGTTATCTTGATATAGAAGAAAAATATGGCCATTTTTTCCAAATGTTACAGTACTCAAAGTGATCGCTCACTTTACATTACAAACGTGTCTCTGAAGGTAAAAAGCCACAGTCTGCGCTCACATTTGAAAAGCACATAAAGTTCAAATCTGTTTCAGCACATTCCTGACTGATGTGAATAGAGTTGTCGCTCTGCAACACAGGCAACAAAATAAAACTTGTAAAAGTCGGAGATGAAAAAGAGAGTGAGTGGTCGAATTTCAACTTTCAGACTCCATCTGAAGTTCTTTCTCCTTCCCTTCCCTCTGCCTGAATTTAAATGAGACGTCTGACTTTGAAGCTGTTGCCAAGTTGCTTAAAGTATGTCAGTGGGTCTCTGCCAGCGAGCTGAAAGACACCTTGAGATTGGCTGAACAAAGAGGTCAGCGGGGTCCACAGCACCCTGCTGGCCAACGCCGCCACCGCTGCACCGGCATGTGTGTGTGTGTGCGTATGTTAGTGTGTGTGTGTGTGAGCACGACAAAACGAAGACCAGCTAAAGGCCACCACCTGCATTATTTTGCCACTGAACAGCGCCAGCGGCCAAACCCAGCGGCGCTGCGTCCTGCTCGCCCAAATCTACCCAGCAACAGAGGTGGCGTGTATAAAAGAAGGGGGGTGGGGGGTGGGGGGGTCAACAGAGGTGAAGAAGTGAGAGGTGAGGAAGTGGCATGTCGTTAGCACTTCATAATATCACGCAGTGCAAACAGATAGCCCCGGCTAGCCAACAGGTAGCGTTCAGTTTAGGCCCCTTTCACCACAGCTATTACACAGTAAACATCACAGAAACACTCAGCAACCACACTGGTGAATATTAAGAGCCACAAAGCAAAGACGTGGAGAAAGCTCGGAGCACATTGGTAGCATGATGACTTACCGATTTGTCTTTATGTTTAGTTTCCAAATGTTTCTTTGCTCTACTCTGCAGGGCCTACGGTGCTTGGCAGAAGGTATAGGCAGTCATGTCCACTGTGGCCCATCAAAAACAAAACAAAAAGAAAAACAGCTCAAACATGCAACTACAGTAACAAAACCACCCCGAAAGGGAGCTCGGGGAGAGGGTGGGAAAGAGTGAGACAAAAGAAAAAAGCAAAGAGGGAGAGAAACTGGTGGGGGGGAAGAGAGGGTGGGGGAAAAGTAAACGATAACAGAAAAACAGACTCGTTTTTTTGGTGTTTTTACAATTTCGGTTTACCGCCGGCTAGTAATAATAAGTATAAATAAGCAAGAGGTAATCTTTCTGCCTGTAAAACCTCTGCAATCTACAAGCTGCTTCCCTGCACTACGAGCAAATGACAAGCAACATCTGTTTGTAAGACAGCCAAAATCCCACCCTTAAAAAAAAAAAAAAAAAAAAAAAAAAACGGAGAAAATTGGCTTGATTTTTCTCTCATTTTCAGTCTTGAAACTGCAAACTCTCCTTGTCTGTTTGACTCCCTCACTCGCTCAGCTGAATAAGGCAAAACAGAAAAGAGAAAGGGGAGTGTGCAAATTCAGCGCAGAGAAAATGCAGCCATGAAGCCATCCTCCTGTCACCCCTGAACCTCTCCCCTTCCCTTCTTCTTCTTCTTCTTCTTCCTCTTCTTCTTCTTCTCTCTTTTTTCCCCTCCTCCTCCTTGCATACTCCTTCTTCCTCTTCTTCTTCCTCTCCCCCCCTCCCAAAACGCGGGAGAGACAGTCCAATCGAGGTATAGCTACTTACTCACTCAGTCCTTCTCTTCCCAAACGCCCCACTACTCCGACACATAAACACTTGGACACACACACTTGTATCCTCGTCTCCCAGAGCGTCCCACAAAGCCAGAAGCAGACTGACTGGCTTGCACGTACACACTCATGGATGCACTAACATAAGTGCACATGAAGACATACACACGCACGCACGCACGCACGCGCACACACACACACACACACACACACACACACACACACACACACACACACACACACACACATTTCTTGGAAAGCTTCCATGCACCAAAAACAAATACCAATCTTTAGTTAGCCTCAGCTGCGAATAGAAAAGAAGGAGTCATTTCGGGACTTGGCTCTAGTTTACCGAGGCACAGATACAGACCATTTCTCCATATGCCTGCCTTTCACAGCTCGGGAGCAGCTCCAGATTTGACTGTATCATAATACTGCGAAAAACGTCCTCTGTCACTGATATCTTATGATAACATCCAGCTCCAGTAATAGGAGCGTGAGAGTGGCCGACATTCGGCAAACCAGAAATGCTGGACTTGTTTGTCGTGTTGTTTAGTCTTAGAATTAATAGGTAGGGTCGTGCAGCTCTCCAAATCCTAGTGACAGCACATGAGCTCTGTTCCATTACAGGACATAAGTGGGTGCCAAGTGAATCAATACAGCACACGGAGACAGAGAGACAGCTTCAATTTAAGCTGCAGTAGCAAAGATACACATACTCTACTGAGGTGCTGCAAGCTTACCCTGTTTTTTCCAAATTAAATTCAGGTAGAAGGTGGAGATATATCTCCTAGAACTCAAACCTGAGAGTATAATACGAGCTGTCTCCTTACAGCAGTGAGTGACTGAGCACTAACGTCCACAGAAAGCTGGACTCACTGAAATGATCTGTTTCCCTCCCTCATCTCTTTGGCATTCTTTGGCATAGGGCGTCACAGACTGGCTGGTTTGGTAAACAGGGGCATGCTGACATTACATTACAAGAATTCTGGGTATTCAAGTGGAAGAAATAGATCGCCCAGAAATAAAATCCAACTACTCATCTGGGTAATTATGGATCCCATTGCAGTTAAGGTCAGAGACCAAAGAACTACTCCAAACCTGGACCAAAGCAGTCCTATCTTTCAATGAACATGCCCTTTTTTAACCATATGCCAAAAGACAAACTTTCAGTAAGGTAGGCCAATCACAGCGATTCTGCTGCCACAACTCCTCACCAAGTATATTCAGACTAGCCTGAGTTTATGCCTCATGTATCATTATTGCACTGGATCACTTTTGTCACAAAGATCCTTCACAATCTCTGAAAAAACTATAAAGGTTGTTCACTAACTCCTGCCACTGTTTTGAAGATCCTCTCCACAAAGGTGTGTATGCAAATGATAATATCATAACAGGTGCATTCGCAAATAAGCATGAAAAATACTGAGAAGAATATGAGGATAAAAGGTGCTTTTTTTTTTTTTTTAGAATAACTATGTTATTTTCAACAGGATGCGACCAAGAAGGTCGATATATTTATGGTCGATGTGTGGACCATGAAGACTTAAAGGAAGAGTTCACACAATAATGGAGGTCCAGTCATCATCTCCTCCCCCCATGGTGATGGTGAAGTTTTATATATATAGTTTTATATGACCTCAAAACATCTCTGGAGCTTCACAGCAAAACAGTGTTGCAGCATTCTGCTAAACAACTGAAGTAGGTGGAGACTTGTTTTACTTTTAACTGACATGGGGATGAGTAGATAATGACTGAATTTCCATTTTTGTAGAACTTTTCCTTTAAAGTCGAATCAATGAAGTAGACTTCAGAAATGGCTTAAATCTCCCATTATTGTGAGAGGCACAAACAAATCTTTTCTGTTTTTGGTAAAAGGGACAGAGATGTGAAATGAAGTCAACAGGCGATGGTTCATCCATCAATGTGTCGTAATTAAAGAACGATTATGATAAAGCAACTAAAAACAAGCTAACTTGCTGTGTGCTGTATGTGGACATACAAACTTCAAACATCTGTATAGCTGAGTAATCTTTCCCTTCAAAGGTTTGTAAACTGTTGCCTTTAACTGTCATTTTGAGGTCACCAAAAACATTTCAAGTAATCTGACAAGAAAACAGCACCAATACACGTGCACCAAACCAGGCTAACCAGTGATCGACTGGTCCTGTGCTCTGAATGAGGGGCAAAAGAAGAAGCCCCCGTTTGACCTCTGGTCCATCCTTCACTGGCCTTCACACACTGACTCCAGTCCGACCTCTGGCACACAGATAACTAGCGTAAAGTTTCCTTCAGGGACTAGAAAACAAATAAATGCTATAAACTCAAAGTCGATCCACAATAATCTCGCTGTAATGAAATTTTACTGTGTCAAGCCTTCAGCCTGAGTCGGTCTTCCTGAGATGTGTTTGCTGCAGTCCTTGTAATCCCTTCAAATTGCTTCTCATACAGAACTGAAAGTTGTATGGTGCCATTTCATAGATGGTGGATTATGGGTTCTGCCTCAAATGCACACGATGAACCCAGACTGGAGTTTTACTATCTTGGACTGTGAGCGTGACTGCTGGGTCTGACTGTAGCAGCTCTCTGCAGGCTGACTCCATGTTACTTTAAAAGAGCTGAAACATTATAGAATGATCCTCCTTGTCCTCCCACTTAAACACTTCAGGATTAATCCTCGTCCAACCCTTAATTTAAACAGCTCCTTATAAACTAAACCCCATGCAAATGAGGACTCTATAAGTGTGCTGTTTTACATTTTTGTTGAAGTTTGCTGGCACTTTCTTTCATGCAGCGTGAGCGGCTTGTCTTTAGTGTCTTCAGGCGGAGACTATCACCCCTTTCCAAAATTCAGTGTCTGTACCCTTTCCATCTTCTCTCCTCTCTTCTCTCTCTTCTCCCTCCGTCTGATATTCTGCTCACGCACAACTGCGGCAGCCCTCCTCCAATCGCTGGCATTAATCCACACCTCAGACCCCCCAGACACACTGTCTGCTCTCCCACAATGCACCTCAGCTCCAAAACTTTCCCAGACACATTTGGCCTTCTCTCTATCGCTTACCTCTCCCTCCCTCCTCAGCCCCTTTTATTTTTCTCGGTCTCCCCATGGCTCTTCATCGTCCAGTTTCATTTGCTCTGCCTCTTTCTTTCTCAAACTCTCTAAATTTCCCCTTTCTTTCTCTCCATTCAGCCACGGCCTGTCTGACAAAAGTATCTCCTAATCTTCCCCAGAGTCCATTTGACATAAAATGGCGGCTCCACAACCGACCAATGCTGGTCGTCCTTCTAACAGTGGAGAGAAGAGCTACACTCTGCCTCAGTTGTTTTTTGAAGTTTTAGATTTGAGAGTCTCAAAGACCAACAGTACAGGATCCAGTTTATCATGGGGCACAATCCAAAAAGTGTCCAATTCTGACAAAAAGAGGTTATGGCGAAATATCTCTGCATCTGGATCTTGTTTGGTGGTTCCTTTTTTTCATTCCGCCCAAATCAATTAGTTCCCTCATTTTTATTGGGTATAATTGGTCAAACGTAGACATTATGACATTACCGACACGATTTTTCCGACACAGCTGCAACCGGCACGTCATCATCAGTTAAGTCACCATATAGGTCGACTGTGATAGCAGCTTATTGCAACCAATATTTATTCTTCTCTGGGGGTAAGTACGACGGCAGCAAAGGAGGAAGTCAGGTGAAGTAGTACAAAGACTGGCAAAGTCTACAACGGGAGGAGGACAGGTTGATGCGTGGCTAAAACAAAGACAGGACTTTCACCCATGAGGCCACTGTTTCTGTTTCAGAAGTCAACAGCGAGTTACTTTAAAGGGGCTCTGTGGAACTTGTGTGTTGTGCTGGAAGCCGGTTGTTTTAGTTTATGTCAGCGGCCTCCATTTCTACCTTAGCTTCTGTTGCTCTCTGTAAGAGAGCTGAGCGAGGCACTTAGGAACGAGCATGAAGTCACATCCTTTGGACCGTCGTGGAAAATCCAGTCCCTCTCAAAGAAATCCACAGTCATTAAACTGCTTCAACAAATAGTCCGAAGGCTTGTAAAGGCGACTGAGAGAGACGGGGAGGGACTCATTTTTCACAAAACGTTACAATCACATACAGTATGGTTGATAATATAAAAGTAATTAATACATGTAATTGCAACAAACTAACTAGAGCCAAAAAACATGATGCAGACACAAAAGAGTAAGAAATCACTTTTAGAAGTAAATGATGCAGGTTAAGGCAATGTGGCCTCCTCAAAAAAAAATACAATCCAATGTTATTCACCACATTTACCTTTTAGAATGCTTGAATTTCCAAGGTTAAATACATCTGATTTCAAGAACCCGTGGAGGCAAAGAGACAATCCCATTTTTTACAGTAAGAATAAACCAGAGCTCCAAACATGTGTATCAATACCACTAGGTCACTCTGATATCTATTAAAGGAGGATCACAGACATAAGTCATAAAAGCAGAGGAGCACCTGCTGACGACCACCACAGAATGAACTTATCAATTGTTCTCCTAATCTTCGATGGGATGCCAAGCTCCTTAACATTCTTGTACTGCACAGTCACTAATTTATTGCACGGTCACTAATTTATTCTTTGGAAATCGACTTGTAAGAGAGAAAAGACCCCTCTGGAAAGGCCACTAATCAGCATCTGTTGGCTCGGACTGGTAGTCTCCCCTCGGTGTTTTCCTCATAAGGGTTTTAACGTTTATCTGCGTTTATCTTATTTGGCTTCGGTCTTGGGAATCTTGCTGTTGTGCTGGGAAAAGACAAAGCCAAGAGGATTGAATCTGGAGCAAAAGGCAGATATGATGGGAAGGACAGATAGAAACTGAAATGAGTCAGCCCTGCTGACTGATAAAGATTAATCTAAGACGCAACTAATAAGGAATGACTTTTAATTTATTGAGATGTGATTACAAGTTAACGTCCAGCTCCCTCCCACCCACAAAGGCTATATATTCACTTGCTTAGAAGTTGACCAGTTTTATTGCTAAGCACCGAGAGCAATATCCATTTTCATGTTGTGTTTTATCTTCAGAAAGGTGAAAGGAGCAGCCCAGTATCTGTTGAATCAACACTCATGTAAGACAATCTTTGCCATGTGCCAGAGTTTAGTATGAGGGCATTCACGGTGAAGTTGTGTTCCCTATATGCAGTAGGTGATTTGATAAAATGTAACATGAAAGCAGCTTACGTTTGTTGTTTGGCGGCAACCTCTAGTGGCTGTAGTAAGTATTACAGCTGCACAGGAGGTAGTGACGATAAGTAGTCTGAAGAGTGAAAAGTCTGCACAGGCAGGAGGTCAGAGATAGTCGTGTCAAAGAAGCACAGGGCGTTTATTCAGGAGACTGAAGTCAATGGTGAGTTCTTTTAACTTACTAATGCAGTGAAGTTAAGTTACTTAAGTAATGTAGGTAATGGAAGGTAATGGACTAAAATGTATGCCATGACACAATGTGTGCCTAAACCTTACCAAACTGTGAGTGTACGATGAGGGTCTCTTATGCCTGACACCGTACGCTGCAGTGATCACGTTGTTTTTGGAACAGTGATGCAGTTTGTCATTTTGTAGGACGCTGACCTATTCAGTCGTTT
The DNA here is from genome assembly GCF_965226575.1 of Pagrus pagrus. NCBI lineage: Eukaryota > Metazoa > Chordata > Actinopteri > Spariformes > Sparidae > Pagrus > Pagrus pagrus. The sequence continues at coordinate 30,670,748 of NC_140188.1, forward strand.
CAGTATGAGGATGTGTTGGTTCGACATGTACAGATATAAGCGGTATTAACATTTTTTATCAAATTTTATCAAATTTTTCCTTGGCAATGGCAATTGTGGGACAAATAAAGGATTATCTTATCTTATCTTATCTTATGGCAAACAAAGTATTAAAGTATGGCTATTATCAGGGAACTAAAACATTTGGTAAAGGTCTGATTAAGAACACAAACTCTGTTCTCCTCACAGTAAGATGCCCTACATATGTATCCAACACTCCATGCTCTTTGGATTCACACAAGTCCCTTATTTGATCATTAGCATTAGATGCAAATGATGAGGTGTGCACATTTAAACACTTAACAGAGGTGAACAGTGGCTTCTTTTGTTAAATAAAAAGGGTTTTGTAGAAAATCATGCTTCTGTTCCCCAAAATAAGGTATTGTTACATACCTTATCCAGGTAACTAGGGCACTTAACTTTTCACTGAAACACATAATGCAAAACATAATCCTTTATAGTCACATATACAAACAGTCTGCAACGTACGGAGGTGGATGATGGTTCCATGACATCATAGAGTCATTATTGGCAGCATACATCAACGAACAGATTCATGGGTCTAACCCTGCCGCCCAGCCTTTGTTTGCCTTTCTCGCTGTCCTTTTGTTCTTTCATCGTACCAAACTCTCTCTCCTCCTCCTCCCTCCCCCCTTCCTCACAATCCCTTTTGCCTTCCTTGCCTTTCTTCCTCTGCTCGCCATCTCTCTGCCCGCCCCGCCACCTATCCCCTCCACGCCCCTCCCCCCTCTGTGTTTGTGTCCTCATCTGACCCTGCTCGTCCTGAATTGCTGTCGGTGCCCATTTGGATCGGGCACAGCTGGTGCTGCCACTGAAAGCAGGGTGCCATTACCACCACTGTCTACTGCCTGTCTGAGAGACACATCTTCATGATGATACAGTATACACCCTATTTCTCTGATATTTTATGGTTTCCATTCACTAACTTCACATACTCCTGCATGTTTTTTATTTTCTGTGTTGTATCTCCTTTTTTCCTGCTGTAATGACCCCATTCCTCCAGCAGGAATCATTTAAGATTCATCTTATTTGCTCTGCCATTCAGGAAATGTAAAGAAATTATAAAAAAAAACACAGATAGGAATAGAAAGCCCAACATGTCAACCATTTCTGAAGAGGACTACGATATGTGGATGAGGGGAAGAGGGCATCTGTGCCCCTCTCAGTCCAATCAGATGTCACGGGTCGATAAAGACCAGGAAGTAGAGACTGTGTGTTTGCAGCTGATTGGATGGAGTCGTTGCAATAGCTCACTTTGTGCCAGTTGCAGATAAGCTCAGTGAAAGCAAAGGAGCAAAATCAGAGGCTGCTGCGCAGAGCAGACTGCTGCAGAGACGCTCAGATAACACTCAGTGCTCATAAGTGCATGATAAGAACAATAAGAGCTAATTGTTATAATACAATGTTAAATATTTAATGGGGCATGTGTGGAGTCAATGACATTTTTGTACGTAGATACATGTGATTAGATTGTAAATCATTAATCTGTGCTCCTAATGGGATTATAGTTTTTGAAGATTGTTTTAATTCTCAAAGGAAGTTGAAATTTCTCTATTAAAAATAAAAGCTCTTGCTGAACCAGACCCTCGCCAGTCTTTATTTGGCGCTGGGCTCTGCCTGTCAGGTAGCATCAGCAGCTCCGGCCTCAAGGACGTCTTTTTATAGCATGTAGAAAATATGACGAAAGTGCTTTTATTTTACAATGTCTTAACAAGGGAGGCTTGGAGGTGAAAGATGATGATGTCTACAGCATAATACACTGAAGGTCCATCGATGAAACAGGGACCAAGGCTTTCAAAGCATTCTGGATAGCACCATTTTATACTTGACCTTTTCAACAATGGCTTCCATAGAAAAAGAGAACATAAACAGGAAAAATGGAAATAAAAATAACCATAACACTGACAGCAGCACTGAACTCTACTGATGGAGAAGTCCACTTATTCCATTTCCTCGTAACATAAAACAAACAGCCCTCTGGCCATATACAGTCCATCATCTATCAGCATTACATGTTTCAGTTTTTATATCTCAACCATGTATGCTGAGGATTTACAATTAGTGAATAACAATTAGTGACCGGACAGTGTGGTTAGTGAGTTAAAATCACTTACTAACGAACTGCCTTTAACATATTCAATCAGTATAAAACAGCCCACTAAATGAACGATTAATTATGTTATTACCAGCAGACCGTTCACACTGAAGTATAAGCAGGCAATACGTCTTCTCTGCATCACAGGAATGTATTGTTCCATGTATCCACGTGCCAGCTACTTTTGAACAAAAAGTGTTTCCCCTTATGTCCACCACTCAATGTTATATTTACCACTAATTCTTTAAGGCAAACTAGAGAAAAAAGGGAAAGAGACACAGTAAAGTCTATTTTTTGTGGTTCACGTTTGATTCAAACAATTAAAAAATGAAGTAAAATAACTGCTCAGATCAAAGATGGACAGAGCAATGCTAGCAGCTACTGCACTGTCCGTATGCTTTAACAAGGAACGGAGGAGCAGGCTGCTGAGCTGAGGAGGAGACTGCTAGTGAAAAGATCCAGGAGGAGGAGGATTTGTGTCTGGCTCTGTCTGTTATCTTATAAAGTTTACCTAAAGCAGTGTTTAACTTTAATTATGGTAAATAAACAGAAATAACACCATATGGAAGAAAGAAATGTTGCTGAAGTGGTCCACTATGTTGGCTGCAGTAGTCTTTTTGACGGCAGGGCAAAAGGCACTCGGGCTGCATGACTCATCAAATTTTGTAAAACAGCGATACAGTTGATTTATCACTTCATTTAATTTTATCAGAAGTGAAGAAAATTAAATAAAATCCATCTGCCTCACAGTCCAGCATCGGACAGTCTGAAGAGACGAAATGCATTAGGGGGTGACTGAGTATGTGCAGTGAGCTGACGGTGCTAATGTAGTCTAAACCCAAGGTTTCTCATAGACACAAAATCCACATACTGCAGCTGAAACACACAATATACTCGATTACATCATAATTAGTATGAATAGTAATTTAGTATGCAATTCACAAACACATACGTGGCAGAATTAAACAACAAGTCAGACAGAAACAGTGAGCTTCAGCTAAACAGCTTATAACATGGTATTTATGTGACCAATAAAAAAAAGAAACAAGCTCTTAGCTAAATGTTCATTTGTGTTTGATATTAGCTTTAATCTTGGCAACCGGATTAACTAACGGATTAGAATTAAAAAAAAAAAACACCCATTACAGTAGAGGGCATAAAAGTTTTCAGGTTTTTATCCCTGATGTAAAATGTACATGCAAACTCTTAAACAGGGTTCTTTGTGCATCTAACAGCAGTGCACAGCTGAGTCAGGTGCTTCTCAGTTGGAGGACAGCGAGGGAAGAAGGGACTGATTTACAGCCAACAGACCAACACTGAGTCAAAGTGAAGGACTTGGTTTTGAATGGAGAGACTGATAGCAACATTTTGCCAGACACAACAGACTGACTGGAACGGGAAGATGGCAAGATCACGTCTGTCATTTTACATTCATATACAAAAAACACAAAACAAAATGTCTGAACAGATTCAAGCATTTCCGTCACAATGTGAATCTGGTCAGAGTGGAAGAAAGTCTATTGGTCATCATGACACATTGTTGGTTAGCAGCTCACAGTGGGGTGAATCAGCATGTCTGTAGATGTTAAAGGAAACAAAACAAACAATTTCTTATAAAAAGACAAAAATCATTAAAACATCCTGACAGCTTTTAGAGATTAGAGTAGTTTGTGTAGGTGCAAAACACTGACTGGGTAATGTTTAATGAAGAGGCTGTGTGATATAATTTAATGTTTATTTAGGAGGCTATATGATATAATGCAAACTGCTGAAATGAGTCTAACAATGTTTTTATTTTCAGCCTGCAGCCTTTGGCAGATAAAATGCGGTGAGGAAACTGTAGCTACGGCGTTTTTAATCCCACTCAGCCCATTACATCCCAGTATTAGCATCTGTATGGTATCTGGCTCACAGCAACAGATGTTTTTTTTTTTGCTTTTGTTGCGTTTTTTAAACTGTGATTGGCCAGCAAATCCTCCGGCCCTGTGGACAAATCTGCCTGTGAGCAGAGTCATGCAGACCAGTTTTTGAGGCACACAGCTGCATGGAACCAATCAAATTCCAGGCAGAATTTTCTCCGCTGTCCAATCAGACAGCAGGACTTGAAATTAACTTTGGAAGCAATTGTAGCTTGAAATAGCCTGGGTGGCAGTGAAATTGACTGTGATCCTGAATGTAGCGTAACACAGTTCATGCTACAGTATGAAATGGATGCTGCAGTGCCGTCACTGCAGGTCACAGTCCGGCCCTGCCGCTGCCCTGAGAGGACTCCAGACCCCATTCCACAGTTCTAACCAACGTGGGCTACATTTTCCAAATAATGATGGAAGTCTCTGTCTGACACCAATGGTTATGCCAAAACTTTGGTCCAATCAAACTATCAAATCAAATCAAACTATAGCTCACACAGCAGTGCGTGACTGATCTGGTTAAATACCATGTGAATGAAAACTCAGTTGTGGCAAAAAACTGGGTAACACTTTATGATAACCATCATTAATAAATGGGATATTTACAATTAAACTTTAGCTAATAGCTATTTCACTGTTATCAAACAATGAAATGCTTTAGAAACCATGTATTTATTTATTAAACAACTGTAAAGGTTTATAAACATCAGTGGTAACTATAATGGCCATCCATATAATGTTAGATTATAGATGAACTACACAGTATTTATTAGCTATTTACAAAGTATTATATACATCAGCTGTGACTATACGATCAACAATTGCTGAATAAATGTTTTTTAAAACATGTCATTGTTAACAGTGAAAAACTATTAACTTAAGTTTAATTAACTCGTACATGAACCAGTTATTAATGATTGTTATTTGTTAGCTTATTAAAGAGTACCTTCACATAAAAACATTGTTTCTCTGAACTCTTCTGGCCAAAGTCGAGTTTCCTCTTTGATTATACCCACCTTCACTGTTGGACCACATTCCTGTATTCACACCCAATATTTATCATGATGATATCAGACTTTACTGACCTACTACCTGAGTACATTTCTGTATAAACTTCAAGTGGAGGTCGGCAAAAACAAAGATTTAAACTAATTTCTCTTTTCATGTTTTGATTGCAATTAAAATCCCTCAAAACAGCATTGTTTCATCTACAGGATCAAATATCTCTCAGCTACAATATTTTTCAGCATTTTAGAATTTCGATTTAGCAGTAGCCAACTTGATACCTGTAAGTTGAAACTGAATTCTGAGTTTGATAGCTGAATAAACTAAATATACCCATGCAGTTTAGAAAAGTAAATGATTTAGTATGCAAAATAAGATGCTCATTTTCTAAACCTGGAAATATTGTATATGTTTTTCTTCTCCTGCCAGTGAGTCCAATTACACAAGAAGGTTATGCTAATTGTAATAATTGTCATTAACAGCAGTGTCTAAAGGAAAAGGGAATCACTGTGTTATTAACTGAACCTCATTGTGCCAACACTGCTTACTCACACTCGCATCTCGATTGCTCATTCAGTAAAAGGCTTTTGTGTGTCACAGTGGGTGAACAGCTCTTGTTGAGTGGGTTATGGTTCCAAGTTACTGTATGTTACCATGAAATGATAATACATGGATTGTTTTAGGCACCTACGCTGGTAGAGTACAGTGAAAGGAGAGTAGAGTGTTTCTCAAACACTTCTTTCAGTCAAATACTCCTTCATTGACACTACGTGTCCAGTTTTAAATCTGTTTACATTAACTGACTGTAAACTGGATGATTTATTATTTGACAGTGTTAATTATAAAGTGCTGCTACAATGATTACATGTTGAATGTGACCTCTTTCTCAAACTAAGCTCCGCTCACTTCAAACTATTGACAAGAACAACAAAAAATACAAATGTATATTTTCATTGTTAAATAATAACAAAATACCGCCAAAAATAAAATGGGTTTTCATTGCTTTTATACTGCATTTTTATTTTTGCAAAGAGGTTTGCAGTTTGGTTACAGTTTAGGTTTAGGCACCAAAAGTACTTGGTTGGGTTTGGGAAAAGATCATACTTTGGGCTAAAATAACTATATCCACTCACATAAGTCCAGTCACATAATGTGTGTCACTTTAGTTAAGTCCGCCAAGTGAATTATTTACACTTACTTATTTTACAGGTGAAGCAAGAGGGGGACTGTACCAACAGCATCAAACTGAGACGTGCAAGGCCACTGATCAGGCCAATGTATTTGCCGCATTGGGAATGAAAACGTGCTGCACTGTCACTGAAGAGATTTTAAGCAAAAATCAGGCCACTAGATAAAAGACATCAGTCAAACACAGTTAAGTTCTGTATTTGACTTGCTTCCTTTGCAAATCCACATGTTTGGAGGATTTGGGGGTACTGAAGTAACCCTGCCCTCTTCCTCCTTCTCTCTGTCGTTCCCTCTTCCTCCTTCTCTCCTCTCTTCCTGTCATTTTCATTTACCAGCCCCCCATGAAGGACAGCCACTGTGAGCTGACAGTCTGGCTGCCTGCCATTCGTTACTCTGCCAGTCGATTTTTCTGCCTCCCCTCCCACCCACTCCACACCAATACCCATCATGCATTTGTCAGACAATGTCTGGGTGCTGCTGCTGCTGCTGCTGCAGTTGTGAGATGAATACAAGAGAGAAAATCAATGCTTTTGTTCAATCTTATGTTTTCAGATGAGATTCGTTTATCGCTTTTGAGCCGAAATGACTCCAAAATCCTGCTGATTTACTACTGAACCCCAGATTATAATAGCAGTTAAATGTATCTCACAGCAGAAAATGGAAACAACCATCAACAGTATCAGTAGTATTGCATCCAATCAAAAATCACAATGTGACATTTGCGCTTCAAGTTTGCTGACAAAAATTCCAGAGATCCAGCAGCAAGGGAGTCTGGCATTGGCCCGGAGAGCGAAACACAAAGAGAAACGTCTGATCGTCAGATAGGAGAGATCAGGATGATTTCAAGGCCAGAATACAGCATGCTACAGACAAGCCACGCAGAAAAGGAGGCAATCCCTGCATGCAATCATCCCACAAAATGATCAAAATGAATGCCTTAGAGCTCTTTCCACTGTGGAACACGGTGACCCCTGTTTTGTGGGTATGGTTCTGGACGACTGGGGCAATTCCTGCTTGTTTCCATGGCTCCTCTGGACTGTACTTTAAACTTAAGTAGAAACTAGGCTGCCTGCTGCAAGGTTTGCCAAACTGATGGAGCCAAGCAGAGGTTGTCCATTATCAACGATGCTGGGGCTATCAGCAGAGCGTCTGAAGGCTTGCTTTCTTCTTTTCTTTGATACACAACCTCATCGCCGAACAAGATGACATCGGATACTCTGTAAATATTCAAAATGCAATATTATCCTTAATACGTAGTTCACACTGACTGCAAAAGTGTTTATAGCTGTTCAGAGGGAAACACTGGAAGGTGGGATGAAAAGCCAGCGTCAAGGGGAGAGGGAGACATGGGACTGCATGCATTCATGTTTTTGCAGTTGGTTGTCAGTGTTAGATAAGTTCCTTTCAAAATGCAATATATTACATATTACATATTACTAGTTACTTTCATTTTAAAGTAATATATTTCATTACAATATTACTTAGAACCTTTTAAAATAAATGAACGGCCTTGGTCACAGGGATGAGCAGGCAGACAGAGGATCAGTGTTGGTTGTACATGCAAAAAGTGCCTGAAGTAGTTGTGTGGAGAATGATAATGGTGTTTTGTACTTGTATTTACCACAGGGGTGTTGCACTCAGAAACTGTGGGGGGTGCCAAATCACACAAAAGGAATATTTCTACATAATGTTGCTTTAATAAGTAGCTAATGATGCAGAAGGCTGGTTTTGCCAAAGTAATTTTTTCTCAATGTGTGTCAAATAAATGTTTGTCTTGGGAACGATCATTTCAAGGTTTGTAGGTCAGGGCACCTTTGCAGCGCTACAGTACTTCAATGCTGTTTGTTATCATTTTACCTTTCCTAAAAAAATGCAGCTTCCTGTGATTTTGATATTCTACGTATTGCGATCGATTAATCGATTCGATTAATTGTCAACTCTACTAAGAAAAAACAGAATGATTTCCACATCAGGTATGGATCCTACAGCTTGGTCTTATTGCCATGGTGTCAAATACCAACATTTTGTCGCATATACCTCAGTGTCTCATACAGATACGGACAACATGAGATGATCACAACAACTGCTACCAGCAACTGTGTTGGATCCTACTAAACTTGCCCTCATGAAGCACCTTTAGTATATGTAGTGTATGTAAACCCATTTTTTGTCCGATTTCTAAAGCTGCCTTTAAAGATTGTCTTTTATAAATTTGTATCATTGTGGAAATGGGTGCACATGCAGGAGCTTGGTTTCCACTCCAACAGTTATCCATAAATGGATGTAGAAAGGCACTTAAACATCTGTTTGCATGTCAATACATTAGGCCAGTCCACCACTCACTAGACCTGTCAATGAGGAGAACAGCAAAGAAAAGAAAGTACAGATTGGGTTACATCAGCAAGGTTCTCATTATGTGTGGCCATTACGCACGGCTGTAGCTTTTCATAGAAGGATGATCAATGATTGATCTATAGAGCTCATTTTCACTTTTCAAAGTGCGTCGCAAATCAGCATCAAATGAAAAGATCATTAAGACGTAATTAATGACTCGAATGTAAATGAAAAGAATGATGTGTCTCTCATAAATAATTTAAAATTTTGTTTATAATTGCGCCTCTGAGAGACATTTTACTGAATGCTGTGTAGACTGGAAAATACTAATCAGTCAAATTGGCAATCAATCTACAGTAAACAAGGATGTTTCTCCAGAAACACGTGTACACTGGTCTGAAGTATGTGTGAGGTACATACATCCTCTATGCACATTCTCCTTTCTAAATACCAGTTTATGTTTCAGACACGTTTTTTGTGAGTGCACATTGTTTAAACATATGAATGTCATAAAGATGGACATGCTCAAGAAGTACGTATGGACAGGGAATAACATTGTTGCTCACTGTCTCACAGTTTCTCTGTCACACTCTGCATTATATAGCAGCACAAGATTTTTTGGCAAAGATTTCTGGCACGCACCAAACACCTCTCCGGGTGCCGATCTTACAACTGAAGTTGTTAAATCCCAATTTCACTGTTAATGGTGCATTATTAATTGTAAACGCCCTCATAATGAGTGCAGCCTCTGTGAATGGCCTCCTTGGTGGATCTAAATCCGGTCTGCTTTAATCAAACTGTGATATAGCTCAATACAGGCACGAGACTTCTCTTGCCAGAAAGCCCTCCCTGTTTATCTGAATGGCAGAAGGCCACAGGATGTGCAAGGAGGCTGTTAATACAGAGAAAGGGTGGCCATCGCTAAATAAAACACAGGAGGGAAAAAAACAAAAAAAGCCATGGATGGCTACTAATGAACTTCACATGCTGTAGGCTTGTTCAGAAACGCAAAAAAAATGGCACACATCTGCATGGCTCAGTGGAAGAAGACGATAAAAATACAGAGCAGAGTTACACGTCTCTGTATAGAATTTTGCATGGTTGCATGGTGAGGAGGTTGTTTTTAATCATTTCTGAAATACATTATTTGTCTACAAAACCTCTCAAACCTTTTATTTGTAAGGCTAATTTTCAGAACTGGTAGGTGGCATTAGTTCTAGGAAAATGTTGAGATGGCAACATCGTCCAGTGCAGGTCTATATTTATCTATATGATTTACAGTTTTTTCCAATTGCTAAAACACAATTTTGCAAACTAGGCTGGTTTTATCAAAATACCCAATACAATTCACAAAACCACACACCCAAACTGCAAAATACCTCATATATCCTGCAAAATGAAGCACTGCAACCAAAACTACATATAGCATAATCAATATCAAACTTTTGCACCAAATGGCGCACACTTCATTCATATTACCAGATTTTTGTCTAACCAACTACTACGGTTGGGCGATATGTTAAACATTTCCAACCGACCACCGTCAGCCCATCAATTGGCGGTTGCCGATATATTCGGCAGTTGTGTGTGTGGCGGAAAAAAAAAAAATGGGGGGATGTTGCATTCATGTGATGTAGCGTGCTTTGCGGGCGCAGGGGGCGAGGCTGCAGAAGGACGCATTCGCTCACAGCCTCTACAGGTGGGAGATCAGGATAACATACCTGTCCTATTATAACGATCGGGGTGCACAACTGCACATCTTTCTTTGATGTAGTTCTCAAATATGGTTTATGAATTAACGTTACTTTCAGCTCCGCCATTTTGTGAAAGACTCGTCGGAAATCGTGTGAAGCTGCCAGTTCCAATACGCGCACACTTTGAATTGTGCTCTACATAGTAATTATGAACTATATGTACCGTGTTGAATTCTGTGGAGGCAGATCATTAATTAAGCAAAATAAAATGACAAGAATCGCACAAAAAATCGCCAAAAATGAAACCAACTCTGATGGACGATGGACGATTGGCGATATATTCATCCAATCGCCCAAGCCTACCAACTACACACTGTTGGGCATAATGAAAAGCCCTCTCATCTTTAGTATGCTTTGAAACATTTATTGTTTTATTTTTCACCAAACAAGTCAGTGCAACATATGCACAGCAGATATATTTACATTGGAGTGAACAAAAATATGCTCACAAAACAGTAAACTGAAAAAGAAAATTGCAGAAAAAATGTGCAGAAAAAATATAGAAAAAAAAGAGGCAAGAAAAATAATTAGGCAGCATCTTGCCGGACAGCTGGGTCTGGCCACAGCGCCACGTCCACCTCACAGGCAATATCTTCCCTCGCCAGACATTGAGGGAAGAAGTGCCTTATCCATCGCTACAATTGTTTGGCTAGGTGGCACATATATTGGCCAATTAGCTCATATAGTGTCATTTTGAAATGGCAAACATGTGACTTTATGTCAGATTGTTGTGTCTTATGCAGAGAACCGTGTTCAGTAGAAGTGCCATTTTGAATCGCAAAATGTGTGTAAAGCAGAAGTGTTTAAAGTTTTGGAGACTTGAGAGGAGGTTTTGCTCTCTGTGTGTCAGTTTAAATATTTGTGCTATGCATGTCATTTTAGTGTGTTAGAAATTGGAAAAAACTGTAATCCTCGTCCTACTCCTCTCAACAGCCATCACAGACTCCAATACACAGGCATGTAAGACAATGAAGCTGGCATTTCATGAAACACGACTGCTTTAAGCAGCTGCTCTTCTTGTTCAGCGTGGAAAAATACTGGTGAATATAAGCTCAAAACGTGGATATAGTGTGGTCCCTAATATATAACTGTGCATAGGTTGTGTGAGGACACAGTGTAATTGATGCTACTGGATCCTGAGTGGAGTCAGCCAGCCGGAGGATGCCTGGCCCAGAGACCAAACATGCCAGGAATTTAAGAAGATGGCTCAGCAGCGGCTCCAGATGTAGGCAGAGTAGGAGGCTGCATTAGTTATAGAAAAAAGGAGTATAGGGAGCGAAAAGGAAGGAGGAATAGGGATGCCTTCTGGTATGAATGGAATAGAAGACAGAAACAGAGAGCGAGATTGAAAGAGGAGGGCAATTTGTATGTGAGGTCTAGAAGGGAGGCAAAGGAGGAGACAGAGGGAATAGTGAAACTAGAGGAGGGGCGGAGGTAGGCAGGCAGAGGAGAGGAGGAACAATGTAGGTAGGGAATAATACAACCAAGGGGCTTACATGGCCAGTCTGGATGATCTATATACAGTCTATTTGAATATGTTGAAGCAAATAACAAGTCAGAGAACACAGTTGTGTTCAGTTGTGTTTTCTGTCTTGTTGTTATGCTTTCTGACTTGTTGTGTTTTCTGTCTTGCTGTTGTGTTTTCTCTCTTGCTGTTGTGTTTTCTGTCTTGTGTTTTCTCTCTTGCTGTTGTGTTTTCTGTCTTGCTGTTGTGTTTTCTGTCTTGGTGTGTTTTCTGTCTTGCTGTTGTGTTTTCTGTCTTGCTGTTGTGTTTTCTCTCTTGCTGTTGTGTTTTCTGTCTTGTGTTTTCTCTCTTGCTGTTGTGTTTTCTGTCTTGCTGTTGTGTTTTCTCTCTTGCTGTTGTGTTTTCTGTCTTGTTGTGTTTTCTGTCTTGCTGTTGTGTTTTCTCTCTTGCTGTTGTGTTTTCTGTCTTGCTGTTGTGTTTTCTCTCTTGCTGTTGTGTTTTCTGTCTTGCTGTTGTGTTTTCTGTCTTGTTGTGTTTTCTGTCTTGCTGTTGTGTTTTCTCTCTTGCTGTTGTGTTTTCTGTCTTGTTGTGTTTTCTGTCTTGCTGTTGTGTTTTCTGTCTTGCTGTTGTGTTTTCTCTCTTGCTGTTGTGTTTTCTGTCTTGCTGTTGTGTTTTCTCTCTTGCTGTTGTGTTTTCTGTCTTGCTGTTGTGTTTTCTCTCTTGCTGTTGTGTTTTCTGTCTTGGTGTGTTTTCTGTCTTGTTGTGTTTTCTGACAGGAAACAGTCTGCGTCTTTGACCTTAGACCAGCTTCTTGTTGGTCTATGGTGCTGTCGCTTTCTGCTGCAATGTGCCATCAGTGCGCCTGACCACACCTCCCTTTAAGACTAACACACCCAGGGGCGCACAGGTGGGCGCAGGTACATTTACTATTTACACAATGCGTGAAAATGACAACTGCGTCAGTCTGAAGCTAGCAGTGACACTTGAGCTCGGCTGTGTGCCACTTTGTGTGCCGTTGCAACATCTCACTGATTTTGATAGGACACGTCACAAATGTAGGCTACTGTGACTGACTCAGTCAACATGAGACGTTCTTCTGATATTATTTATGCACAGAACAGCTTTAGCGCAAATACATTCAACCAGGATGTAGCTAGCTACTACAGTCAGCCTATCACTCGCCAATCCTAATAGTGATATTGGTTTAGGGAGGCGGGACTAGAAGAGAACAAGATCACCAAATTATTGCCGGGGACAAGTTATTACTCACTGGATACTGGTGGGGACATGTCCCGAGCGTCCCTACCGCATTCTACACCCATGACTGTTACATGTCAGTAGCACAGCTGCCTGCGCATACTGTACTGCACATGTGCAACTCTCAACAGAGGTGAGAAAGAAGTGAGATGTCTCACTCTTTAGCTACCATTGTTATCAGCTCTGGAACGTTTATGTGTCTAATCAGGAATGTTATTCAGACTTTGTTATATGTTATTAAGACAACAAAGGTGCTGCACAAAAAAGGAGTCAATTTTTGCAATTTTTCGCAGATTTACCTGCGCTTAAAAAAAACAACTGCATGTACGTACCAATTTGGCTGCACAAATTATCAGATTATATCCTGTTGGTTTATTTTTTTCAACTTGTCTTCTGATCCGTTGGGCATATTCTTAGCTTTTTTAGATTTCAGCACTTATTCAGCCAAGATTCTCCAAGAATTATGTCCACATTTACATCCAGCACCAACTTATGGTGGCAATGCAGGAAGAAGTGTGCGCCTTGTGAAGTGAAGCACAAAGTTGGGGAGATGATGGGCATGTAAGACTCTAACATAACTTTAACCATAACACAGCCATATCTTCCATTTGACAAAAAAACCCAAAACACATTGGGTGTGTCAGTGAATGTAAACCCTGATTTTTCAGAATAATGCAATAATGATGTTCTTGTATGGCAGTTTAGGTTGATTATTTAAAATAATATTTTATTTTAGCACAATGTCATCATCAGCAATAGAACCAGAGCCACATAATAAAACCCAAAATGTGATAAACTACAGTTTTTCTTTAACGCTTTTGTGGGAACGTCCTGAGAATACATTTGGTTTTAGCTGCAGTGTCTTAGTATATTCCTGCATACTAATTGTAACCTGGTTGACACAACTGGAAAGGCTCTTGTGAAATGTTGTCAAACCCACAGTAACAAGATGTTGCTTTCATTGTCAAAAGGATTAGTACTGGGCAGACAGTTTTTATTTCATGAAACAGAACACTCCTATAGTTGTGCCCTGACATTTTCTCCACAGCCAAACAAGCTGTAAAATGAGAGGTCTGGGCAGCCAACCTGCTTTACCTTCAGTATTGCATCCACAGTACATACAGCTGGCTAACCAGAGTTGTCAGCAAAGTAGCGCTCAGTGCTGATGTCAGGAACATGTGGAAGCCAGGGGAATCCAGTCAAATGATGCATCAGTTCAATCGAATAGACAAAATGAAGCAATGCATCATTCTACAGACAAACAGTAATCAATTATACAATAAATATGTAATCAATAAAGCTGCATCACAGCCACCATTCCAAACGTGGACGACGCTGACTGGATGATACACACTTTTCCATAAAAGGTCGATATCAACCCTTTATAGAAACCCAATTTATCACATGGAGAGGATTCTACAGCTGTACTTGTTCTCCAACTGTGAATCATTTATCATGCAAAGTACTTGAGTTCTCTGGTGCATTTGGCCATATGGGAACATTGTGATGCACTTTATTTCCTAGACAGATGATAACGCGTGAGGGAACAAGGCAGACAGGAAGGAGGAGGGGGAACAGTGCTGTCTACGACTTCCTCCAGCTCTTAAAGCCCTCAAGAAGAACAATGATTTCTTCCCCCGAATCTGCTGCAGCACTCCAGCACAGACAACACCACTGGGAGGTGTTTGCCAAGAAAAAGATGGAGGAAGAATACCCCCATGCCTTACTGAAAACATTAACTTCCACAGAAAGCACTGCATGGAGGAAGCTGTTCAACCAATGCACAGCTCTTGAGAACCATTGGCTGGCAAACGAGTGATGGTAAAGGTTAACACAACATTGATGACATGTATATGTGAATGATAGTGATGAACTGAAAAAGGCTTATTGTCTATGACTATAGATGACTATATGACTATACGGAGTGACAAATGTAAAGGCAACAGAAATTGTGTTGATCAAATCGCTCTATCTGGAATACATAGTCTCTATTATCTCTTTTTTTCTCCCTCAAGAGGACCAAACACACAGACAGAGGAAGTTGGTGTTGTTCTCTCTTAAATAGACAGTTTTGGTAAGAGGAAAAAGAGGGGGAAAGCTCAAGTACTAACGGCAAAATAAAAGTTTGCAATGCATCTATCTTATCCACCTAAATAACGAAATGGAGCAGGACAACGTCTCATTCCCAATAACTGAGACTAAAGACTCATCTGTTTTGAAACAAAGTCAATTATATTGTGAAAAAAATTCCAAACTAAATGACAAGATGTTCAATTTGATCTTTTCCCTCCAAAATTACACATGTAATTGTTAGCTGATCCAGCACTCTTAATAGCACTCTCTGATGATTCTTACAAATTGATTCATATGAGTGTTTTCTGCCAGCACTATGGTTAAGATACACCAAGCCTACATCAAAGAACTAGTGCCGCCCAAAGTTGACTCTTCTCGCAGCAAAGACTACAGCCGATAGCTAACTAGCTTGTACATTTTGCACCAGTGTGAGAGGAAATGATTCTGCAGCCCAGCAGGTGGCAGTAGTCTGTATTCGTCATTCAAAAAGGGAAACCATAAGACTCAGAACTGACCCTTGTTTCTTCTTGCTAATATGGAAACTTCTGACAATAAATACCTGATATAAAGTTGCAAATGGCACTGACATAGAGCTGAAGGTGAAAAATGAGGAGAAACTGCACTAAACGATTGAAATCATGGATACTACGGCGACAGGCTCAGAAGGTTTTCTTTCTTTTTCGTTTCTCTTCTCGTGCACTGATTCACTTAGCCGAACAGCCAATCAGAGTGATTTCTCGATGGGCTCTGCTGCCGATTCTACATGCTCAGTCGGCGAAGAGCAGCCAACAAGGGCTGACTAGTGCCAAAAGTGTGGAACACATACTGTAGCAACAACCAGGGCCACAGAGCATCACTGACGGCCTGACAATGGTGTGTCAGGGTCCTCAGGCACTGAAACCAATTTGTATAAGTTAAGGAAATGATCATGGTAATAGTAAAAAGAAACCAATGCTGACTGTTGAAATGGAAACTCTTCTTCTAACCTACCAACCTTTTCCAAGCCAAGACCACTTCTCAGAATTTAATTCTGAATAATGCTGACTCTTTTCTTTTTCTTTTTTCCCCCAACAGTGCATTATTAAAGATTGATTCTAACAATTGTATTCTTTGTGGAGGCACAGTACTGAACATTAAACACAGTTTATTCTAACTAGTTAAAGACAGCAACATAAGTCTCCCCACGACCCCACATGCCAACAAAAAGGAAATAAATAAGACATTGAGTCCGAAACACAGCATGTCATTGCAAACCTTTCTTAAGTCTGTGTGATGACTGTGACTGCACAATATCAGTCCATACATACGTGTCATAGGTTGACATTCGTACAAAACATGTCATATCACGTTCACATCACATGCTTATTACCTGACTTTTCTATCAGGAGGTGGAGGGGACAGTGGCGTAGTTAGAGGCGACAAGGCTGCCAAGCCAGTGGCCGCAGTTCAAGTCTGCATTTCAGCATTTTTAAGTGTGAAACCACTGGACATGATAGTGTTTCAAGATTTGTAAACATGACACCATTGGATATTTTAAATAAGGCCTTACCACAATTTCCAGCCATGTTTGTGGCCAAAACAGGTATTTTAAACAGCTCTTCTTTTTTTTAGCCTTAACCAAGTGTGCTTTGTGCCTTAACCTGAGCATAATCACAGTGTTGTTACAAGAGAACAAAAAGAAAATTGTTATATGTATTCTCATTATTATTCTGGAGATTGGGTTGATCAGTAAGTGTTGTATAGTTGGACTCATAGTTACAGTAACCTAGTCTCACACAGTCAGTCAGTCAGTCAGTCAGTCAGTCAGTTGCCTGTCAAACAGGCAGGTAATGTGCTTTGTTTTGATTCATTTAATCTCTTAAAAGGTCATCCCACAGAGCTAAGTGGAAGATTTTGCTTTCAGTGCAGGAGAGCATAGTACATTTTCTCCTGCTCAACAAAAAGTTGAGCTTTGCTCTGGCTTGAATTATTATTATTTTTGGCTTGAATCACTTTGCAGTTCAGTTATTTTCCATTAGGTAAGGAAAATGCATTCATCATCTTGCCAGTTTCAGCATCAATATCAATGACACAGATTGAAAATGGATGAAATGATGAAATGATGATGAAATGGATTTGTGATGAATTTGACAATGTCCTCCATGCCATGCATTTCCTCAAAAAGCCTGTCAAATTCACCTGCCCCTTTATCCAAATGGGCACAGAACTGTTCAGGTTTAGCGTGCCTCACATTCTGTGCCCTTCTCTCCAGGTTTGGTCAGTGTGTCAGTCTCCCATTTTAACTGAGCGTTCATATACCCACTTTGGCTTTGAATGCATTGACAGTGCTAATCATGTGTGCCACCTCTCTGTCTTTACCCTGTTATTTAGAGGTGAGTTCATTCAGTTTGGCCATCAGGTCTGTAGGAAATCCCAAATCAAGAAGCCAAGCAACAGTTTTTTGTGATGCCCGTTCCCGACCTCCAAAAACATAACGAAGTTCAGCATGTAGGAGCGAGTCACCAGAAGCAGCATCAACATTGTCTCATAAGGATTTGAACAGTCAGTGCTAAGGTCCTTTTGACCCAAACCAAGCTCGTCTTGCTTCCCACCTGCTGATTAAAGTGAAGCCACAGAGTTGGTGACAACTGCAACCCAGGCTCAGTTAAGGTGGACTGACCATGGACCATGACTGTTTCATCTTTTTCCAGTAACCTCAACCTTAACTGGGTGGATTTGGTGGTTCAGTTACCTCTGACTGAACTGAAATAAGAATGGGTGAAATTAAAATATTTCCAGTTCAATAACTCATTTGTAAGAGTAAGAAAGAGATTTCACAGACTAAACTTGAGAAGTACAGTATGAATGGGAAGTATTCAAGTGGAAACCTCAACAAAATGGCCTTGAACACTTGAATCCCATATCTCCTGCCAAAGCTTACTGTAAAGAAAAATATTTTGTTTCTTTACTTCTACTTCTTATTGCTCCCCCAGGGGGTGTGGACTCTTAATGCCCCCCCACTGCACTCTGCTTCAGTGCTTTCTCCCGGGGAATGCCATTGGCATGAGGCAAGAAATCTTTTTACTGTACAGCACCTTTGGGCCACACACACATACACACAAAACCACACACACACGGGTCACGTGGCATCAGTGTGCTTTGTTTGGATTGTGAACATTTTCTACCTCTTCAGAGCAGATTAAAAGAGAGAAGCTGCAGCCTGAGGCATTTCACACCAGTGACAGATGAAAGGTCTTGGGCTGGTTTCACAAAGACAGGCATTGGCTATGGTTTGGATCTAATAAACTTCAAATAGATGATCCCCTAACAAACAGTGTTCCAGTTTTGGAAAATCTAGACTATCTAGAACAAATCTGCTACCAAATGGGTAAATTAAGGCCTTTCAGAATAAGAGCGTAGTTCTAAGATACAGTCACGCTAGCTGACGCTGTGTGCCTCGTGGCAGAACATTTACAAGATCATTTTATTTTAGTGAAGCAGTAACCAAATTCCTACTGGCTACTGCTGTCTCTTTAAATTGAACCCTATTATTACTTGCGCTACAGGATTGTTAGCAAACTACAAATTAAGCTTTTTTCCCCTTTTTTGTCAATTGTCAGCTGGTGTTACTGTCAGTTGTGAGCAGGATTTTTCTGTTGCTCTTACAGTACTTCAGACGTATCCTGGGAGAGCAGGGCTTAACTTTCTAGGCTTAAATTTAGTCCTCATTTTGTCCAACTTCCCCACATTACACCAGTCAAGAGTGAACTGGTTTAACTACGTAGACCAGTCATACATATCTTTGTGAAACCAACCTCTGATTGGACAGATGTGTGGGTGGTTCAGTTGGGGTAAGAAAGCCATTGATTTTCACATGTTTGTATGAGCCAGTATTCAAAATCAATGAATACTTTCATGGTTGAACGCCTACATGTTGGTGGATCATGTGCGAGCTGTCAAGATAGACTTTGCTGCAAGTGTCACATCCGCATCAAAAGGCAACAAAGATTAAGGAAAAAAAGCCAAACAGATTTACAGCCATTCAGTATAGTGAAGGTAACTGGCTTACCTTTTGTGTATCCACTTATATGCCCTCAGTCTTCAGCAGCAGAGTCCTCCATCATTTCTAATGTGCAAAGAAACAATTTCAATTAGAGCAACCAAAACAGACACCACACCTGAAACCCATGAATTTGACTTGACTTGACAACTTCCATGTCCCAATCCATTTTAATATCCACAAACTCAATCATGTCATTGATATGCATGACAGGAAAAATAAGAATGGGTTGACACTGGAGACAAAGACAAAGATTATCTGGATGATGACCATGGTTACTTGGATGATATCTAATTTTAGCTCTATTGAAGGACTTGACTTTTAATTGCTGCACAGAGCTCCAGCTCGCCATTCATTTTGCAGTTTTGGCTCATTCTATTCTCAACAGGTTCAACAGACCTTCAGTCACTCTTTGATCAAAGCGCATTCAGCTACCACCAATAATGACTCCAGGGAAACTCAAGTACCAAACAGGTTCTGCTTTTCTTTCTACAGATGCTGTGGGTCAGGCAGTCAGATCTGTTATTAAGAATTCAGTTCGTCTTGATTATAGAGAGAACTGGAGAGGGTGACACTGCATAGAACGAGAAGAAAAAGAGGGCTTAAAACATTTTGTGAAGGAATGAATAGAAGAAGTATCACAGAGTTATGATGACAAAATTCAGCTTGACACATTTCATGTTCGGGTCAATGACAGGACATGCATATTTTTAATTATTTCCTTTTTTTAAAAAAAATGTATCACTGTCTCCTATAAAAACTACCTCATTTGAATAGATTTCCAGTATGTTCCAATAAAATATATTCTTTTATGTTTTTGCAGGTTAAACCTTCAAAATGAACAGATTAAGAAAACTGTTCAAAATGGTGTTTTTTTTTTAAATTTGCAATTGTATTTCATTTTGAATTCATCATCATTAAGCTTTTGAGATAATTGAGAAACTTGTATCCTCTAAAAAGTCGAGGTCGCACAACCATACACATGGCACTTTAAAGTGAAGTGGTAATAACATTAAACAAGATATTGAGTCATCAAGAGATTCATGGTGACCTTTATGGCTGAATGAATAGTTTATGTTGAAGAAAATAGCTATTTTCAACTTTAGGTAGGCTGACCTTCCATGTCAGGTGGTACAACTGAAGTAAAACTAGAAAAATGTAATTTTATTATAAAAGTCTTTATATACCAGCTTAGACATTATCATGCTTTAAATTACAGTTATCAGAGGAGGAAGAGAGAGTAAAAATTACAAAAATTGTTCTGTCCAGAACAGTAAATCATAAAATAAGAGACAGGACACAGTCACTCAATCTGCAGCAGAAAATTCAGAAATGCGAAAGACCCACAGAGCCTCTTGTAGACAATTTGTTAGATACGTTCTTTCTTTGTAACACAGCCAGTGTCAGACAGGAACACTTATACATACCAGGCCATGAGAATGGCAAACTCTTCCAATAGGTTTTTATACTGTATGTGTCAATAAGTGTCTCTTATTCAGATCAAAGACATATGATTGACATACAGTAAAAATGAAAAGCTATTACTATGACACCTAATTTATAGGTTTCAGTAGTGACATCTAAGACATTACCAATAGCAAGTCGCTGAGAGAACCAGTAATACGTCAAAAACTAAACTAAATGGTAGTTTACCATCTCTAAGACAAACTGTGACTTTCTTGACTTCCCAATTATACTTTTAACTGACAAACATCATATGTGTAATCCACGAAACAACTCAAATGGGATCAAAAATGTAATAGCCCCTCACCATTGACTACTGTACACACTTTTTTCCACAATAAGATCCCGTGGGGCACATCGTCAGGGGCGGGACTTCAAGATGTGGAAGAAGTGCCAATTCAAACGTTCTACATGAAACTGATTGCATGGGGCATTTAAGAGTTTGCCACAGTGTAAAAACCGAAAGCATACAATAGTTCAGGGGAAAGGTTCTCTCCGGCAGGTAACCCACGATCTCAAAACATCCACACAAGGAGCCAATATAATTGTAAGCTAAGCTAGCTCAGCTTTCTAGCTACGTTAGCTAAACTGCGAGTACAAACAAAAACAGCACACCGCTAATTTTAATACTTCATTGTGATACCACAGTGAAAGTGTCTTCCTCGTAGTCCCAAAATGAGCAAATATTGGCAAATAATTAGCTGCCTTTGACATTCAGATAATGTGACCCTGAGAGTGATGTAGGCCTCACATGAACACCACAATCTAGCCATTGGTCTAACGTTGTGTAATGAATGCACCTGCTCCATCTCTCTCTACCTCATCTTCTGCCTAACTCTTTAATATTTGCATGTATGTGTATTGTACCTGTCCTCTAAACGTCCTCACTGGGCTCCCACAGCTGTGGTCAAGCTGCCTGTCTGTCTTGCGTTAGCAGGCAAGCGAACAAGATGTTTCTAGCCTATGACTAATATCCTGTCTGTCTGTTCTAGACTCTAAGACTGACTACTAATAGTGTCTTCTTATCATTTCTACCATATGGAGACCACTTTTTGGCCAAGCTGTGGACACCGCTGTGACAATTATGTCCACACTGACTGAAATTGAAAACTCTCCAGCATTGATTTCCCATGCTTGTCCCAGTCAGCGTCAAATTGCAGCAAGTTGGCTAACTCTGACTGATTTAGCATTCTTGAAATCTTTGTCTGTACCTCTTCTATTATTTCTCTATATCAGGACACCTTAAACAACAAAGGTCTTTGCATAGGCAACATTGTATATGGCATACTGAATAATGGAGTAGGAACAAAATGGCAATTTACTGTGAACATCACTCTGATATAGAACTGCTAAAAAGCTAAAAATGGTGTTGTGTAACTGAGGTTACTGACTGCTACTGTGCGTTTCAGAACTGACCCTTGATTGACACTAAACCATTCAACAACAAGAAGAACAGTAAATCCATAAAGCAGTGACCATTATATGAAAGCAGATAGAATGAGGACAAGTCACAGTACGAATCCTGCATATTCACAATCAAAAGAGCAACAGCAATATTTTTAGCTGTGATGAAAAAAGCACCAAGTCCATTATCTGGCTAAGTATAACAGGAAACAAACAGTCCTTTTAAGCCTCTGTGAAACCTTTCATCTATTTATACTGCGAGAGGCCTAAATGAACTTTGCTCACTTTGTATTCTTTAACAAAAAACTGAGTGGAGGTCAGCAGTGGCCTGCTTTCTCTGGTCTCCTGTCCCTTTAAAGACAATGACCTGACCAGCAGGGCAGCTTGGCTGGAGATGAGAAAGCAGTTATTTCCAGCACCCTCCTCATTTATTTGTGTACATGTTTTAAGAGACCTAAAGCAGCAGTCTGGATGCCTGGGTGCCATGCTGATAAAGCAAGATGGGGACTCTGTGCACTTTACCCAGGGCCCCTGAGTGAGACGAGGGGCAGCGTGGGGGGGCTTGGACAGGGGATCAGGGCTCTAAGCCAGGCGGATACACTCGGATGGATAACATGTCTTTAATGCTACTGATGGACTGCCCAACTGGCGCCCCGGCTGCCTGGCAACGTGCCCAGCGTTCTTCCACTGGCTGAGCGGCTGTATAGCTTGGATGACTGTTGTGAGACAGACAAGGAAAGTCAGGGGTGACAGACAGACAGAGAAACCACAAAGACAGACAGACAGACGGAGACAAGCTCAAACACACAGGACACACAGAGGCCAAAGGCAGAGACAGACTAACAGATGGGGAGAATCACTGAGGGACAAACTGGGTGGAATGTAAAGGTACATAGATGCACTCAGTTCATGCACATTTTAATCTAGGATGTGAGGTTAATTAATGCATCACAGAGGTAGCCAATAGCATCACACTAAAGTCAAATGAGGCCAAATGTCTGACTTTAAATGTGCTTCTGGTAAAATATAACTCTACCATGTGCAGTTACTCAACTGATGCCAGCCTACAAGATTTCCTGATACTGAAGTTAAACCATTCTCAACACTTTCTTATCTGTCAGAGCAAATCCAACTTTTTACTTTAGCATTTCGTCACCACAGCAAACAAGCTACAATTTATTTTCCTGATGTCCATTTGAGATTGTGTGAAAAACAAATCTGTTAGAAGAGACTGGCCATTCTGAATACACAATATTGCTCTCCTGGAAGAGTTCAAGCTAAATGTGCTCAGTCAGCCTGAAATAACAGAACGAGAGAAAAATTGGAGAGAAAGTGCACATTTTAGAAGTTGGAATGCCATGCATCAACTGATTCACATTAAGTGAAAAGTGAACCAATAAGGTTCTGTAACTACTGCAACAATGTCAAACATTTCAACTCGTGTCCAGCAGTTATACACAAAGAGTTCTTCATGGTCCAATACTTTCCTTAACTATAATGGCACTCAGTAGAGCACGTACCTCCGCCAAAGCCCAACAGTCCACTTTTGTACTCATTCATAGATACCAGCCACCAAAATATGGCTAATTTTTTCATGAAGTTCCATGCATTATTCTCTGAGAAATTAATGAAAATGCAGAAAAACACCCCATTCCTGTCTTGCAATGTGAAAGACAGTGAAAAAAAAATTCCTGGATCCATCACTTATCTGGATCAGCACCAAAACCTAATGGGGTCTTTTCTGGGCCGAGATCCATCCTGCATCCTGCTGACAAACCAACCAACCGAACAAAAAATGGACACAGGTGAAAACACAACCTCCTTGGTGGAGGTAATGATTAGTACAGACTAGTCTTTGTACTTAGAGGTCAGAACAAGCATCCTAGCACTACTCTGAAGTTGTGAATTTAGTCAGATACGATCAATACTGAAAAGAGAGCAGAGTGAAATCAGAACTTCCAGAAGCAACAAAACCTCACTCAAAATCACACTGACATTTGTGTTAACACAAATAAATCCAGTCCTGGAACATTATCTTGCTCAACAGTACAATGTCATGTGGTTCATTCTAAATGTCTAGATAAGATGGTACTTAAAAAAAAAAAAAAAATGATATTGTTCATTTAAAATTTCTACTTCTAGCTTTTAACAAACTGCGCTTCCCAAAAGCCCCGAGACATTCCTGGGTTAAACATCGCAAGCTCAACATGAGGCCAGTCAAGTGGCTGCAGCTATAGACATGGAGCAAACCTTCCAAACCATGTTATCGACCTGGAAATCAGAAACGATCAAAGTATCACTTATGATAACTACTTCCAAAAAACAATCACCACTGGCTCTTTGCCTGACATAGGACTCAAACCCTGGTCACCTTGATGCAGGTCCCTCTGAATAAACCTCCCAGCCATCCCCAGTCTCATCCTAATACAGACTTTGTGGCAATTTGAATTGTGCATTGTTTCCATCATTATTGCCTCCTGCAGGTACTGCACCTTCATAGACGCATGTACTTTTTGCGCCTAGGTGAGCCAAACTGTCACACTCACAAGCTCACCTCTAGTGGATCAGCTGGTTAAACGCTTTGGCATGAGACTTGGCTGAAAACTTAATAGGAGCTGTAGTTTCTTGTTTTAAACACATTTATCGTTTAACTTTAGCATATGCCATAGCAGATTATCATTTATCCTAAAACATTGGTTCCCAGCCATGGTGTTGGATGCCTCAATGGATCCTAAAATGAATTCAAGGGGTCACATGGGGATTTAATAAAATAGCTGCATGATTGTAATTTAATTTTTCAGGTCTTAAATGCTTTGGCTTGTTTATATTTCTTTTAACCAATCACAATCGTCTTGGGCAGTGCTAAGCCCTGGATGCTGCAAAATAGTGCGTGAGAACTTGTTTTGCACGTAGGGAGTCGATCCATGCGTTTAAAAAGGCTAAATCCCTGCAAAGGAAGGTAAGAGCTGCTAGCTCAGTTACGTTCATACCGTTAGTGACAGGGTAAGGGTAACATGCCATTTTAAGTGTGTAGGTTGCTAGATCGGGGTTGTTATTGTGTCCCACAGTAACGATGGTGATTTTGAAAACAGTAAGACTCAGATAGCACATGGGAGGAGAATGCTGCTTGAAATAGGTGCCCAATGGCAGGATTATACTTACACTCTACATCTGGTGAGTCAGACTAAGATGTGTCAGCTCCTAAACCTCTTTAACCTAATGACAGTCTCACATTGTTACTGTATATATAGAATCCTGACACAAAAATATGATCAATTTCTATTGTTTACCTCTTTGTAATTAGCCATGAGCAATGTTATTATTGGCAACATAAGCATTAACATGGAGGCTTTCTTCTGGACTGTAGGTGTAATACCACATTTGGTTTTATTATAAAACCAAATGTGGTATTACACCTACAGTGTAATGTAATGTAACAGGGGCTAATGCTAAAGAGTTGTTATAAAACAACAACTCTTTAGCATTAGCCCCTCTATGTTGACCAGCTAGTTGCTAGCTTTGCCTTTTTGTAGTTTAGTGCCAGACAGGTAGTGCACAAAGGTTTTATCAGGGCTTTCTCACTGAAAACAGCTGCATGCTGTGTCTTCAAATGAGATTAGTGAGAGTCGGGGCCAGAAAGCCAAAATAATGAGCCAATAGAGGCTCAAAGGAACTGCAGAGTCAGGCCATTTATTCTTTGAAGCTTCTTCAACACAAGCTAACCCTTTCACATTACACATTGTCATTATATTAAAAAAAATCTTTGGTTCATCTTAAATAGTGTGTTAGTAACAGTCTTATAAAACACATTGGGCAGATAGTCTTATGTTTTTAGATACAGAGGATCTGGATATTATGCTGGGATTTATTTATCTGTGTGATCCCAGAGAGATTATTGTAACCAAAGCAAGGGATTCTTGTTCTTTGGTTCTGGTGGAGGTTTCCTCAGTTGGCAGGGCCACACTCCAATAACTCACTTCTCCCCAAAATGTAAACATAGCATGGTTAGGAAATCTAAATGGATTCAACCTGAGATACCGGGACACAGCCCCATTTGGAATTATTTACTTATGACCAACCTATCAGCAGGAAGCTTTATTTAAAATGGGCAGAATAAATATACTGTGTACAGTTAGCTCTAACAGGATGGACTGTGTGTATTTGGAGGGCTCTTAAGGAAATCAGGCTGTGTTTAGATTATCAGACATTTCAACTGCTGCGGGTTATTTAATAAATAAACAGCTGAAGCTCCGGGTCTTAGATTCTGTTATGTGTTTGCTTCAACATCATTGGAGTGGTCTGTTCAAGCGTTTACCATATATTATTATAAACCCTCATCTCTGCTCACTTGATAGAAACTCGAGCTCCATCTGTACTATTTGTGTTGAAGCGCAGAGAGTGTGAACTGAATAAAGCACGGCCAGCAGCCAGAGTCTAACACAACAACACTGTAATGTCTAGCCAGTTTTGCGAAAAATTTAAATATGGTACAGGCGCTCACTGTACCTCATTTTTATACTTATATGATCATTTGTATAATATATGAGAGATTTGAAGGATAATTAAAGGACAACACAAGTGATATAGTAATTATGTGTAAAAGTTCCATGTGATAATGGCATCTTGACAATATTCTGGTTTAATATGTCAATATGTATGTAGAAAAATTAGATAACTCTGGGGAAAATTTATAACTGATTCGTAACTGAGGTTGCTTTCTGCCAGGAGGGGTGACAACATTGGAAATTCACAAACATAGAGAAACTTAGCTGCAATGCTGCAAATTACCATTTAAAAACAGAAATTTAGCATCACTCCAATTTGTCCATTCAGCACGATTTTTCCCAAGACTAAAGATGTAAATGAGCCCAACCGTAGTTCGTCTGATGTGCTGCTAAATAAGACTTAACGCTGACCTGTTTTGACATGTGATGCAGATGTCTAGAACGTAATGAAGCACAAAAATCAACCTTGCAAGAAGAAGACTGTATGTGAGAAAATATAAGTTCATAAGCATGATTAGCATGATGCTGTCAGCTCAACAAGGCGATAGAGTGAGAATCACATTGATTGATTTATGAATAATCTACACTATGTATGATTTTTGTGAGAACATTTAAAATTCTTCTCACCAAACCATTGCAGTAAACTGAGAAGAAAAGAAAAACATGCCGAAGAGTCTTGCTGGTCTTTTCTACTGCTATGGTCCTGAACGGAGAGCTCTCGTGAGGTAACTTAATGGTGCATCTTTTTAATTTGCTGCAATGTTCCTTATTGATGTTCCTATAAAGTTTTGTCTGCTGTTGAGATTTGTCTCATTGAGACGTTGTCTTGCTGTTTCTCTCTCTCTGTCTCTCTCTCTGTTTGGACCCTGCTCTGTGTGTGTTTGCTAAAACGATGAAACTAAACTAATGAAAATTGATTTTTCCCAAATCTTACATTTTAGATGCAGTGTCTTCTGGGCAGTGGTAACTCTGTGGTCATAAAATTGTATACATTTGTATACACACCCCCTGAAGTCCAGTTTGTTTTACTATTGTGAGTGTCTGTACCATGCTCAGGCAAGCTACACTTCCTTGGCCCTGGCACTGTAGGAAGAGGTGTGGTTCGGCACGGTACGGTTGCTCATGCACGGGTGTTCAACGTGGACATGAAGTATAATCATAATAATCATGCGTATTACAGCGCCTTGCATAATCAGGAAATCCAGGAATGTGAGAGGGCCGTCTATGACCAAAACAACACAAAATTAACCACAAAAAAAGTCAGTAAAGTTGGTGACGCTACGACGTGATGACGTATGTACAAGAGGTAGCCGGGCTCAGGCTGGTTGGGGCCGGAGCAATGTGAGTGCAGGCCAGCGGGGGACTGGGGAGGAGCGACAATCATGCTTCGGCACAGTACGGAGCAACTGGACCAAATGTGAGTGCTCCCTTAGAAGCTGGAACCAACTGTCACAGAGATAAACAGAACAATCATTTTGGACCCGACATTGTAAAATAATGAATTCCCAATCACGGTAATGTTTTGAAGGAAAAGAGATACTTTACTTTTTCCACAAGCACTGTAGTTTTTTTTTTTTTTTTTAAATGATTCGTCTACATATGTTATGAAAATGACCTTTGACCTTTGTTGTTGTTGCAAAAATATTGGTTAGATTAAATCAAAAACTATGAATTAAACCTGTCTCTGAAAAAGGAGGTAAGAATTTTAAGAATACAAATTGAATTATTCATGATAAGAGCGTGTTTTAGTAAAGCAACACTGATATCATTTTGGGACATTTTTGCCCTGAAAAAAAAACACAGGCGACACTTCCTCCAGGCTGTACCCTCTGCAATCTCCACCAATCAAACGCTTCAGTTTACTGTTGGTTAATGCAAGTGTCATGGTTGGATTTACTTCTACCAATCCTGCTGAAGGAGGCCTGAGAGAACGGAGAGAAATATGTCCCCTGAGCTTGATAAACACACTGTACATTGGCTGGACCCCAACTGGCACTGCACTAACATGCTTTTGCAATATGGTATATGCTAACTGCACGCTAACAGACTGACACTGTGTACTGACTGCAATGCATACTATTTATTGGAAGACTGTTACGGGCTTAATGGAATAAGCTAGGCTAGCACCTATTGTTGTTATTGTTCCTGACATGGGGTCGTGGCGTGTAGCCGGGGCCACTGGGCCTGTCGGCTGGTCGGTTGGAACAGCTGAGAAGTGGCCTCAGAGCTGTGGGAGTGGCCTGGCCCAGATGGCCGTCCTATACAGCCCAGGGATTCAATACCTTTCTTTCCCCCCTCGCAGACCAGATGGAGACCATTACAGTGGCCTGAAAGACCTGAGAGAGCGAGCGAGAGAGAAAGAGAAAGTTAGAGGGAGAGAGAGAGAGAGAGAGAGAGAGAGAGAGAGAGAGGGGTGGGGTAGGTGGTGGTGGGGGTGTCTCGCCTTTCCAAAATCTCTAATTACCACAATTGTTGAAATCTTTTCAGCCTGCTTTTTTCTTGCTTTTCTGATACAAAAAGCTCCCTCTCAACATGCACTGCAAGCTCTCCTGAGAATTCCTATAAGAGACCAGACTGTTTCACACAAGACAGAAAGACAGAGGGAGAGAGAAAAAGGAGAAACGCAGAGAAGGGAAGGGGAGAGGAGAAAAAAAGCACATTAAAGATATGCAAATCCAACTGTCTGGGGTGAGGAGCATTAACCAGCGTTAGTAGGATAGCTGCCTCTATTTTTAGTGTTTGCATGTGTGTGTGAGTGCACGCATGAGTGTGTGTGTCTGTCTCTCTCTGCCGAGGTGTGTGATGACTTCCTTAAGCCTGGGCTTTCATGTTCTGGTGAGACAGTCTGGGCGTCGAGATATGTCGGCAGAAATATTCTGCCTAATTGAGACACTTCACAAATGAAGCTGTCAAGCCCGGGCTTCAAACAGAATACACAACAGCAGTTGAAAGAGAATTTCTAGGACAGCAGTGTGAAGGAGTTTCTTTCTTTCTTTTTTCTAAACAAGTACAGTGCGTTAAATGATTACAGGTTGGTTTCAGGACAATCATCAGAGTTGCCAAGGATGTTTAAAAAAGAACTTCCACAGAGAGTCGAGGAGAGTCAAAAATAGCAGGCCTGCCAATCACGTCTTCAAGTCACATAAAATAAGTCAAGGGGAGGGATGCATTTAACTCGCTTATTTTGTTCACATGGCTTTGACATTACCCAAGGCCAATGTCAAAGCCAGTAAATGTAGAGGACTTTCAGGTGATGTAATGCAGCGTCTGGTGGCCTTTCTAAGTTCCTGGAAGCAGCTTGCCAAATGTACAACATGGCCTTGTCAACATTCAGAGCCCAGAAGAGGCTTCTTTAAGAAACGAACTGACCGCTCTGTATTTTATTACCTCAACCAAGGAGGATATGTTTTCACCTGTGTCCATCTGTTTGTTGGTTGGTTTGTCAGCAGGATTACACAAAAACTACTGAACAGATTTCCGTGAAAGTCAGATGGAGGCTGGGCCTCAGTCCAGAATGGACCCCATTAACTCTTGGTGCAGATCCAGATAAAGGGGTTGATCCAGGAATTGTTTTCTCATGTTCTTTAACATTGAGAGATGAGGCATTTTTCCACATTTTCATTAAGGGAATAATGCATGGATCTTAGGTGTTTGTTAGGTGGCTGGTATCTATGAGTGAACACAAAATGGGACTGTTGGGCCTTCGCAGAGGTATGTGCTCTACCCAGGGCTACTACTGTATTCTAGTTCTCTCTGTTTTACTTGTTCTACTTGTGTTCATAAGTTGTGTTCATATTTTGTGGAAGTACGTAAGTCAAGTAAGTCGCCCCTACTTGTCGAGGTATTTGGTCAAAAATACTGCAATATTTAATTTTGTCCCAAAGTCCACTTATGAAGAACTTTTGTGGAGAATTCAAAGTTTGAATACTGTGTATTGCTCATGTATGTATTGCAATATAGCCTACAAATATTGAAATGTCACTTTAAGGGCATATCATTTGGCCCTACTTCAAAATGCAGCAGGTCTGTATATCGTAATGCCCCTTTACACTCCACAGATGGTCGTCTTGGATCTCACTGTGAGACATCTTTAACAAGGACTGATATGGAGCTTTGCTGACCAAACACAGCCTACAACAAAATTATTGCAATGTCAGAAATTAAGGAACAAATTCTCATAATGTGACGGCTGCTATGACACACCTCTGCAAACCAAACAATCAGAACGTCAGAAATGACTTGGGATACACTGTCTGGTGTGACCCGCCAGTGACATTTTTGAAAGAGGTTTTGAGGGAAAAAAGAGGTTTCATTAATGGGTGCTTTACAGGAGATTCAGTTGTTCTACCATCAGCAAGATCCATCATCCAAAATGACCAACCATTCTCATCAGTGCTCAACTAGGTTGAGATCACTGACTGTAAAGGCCATCGCATATGCTTGACATTAAAACCAGTCAGCAAGCCACCATGCACTGTATGGAAGCATCTGCATTTGTCCTGTTTCTCCGCTCATTTATTCAGGTTTTTACCTGAATTTGTCCCCAGTCTGTACATGTACATACAGGTAAAGTTAATGACAATGGAGCTTTTTAAATAAATGTAAGCATATTTTTGGTGTTATCTTAACAGACGTGTCTGTAAAATAAAACCAGGACTGCCTGTTCTCATCAGAACAAGGAAGACGTAGACACATATTGACGTTTCCTAGGTGGCGACTTCTAGTGGCTGTAGTAATTAACACAGCAGTAAAGGAGGAAGTCAGGTGAGGTAGTATAAAGAGGGACACAGTCTGTATAGGGAGGAGGTCTGGGATGGACAGTTGAGTTAAACAAGTAGGACTTTCATCCAGGAGACCACTGCTCATGTCCAGTGTGAAACCAAAAGTCAACAGTGAGTTATTTTAACTTACTAACATAGTGAAGTAACATCATGTACATAACGTCATTTAAGTTACATACGTAACGTAGGTATGTAATAATTGAAGCTACAGGAATGACATACACTCCAACAGTCATGTTGTTTTGGGAACAGTGATATATGTTGTTTAGGTATGAAAATGTGTTGGAAAATCCTCTCTGTACTCGGCACTAAACTGATTCTACACATGAAGATCAATTTAAAATAGTTGTATTTTTATCTTCTGTGGCTCTGGAGGAGCTTTCTAAAGTCTGAAAAAATGACCTTCATGATATCATACTGATGTCACCATGGTTACTGTATCTCAATGTTGTCTTGAGACTTTAAATCTCTGACAATAATCCTGTGATAAAAGCTGAGTGTGGAGTTTGAAAGGCAGGGAGGGTCTGATGAAAGATACTATTAAGATGCATTATGGGCATGACAGGAGCCGTGGGTTTGGGGTGTGACTCATGCCTGCCTCTGTTGCTTTAATTTTGACCGTTAAATAAGCCTCACAAGCCTCCCAACTTTATCAAAGTGAAATACAAAATCCCTGGAGGAAGGTGAAAACATGAAGCAGGCAGGTTGGTATGTCCATCCCACCATTATGCTGCAGGGAATATGCTCGGCACACTGACAGACCTCCCTTAGAAACTTTCTTTCCAAGTCATGCCTGTTGGTCATACAGTCCATTAAGTTACACAATCCAGGAAGTTGAACGATCTGCTGAGATGAATAAAAATGACACAGACGGAGAAATGATGCATTTAGTTTTCCCGCAATACGTGAAAAAGGTTTGAATGAGTTTCATTTCACAGAGTTTCCTCAACATCAGCATAACATCAATTTGTACTGTACACTGCATGTACTGTACTGTTTTTTTTTAATGCATAGCAGCAGTAGAGCACTACACACTGATTTCCTCGTGATAGCTGATGACCGCAGCAGAGCTTGGGGCTACTGTAATGGAGGTGCATAGCTGTGTGGAAAGTGGATCAGTAAAACAATATGTGAGTCTCTGCTCTGAAACTTTCATCATGAACTCTAATACTTGACTGTGTTTGTCAGTGCAGTCTTTGTTTAGACAAGAGGAGCCGAGCCCTGAGAACAGCAGGCTACTGAGGGCCTGCCGCAGAGTGTGATACCAATGGCTACGGATAGCATATGGCACCGGGAACTAGATACAACACAAACAAACACAGGACACAGGGATGGGCAGGCACAGACGATGGGATTACATAGGCTGTATATTGTGTGTGTGTGTCTGTGTGTGAGCATGTGTGTGTGTGTGTGCGTATTCTTGACACTGCATGCTTGTAAGTGTACTTGTGTACACTGTACAGTATGTGTGTACAGCTGAGCTTTTTCCAGCACCAAATGTCTGGACTGTCTTTGCTGTAAATACTGGATACTTTTAGCAGATGTGCCTGCACGAAGAAACTCCATCGCAGTGAGCATATACATGTAGATAGGGAAAGGTAAAATATTAATGAGAGAGACTGTAACAGACACATCAGCCTGTGGCTTGTGACACTTGACTGTAGCTGTTAGCGTCACATTTCTAATGCGCAACAAAGTGTCCAGAAATACGTGGCTGAGGCAGAGCAAAGAAATGCTCCAAAGTGCTGCTTATCTGACAGGCACAGTGCATAACAGTATTTAGTATATCAACACAACTTGAAGAGTATTATCTCAATATACCTTGGCCACATACCAGAGTAAAGACAACTAAAAAATGTCATAATTTTTTTTTTATATTACATTTTTGTTTCTTTTAAAAAGTTTTGCATTGTTTGTACAGCCTCATCACCGTGTGTATCTTTTTGTTGTTAACATTTATTAAGGTTTTTTTTTAACCCCCAATCAAAGTATTTTTCTTTCTTCCCATCTACTGTGTCTGTGTCTGAATCTGTTGATCTGAGTGGCAGTTAAACTGAACTGAACTTACTTACAGTAGTAAAATGAAAATGGCTCCCCACGTTATTTCTATGTCATGCATACAGTGATGGAAGCTGCGCCAAAACCCCAAGAATCTCAGATATCTTTTTTAAATTGTTGCAAAAATCTGGATCATATCTGTTTACTTAAGAACTGCTATGTGCGTGGTATTCACGACAGGACTACAAGCCAATTCATATAATATATCAGCTCAGTATTCTAAAAGTACACCTGTGAAAACCAGGCAGTATGTACAGTCATTTTAAACAGATTTGAATCTTATCCTTGAATATCGAATACACGACTATTAGTCATATCTCAAAGTTTCCATACACAGATACCACACGTTTATTGCTTTCCTTTTATTAAAATATATGAGGTGAGACATCTCGGCCGTATAATGTGATATGCTGACACCAGAAATGTGTGTGGCGTTCAAATTACGGTATCAGTCATATCTGGAAGTATCTAAACTCTATATTCAGGTAGTATCAAAGTGTTCCCAATCTGGAGATCGACGTGATCTGTGCATGATTCATAGAAGGAGAGTATCCACAGTTACTTTGATCAGATTGTCTTTGTATATCTTAAAGTTCCACAGATACGGCATGAATAATGCTCTCCTGATTTTACAGGAATGCAGAAGAGCTCAAATCCAGTGTTGGGGGTTATGGTTTCTATGCACTCATAGTTTACGGGTTCATTAGTTGCATGTTTAAATATCATATACTGTACCATAAGAGCTGTGTTGTGTTGTTTTCATTGACACAGCTGTGCCTAATACTGTCTGCCTCTGCCCAGTTCACTGTCAGATTGTTAGCAAAATAAAGAGCTGTAAATGTTATATTGTGTCCGTCACTCTATTATTAGGCTGTGGAGTTACTGATTGTGAGCCGTAAAGAAGGCTACAAAATGACCGTAGAGTCAATACATTCAAAGGTTCATGTAGAGTGGGCTACACGCCGTCTGGACAATATAACCCACATGTGCAGTGACTCACAAAGAAGTTTTACCATCATTTTTGGTAACTCTAAAGTACTCTGACGTGTTTAACTTTTCTCAGATAACACAGTAATGTGACAAGTTACATTTTAATGGCAGTAATCTTAACATAATGAGTTACTTTTAATAGCAACGATACGCAACACTGTTAAAAAAATCCGAAAAATATCTTTACCCCTCATACTGATGTGCTCCCAATCTGGAGATGAGATATGCCCCAGATATGATATTTTACAATGCTGTGATCAGACAGTATCTAACATGGATTTTAGATATTTGTAAATATCCGTAAATAAAACACGTCCAGATTCTGGGGTATTTTGCACAGTGATATAGCATGTATCACTAATTGACAGTGGTGGTGGTAACACGCCAACAAATATAGCAATGCCAAGAAAATAGAAGAATGAGAACACTACAAGCTGTTTACTGTCAATGGAGCAGGAGATGGAAGCATTTTTTCCCCAGTGTAGATTTACAGTATTCTTTGTAATGATTTTGTCAATGTTCCCGTAAACGACTGTAAAAACACGAGTCTCCTGAATAATTTAACATACTTGTGTTATGGCCAATTGTTTTAAGATGTCTGCTTCATTTGCCTTTTTTTCTGTAAGTTTGGCATGGTGAATGGCTCTAAATACTACAATACCCATGAGCCTTAGCTACCGTTGCTATGGACAAATAGCTAGTTAGAGGTGCGAATCAGAGCTGTACAGTAGCTGTGATTTGTTGTTGCAGTTCGGAACAAAATACCATTCGTTAAGTTCATCCAAAACTGACTTTACTATGAAAGTTAAACATACAATATGTAACCTCTGCCACTAGGGGGCTCTCTATGAAAACAAAACAACAGAAATTTGCTGAGTGTTGTGTGGAGGGCCTGACGGAGCAGGGGGTGTAGCTGCTGTTCAGCTTCTCGGAGCCAGCTAGAGAGTCAGGTGCAGGCCTGACCCTCTGGGAAATAAAGACCTTGACTCACAGTGGATTCTGCTCTGATCTGGAACCGTTTGCTGATAGGAGGAAATCTCAGAGATTACTATTTAACTTTTAACATTTAAAATCTTCACTCCTGTTTATCAGCCTGACTGCAGCAGTGATCTGTATAGGTGAACTCCATTGTCGGGTGTTTCTGTTCTGTAATGTTGACTGCTGACTGGAGCTGGAGGGGAAATGTACTTCATTAACATAATGTTACAGAGAGGAGAGAGAGAACCAGAGTCTCTGGTTTGTGTCTGAATTGGTGTGTGCTCACTAACGTTAGCTTGTGTCTAATGTACAGTAACCCAAATTACCACCTTAATTAACTCCTGTTGTGGTGAATAAACCCTTAAACAACCACCACTGCTGATGAAAACCTATCTGGTGTGACTAAGATACTTCTATGCAGAAAATGAATGGGACTTTTATTTCACTGGAAATAAATCCTCCAATTTTGCAGCTGTACAGGCTGATCACTGATTTAGAACTGTCCCATTATACATTTTTAATGGGCACGATTTTTCCATGATATAAAAATCTGAAAAATGACAACAGCACTGCTGCTTGAAATGGGTCCAGACCACCTCAACTGGTGCCAGATCAAGTCCAAGTGAAGCATGTAGAGTCGTTACTGATGTTTTTCTTTGTTGTACAAGAGTCTATATTTTACACTAA
Organism: Pagrus pagrus; assembly: GCF_965226575.1. Classification (NCBI taxonomy): domain Eukaryota; kingdom Metazoa; phylum Chordata; class Actinopteri; order Spariformes; family Sparidae; genus Pagrus; species Pagrus pagrus. Next base: position 30,706,795 of record NC_140188.1, read on the forward strand.
ACTTTTGATCTGTCGGCTCGTAACAATCCTTTCTTCTGAATTGGAATCAAATTGAAAATGTTGCCTTCATGACAACACTGGTGTAGCTGTTTAAAGGAGCTGTCAGGAGAAGGATTAGCATTTGCTGCAGCAGGACTCTGGTGGATCATAGCCAGAGGAGAGAAAGGCAAGTGGGGTCTGACAAAAAGCAGGAGGCCTAAAGTCAGCCTGGCCCGGGGCGAAAGCTGCACTCCACAGGGACACAAACACACTGAACTGAAGCTCGAGTCTCCTCTGATAAACAATGAGCGAGAAAACACACACTTGTGGGCAGCACACACGAGCATACATGAAAATACATGCAGCACACATCGTGTTTGGGGAGGAGACGTTAAAGCCACGGGCCTGTTGTACAAAAGGATCCTTTGTTCTATTACTGCAAAACACACACAAACACACACACACACACACACATACAGTATACACACACAAAAATGTACGCACACATAGCAAAAAAAACATGAGTGCTGCATGCAAACCAGACAGCAGAGAGAGGCTGCAGGTTCAAGGCTGTCGGGACTGTTGTAGTCTGAAAGTTGCATGTGTCTTACACATCTGTGTTGTCTCACTTGAGTACAGCTACACTGCATATCATCCTGTACATGCATCTAATGTTACATGTGTGAGTGCACGTGTGTGTACACTGAGATAAGACACTGAGTGCATGCTGTATGTGTGTCTGGTCACCTGACGGCCGGTCCTCCACCCTGCCAGCTAACATCTCTCACATACACTCCATTTTTAAGTTGATTTAATTTAGTTGAATATGGAGACGTCACAGAAATAAGCAGGGATGTAGAAAATATCCCTTTTTTAAAAGAAAAAAAACTATATCCGTCATTACAATGTAAATTTGCAGCATACAGGTAAACAATTAAAACAACAAGACCCCCAGTAATCAGATTAGCAGCACATATGAGCCAATACAGCACATTTTACTTTGTGTGAGTTGGATTTGCAAGGCAGCCAGCGGCCAAAATAAAATGTTGGCAGTTAACGTCTCTGCGTATCACAGTTCACATTTGTACATGTCATAGGCTAGTATGTACCATACTGACATTTCTACAAATCCTGTCATATCATGTTCACAGCCGCAGTTTGAGAATATGTTCCAACATTTGCAAGTATGACACTGCGTTATTGGCACCAAAAACAGATATTTTTGATGGGAAGTTGGGACATCTCCAGCCATGTTTGTGGTGACAAAACCGGGTGTTTTTAAGGTGACCTCGTGACAACTTCCTGCTGTGTGTGGGCCAACAAACCAGATTAATGAGACCTTGGGGCAATTACCAGCTGTGTATTTGTTGACCAAAACAGGTTTTAAGCCGTAACATGTATTCCTAACCTTAACCAACTGGTTTCTGAGCTTAAACCGAACCAGAACATAAGCTCTGCCTTGATAAAATTGAAAATTGAACCTAGAGAAATGGAAGTTGCAACATAGAGACATTTAAAGTCAAATATTTCTCCTACCAACATCATTTTCAGTGGACATTGGAAATGAGTCAACACTGTGGTAGAGATTGCCACAAGCAGCTAGGAGTGACAGCATTTTTCATGTAATTCGAAGAAATATGACGGGTTGCGTCAATCTCATCCACGATTGATGCCACCATTTTTCTCATTCATGCACAGGAAGATGTCTTAGTCCCATCTGCAAATCTCGGGTTGGCTCAATTTCTCAAACTGTTGAAACAGCCTGTCAATGAGCAAACAATCTGGAACCAGGCTGAAACAATCTGACTCCTGTGATCAGATCTGGTGAAAATATTGCTGAACTCTTGGTGCACACACATTATAAACTGATACAGACTGGGTGCATATCAGCCTCAAAAAAAAAGAACAAATCTTTTATTTTTCTTTTATTTCATTTCTGAAAAATAAAAGATTTGTTCTTTTTTCAATGTTTCAACGCTGTTCTGCAGGATGGTAGATGATCCATCCATCTATTTTGATGTCATTTATTTGTCCTATTTAGCAAAACAACTAGGTTAAAACCTCCTTTTGATCAACACTTTGGATTCTTATTAGGGGTGTAACGATACATTGATCAGGATCGATATATTGATTCAATGATCAATGATCCAATAGCATCGATGCAAAGTGAAAACATCAATTCATATCGCCACTATTGTTAAGATACACCTTTATTTTGAAATTCCCACAGCATGTCTGTGTCACCGTTTCTGTCCATGTGCAACTCCTTTCTACACAGTGCTTTTTTTTTATTAAAATGAATCGATTGTTTTCCATTTAAATCTCTGGAACCATTAATACAATAATATTTCCACTGAAGAGTCAAATGGCAAATGATATCGTCTAATATCAATCTTAGGCCCCCATATCTAATGGGATCAAAATCGTATCATGGCAGACTTTGTGATATTGGCAAATATCGGATCTTTGTCCAAATGATCAATATAATACCGTATCGTGATGAAACTTGTGATTTACACCCCTAATTCTAATTTTTGCTCAACCTCTGACCTTTCCTAGTGAGCCACCAAAATCTTCACCAAAACAGCTCTAAAGTCTGGGCATAAAATAAAGTGAGCCATAGCGCTCCATAGTGGATACAATCTGGATTTTCATGACCCAATGACCTTTCATTTTATATTTCTAGCAAGACAACTTATACAGCTGACAAAATGGCAGAAATGTTGTGTTCAGTCCAACAATGCTTATGCCATCCAACACATTCGAAGTGAAGGTATTAATGAATATCTCAGCCATAAGGGCCGATTGGCTGCTTTTAAACAAAACATATTTTACATACAGTAAACACAGGGTGTGCTGTGGATTTCTGAGGCATACTGAGGCGGAAACTTGGCATTTTCTTCATTTGTACTGGAGGCAACAAGCAGAAAAACATGTATTTAAGGAAAGAGGTAAAAGCGTAGAATATGAACAGATGGGGAGGGGTACCAGAGGGAGAGGCAGCACTTGGTCAAGGCCCAAACCTAATTGAATGGATAAGAAATAAGACAGAATGAGCTCACTAACTGATTTTTAGGCCTACAAGGGCAGAGAGAGCAGAAATGACTGACTAAAAAGTATTTAAAAAACTAAAAAGATGTGAGAGCTCTTCTACTAGTGCTAGATCAAGACATTAGTCTGCCAGTACTGTCCTTTCATCAAAGAGTTAAAGCGTTTATTTATATGATTGTAAAAACAGATTTTTGTTACATTCTTCATGGGCAATCTTCATAAATTCCAAACCTTTGCTGTTTTACATTGAATGTGAATTTAATGCTAGTTATTGACCATTAAACTCTGCTCTGAATAGTGATTATCCATAGCTTTGGATTTGTCCACATGCTGAGGTAGTGTGCATGTGTAAAGAATGATACTTTCAAAAGTGTAGAGGGTGTCTGTTTGAAGCCTATTCAAACCAACAACACAAGAACAAAGTGTAAGGACTGGATTAAGCTTGGTTTGTTAACAAGTAGACACTCTGAATGACCAAACAGTATATTCCAGCAGTGCTTCGGATTTATGAATGGTCCAGTTTGTGTCAGAGTGGACCGGACCTCATGATGTCTACTTACAAATGCACCCTATATTTTCATGTATTGAACATAAATCACTGACAGGGGAGGAAACTAACTAACATTCTAACAAACTAACATTTTAAGAAAGGTCTGCTGGAGAAAATAAAAGTAAGCTTTTCAACCGACTCGCTTAGCTAACGTTATCTTAATTAGTTTGCTAGTATCAGCTGATCAATTATTCCAGTGACGGTGGCCATTTCAGACGATAACATCAATGTTTGCTGCCTTGAAATGAAAAGCTGCTATTGTCTACCTCTGTCAGGGCAGTGTTTCAAAAACAACAAATAATTGGAAATAATTCAATCGGTCACTTATCACTGTACTAAGGGAAAGCTCAGCCTCAGGCACAGGAACCATAACTGAGAGTTAAGATGGTTGTTGAATTTACTATCATGTTGAGCAATAGCCAGTTCAAGGACAGAAGCACGGACAGTGAAAGATGAACAGATCTGTGATAATAATTCCAGATCTATTTTTCAGTTTGCATTCCAACTTCATCTTATCCGTACTGTGACTGTGATAAATGGCTATATGCTTTATAAGCATATATAGTAATATCAGCGCTTTGCAGAGAGACACAAATCAAATCATTGGAGCTTTTAGTCTCTGTTGGCGAATCAAAACAGTGCTCGCACGGCTGTGAGCTATTACTAATAATATAGATGGTATAATCCATCTGGGAATGTGAGTTACTGACAATCAAAGAAAGAACATTTACAACAGGAGTGTGAGGTAACGCCTCTCTGTCTGACTGTCTGTCTGACTCTGTCTGCTCCTCTGTCTGTTTCCTCAGCTGCTTGCCCCTCCTCGTTCATACACAGTCTCTCGTCTTTAAGACAAAACCCAAAATTCAACAACCTAATATTCTTGTATGCATGTTTATTGATGCGCCACATTTTAGAAAAAAAGGCTAACATGGCGGTGCACCAACATATATTCAAATACACAGTAATCTGTGCTCTGGGCGGCCGTTCTTGCTCTGTAATTATTTGACACTCAGTAGATGGCATTTGCTTGCATGTTTTCGCGCCCGCCCACGCAAATACACAGGCAACAAACCCATATGCATCAAACCAAAGGTGCGCACACACATTCACACTCTAGCACACACACATACACGCACATCAACTCTGCATCCAGCGTCAGCCGCCAGCTCCAATGTCTGAGACGTAAGGAAGACAATGAAGGTCAGACAGACAGATGGAGACAGGCCATTAAAATTAAACAGTTGGATCTAATTATTATTAGGTGATGAAGACTGGTTCTCATTCACTTTACACTTCACATGCAATCATAACGTGTTTGTATGCTAACAAATCTGATGCCATTGATTGCTAAAATTTTTTCCAGCAATAGCAATTCAATGCATTTTCTATATGTCTATGCTTAGCTAATAGCCATATAGCGTACAGACTAGCGAGTGGTATTAATCTTTGTATCTAAAGGCTCATTTATGCTCCACATAGATCAGGATATGGAGAGAGACCTCTGCATTCATTTGTTCCGTGTATGAACATATTTTCTCAAAGCTTACAGATGCAGACCGAACTGCAGTATCACCAGAGATTGTGGGTGTCGGTATAGCCGATAGTTCAAGTAAGATGACCATAGGACATATCGAAGAGGTCCAAAAAATGGCAGACAGCAGAAAGTACTGGAAGTAACTTTCTTTGTCGGTCTCTCTCATCGGTAACTACTGAAAATAATTATCCGTCCATATGTCGGGATGTATTAAATGGCCTCACAGACCAATGTCTACAATGCATTTGCCTCTTTCTTAACAAGTAACACTATCAGACTATGAAACACTATCTTGGTTGTTGTCAGGATTTCTTGTTTCAGAGCTGCCCCCTACTGGATGTATTGCTTATCATCCATGCTAACATAAAGCACGCAGCTATGGTTACATGGTTTGAGATGAACATAATTGTTTCTGTACATAAAGGTGGCATAAATGAGCCTTACGTCTAACGCAAGAAGTAGCGAAGCATTTCCCCAAATTATGCTAATAACTCAATTATTATAGTTTTTATTATTGTTTATCATTGTTCACTTATTATTTGGTCTATTTTAATCTGGGTTTGTTTCTTTAACTTTCACTGATGTGAATAGTGGATCAAATGATGTGCGCTGAATCTAAATGGGGTCTTTGGTAGTGACAAATCCACAGGGAGTAATCATCTAATTCTGCAGGACTGCTTTAGCGTCTTTCAGCCAATTGTTTTGTTTTCCAGCCAGCAGACTCTGCTCTCATCAAACCCATTTCTAGCCCAGCAGGAAGCTCTGATAAAACTACCTACTCAGCACCAAACGGCAGACAAACAAAGCTAGCGAGTAGCTGGTGAACACAGAGGGGCATATGCCAGCCTAAGAGCCAGATATTTTAGTCAGCAGACCAAAAGAAGAGAGAAAAAAAGAGATTGAACTTGGATTGGACGACCAGGTGACGAGGAACACAAGCTTACACGACAAATTATTGTTGTTTAATGATTCTACTTCAAACCATGTCGAACAGTTTGAACAGAAAATCAATCCACGGTTTGCTGAATCCCTTTCATACTTTTGCTGCACTGAAGCAATACGATCAGTGATTCAGCTCTTAACAAACACTGTACGTCTGCTCTGCTCACGCTCATCAGCACAGAATCCACTTTCCTCCACAGTTCTGCATGAAAAGTTTGCTTCTTAACTTCTCGAGTTATTAGATTTGACTAGCTCATTTTTCATCTTGACAGCTTCATTAAAGCACCCTGAAAAAGCTCAAAATATTTGTGTGTGTGTCGGTATGTGTGTGATCACGAATACAGTCTCCTTGCCCATTTCCCTCAAGTCTGCTCGTCCCTGACGATATTTCAAAAGCCGTTTTTTTTTTCTAGTTCTTTCTTCCCATCTCTCTCTTTCAATATGTCCCTCCTTCACATCCATTGTCCCTCTCTTCTCCATCATCCATCTCACCGTGCTTCATTACCCTTCACTCTTCCAATCATTTTCTCTACAAGCCACCCCCCTCCCCCCTTTCCTCACCCTCCATCTTATCACTCTTTCCTCTACTCCTCCTCCATGATACTTTTTTTTCATGAGAGGAAAAAAAAAAGCCCACACAAACACTTGTCTGCTGGCTGCCCGTTTGTCTCCAGCCTCTCCAAACCTTTCCCTGCTTTGGCATTGGCTGGCTGGAGCATCTGCTGTATTGGTATTGGCTGGTTCCAGCAGGTGAGGCATAGCTGTGCCACTTAATCAATGCCCTGCAGTAAGGGAAGCATGTGCCAGACACACAGTGCAGCAGCAGCAGCAGCAGCCGTCAGCATTGGCAGCTCTCCATGAAGCTGAGCATGGGGATGGCATGACCTTCAGACGGCCGAGACCAGCAGGAGAAAGACACATGCACACACACATACACACACAAATACAGGCTGTGCATACTTTCTTTGCAAATCACGCTCTTTCCCAAAATGTCTGCAGGCCACGCCCAAACTCCACCTTTCCTCTGCAGAGGCCAATGCTCAAATTCTCACAATGGAAGAACGACGCCACGAAGTGTGGCAAGTGGGCATGACGGTACTCTCTGAAGGTCAAGAAGAGGCTCTGATGGCACATGCACACACAAAAACACACACTGCAGAGGCTGCCAGGGGCATGAAACACAAGTGCTACCCACATCTTTAAAAGGGGAAATCATTTAGGAAGTTGTAATACTATGTATTGACAATACATTGCCATCACATCTGTGAAGACAAAGGGTGGCTCAGTTTTGGGGTTAGGTGGGATAAACCAGAGGCAGAGATGCTGTGTGAGTTAAGAAAGACGTGCACAGTGTTCTTAAAACAACGAGACATTCGTTTCGAGGCTGCAGCAGTCGCTGAGACACACAGCTCATGAAATTTGTTCTCTTTTTGTCAAATGTGAACACACAGACATACACATTTTTTGGATGTGATTATGTCCAACATCCACCAATCTACTAAAGAAGTCACTGATAAAGAAGACGCCAGAAAACAATCAAGTTTTCTTCAAAGTAATCCAGGTCTGATCATGTAGCGTGTTATAATCATCGAGGGTTTTGACATGTGAACTTTGGTAACGTATTACTGTTCTTTTGGAATGTGGCAGCTTGTTTATTGATGCCAGTGCTGCCGGTCTCTCTCTGTATGTGGGGGTTCTCGGGTCAGCCACATTTTGGATAGGGTCTAATTATCCTGGGGTCATTTTTTGAATCGAGTCCATTTTACATTTTTGTAAATATGTTGTGTTCTCCACATCTATTGCATGTCCGGCCATCCTGAAGAAGACGGATACCTATCCCTCTTCTTCGGCTCTTCCTCGAGGCAAATTGTGATTTGTTTGTCTGGGCTACATAAATAATATTCAATTGACCTGACTATTTTATTGCAAATACTTACGTTGGCTCCATCTTTTGGATCAGTCCAGCATTGTGGACCCACTCAGTGATGTGTTTTTCATATTTTTCGGACAACAATGGAGCTCTATAGGAAAAAGATGTGTCAGGCTTTTGATACAGTACTGACCCAATCATCAGAATAAATGTTGGCATTGTACATTTCTGCAAACCACTGATATGCTGAAACTTTACATTTCTTTATGTTGTAACTTTATCTTTCGTCAGGTTAAATTTCCGTTGTTATGTTGTTCCGATGCTGTGCTCACGCTCTGATTAGGTTTTGTCACAAAATCAAGATCAGCTTAAAATACTCTCCAGCTGTTACTCCACCACTGTTCCCCTCCACCTCCTGACATGAAAGTCAGCTCATATACATCTAATACAAATGGAATTTGACACATATTCATTTTGACGTATTCATGGTTTGCAGAAATGCAAAATGCCAACATTATATTCTTGAGACTGGGCTGTGGATACTAACTAGTTAGTAGGATACATTTATTGTTGGTTTGGGTCTGCACATGTGATTTGCTAATGATAGGATCAGTATAGACTGCCACCAGCTGTGGTTTTTACATCTACATTTAGATCCTTTTGTCAGAGGCAATGTATACATGAGGTTCAATCTGAAATTCAGGTAATTATTTGGGGTTAAACCTACAATAACCTTTTTTTTTTATTGGCCACGTGCAGGCCAGAGAAACAGATTGTGTGTCTAGTTAAAATATTTTGATTAAGATTAGTTGCTAGCAGGGCTGTGGCTGCCATCATATCAACATCTATTTACCATCTAAATGTTCAGTGGGTTACAGCCAATTGGCAACAAACCCCAGACCCATTCAAGCTCTTTCATTCAGGAGAGATAAAAATACCCCCTATACTGTACACAAAGTCATTTTCCCTTCTTCACCCTCTCTCCCTCAGCTCCCTGCTCCTCCTGTCTCAAACACTCCTCCCACATCGTGTCCTCCTCCCTAACCCCTGACCTCCCTTTGCTCTCCCGCCCTCCTCTGCTCTCCCCTCTCGTGAGCCCCGTGCAGAGCCGGCAGGCCCCCCACGTCGCAAGCCTATTAACAGACCTCAGTTCGCTGTAATGATGCCTCTCCTTATGTCTGTGCAGCTGCTGCAGTGCTGAATAGGGAGGATAAATGTGGGATCCTCAACATCCGCATCATTGTTTCACTGCCACTCTCTGCTGTCATGTGTGGCAGACAGAGGAGGGAAGCGATGGAATCATCTGTCCACACCTTGTCCATTTCAAAAGTCTGATGTTTGGTTTCGATCGATATATCGGGATGATATTTGTATTTTTTTGATATGCTGGGTATAATAGTGCTTTTTCAGATTTGCACAGTTTTCAATCATGTGGTGGAGATTTCAAGAATTTCTTGCAGTAAAATTGTTACTTTGTCACATTCATTTGATTAACTTTGCGGACATCTTTCTACCATGACAAGAACACACACACTCTGAGGGGTGACAGTCATTCCAAGAATAAAAGAAAAAAAATTAAAAATTAAAAATCATGAATTGGACATCAGGCAGTGGTAATTCTAAAAGATAAGCAACTGGCTATTGTTTAAATGAGTGTGATGGGTTTTATGGGATCATACTAGCGAATAATCCCATAATTCTTTGAACTCATGAATATAGTTAATTGGAGCCACTGATAAAACAGGTGAAACTGTAATTGTTACTCAGTCTGTTCTACAGATATTTGAACAAAATTTGAATAAAGACAAAAGGAAGAACGGAAGAAAAAAACATTAAAATATTCTAGTGTTGGGTCAGTGTCGGCACTCTTCCCACCCAGAGGAGCCTGTGAAGTGCTTCTACAACAACAACAAACCCAGCACATGGGTTTTTGCACCATTTGTATCTGTGTGTACATTATGTGTCCATGTTCCATGGGACAACAGACAGCTGCTGCAGGGTCCATCAGTCAGCTGCTGTATTTATAGGGTGATGACCATAGAACACTAACAGCTGCATCACACAGAGAAAGAGACAGACAGGGAACCAGACATGTTCAGCACTCATCCCTTCAGTTCTGCCAGTGCTCAAAATGACTGTAGAACCTTTGAAACTCTGCACAAACTATGTATCTGCACAGGATTTCAAAGTCGAGCTGGCACATCAAAGGCAGTGGCAGCAGGGGAGAGTAATGGGATGTGTCCACTGCAGCACTGAGGAGGATAACATGTCCGTTGCAAATAAGGAATCATCAATAAGGAAAATATCACAACTTGGAGTGATAATAGTGTCGAGGCTTTGTGATTATTATGATTGATAAAACCCTTGGCCACATTATTTTCAGTGATGATATGCAGATTCTTCATTGTTCTGTTGTTTTCCGTAGTGATTCTTTTGAAAATGTGTTTTGGTTTGTATATATGTGATGACTTCAGAGTTATAGGATTCGTCATTTGAATGCAATGGACTTGACCCATTTCTTGTGAATACAGTACTACATTTAGGAAACAGTTCTCCTTGGTGTTAAGCATTGTAGATATTGGATGATTTGACAGTTCATGAGGATATTGATTTGGTGACTTGTTGCATGGGATCATGGAAAAACCTTCAGCACAGCTGTGGCCCGTCATGTGATTGTCGGCTGTATGTCATGATGTCATGGTGTCACATCTTGGTGTAGGTCTTTGTGAGTGAAGTGTTGACTTTAAAGTCAAACAATCCCGAGGTGAATGAAAGTGTGTATTACTTATTATGAGTGGATTACTTCCACAGAGTATTTAAAAATATATTACCTGTAAATATAATCACAAAACTACGCACTTCATGAAAGTAAACATCAGTGGCAGTAGTAGAACCAAGTGTAAGCTGTTTGATTCAGTAATCAAGATTCAAAGTAAGAGTCTAAAAATGCAACTGCCCAGAGCGTTCTTACACCCAGTGCATCAAATACAGAAGCCTTGTCAGAGGCCTCACTCTGAACTTTCCCACCAGAGACTGGGGTTTGCACACTGTTTGAGACCAAGTGTCAGGAGTCACTTGTTTTTAAGTTATATTACGTCAATTCGTTAATGTTGTCAAACTGCAACCATTTATCAACGTAAATACCAGTCCAACAGTCATAGTATGTGACCTGTGTGTCAGCAAGCTTTATTCTGAAAGTCTAACCAGACATTGCAAATGACATATTATTGCTTACTGACCATGGAGTCCTGCACATCCAGACCTGACACTGGAGGAGCAGGTAGAGCATTATAGTTAACAGCTTAAGACCACTGACCGAGCTGCTGTATTCAATGAGTTGGGAGTGAGAACCCATCATCAGTCTCATCCAGTTCAATGAAGATAAAATCTAGAGAAATGTACATTTCTCCTCAGCCAAAAGATTCATCAGTACTTACAGATCACTGCCAGGCGTCATCTGCAGGTCCCAGTCTGCTGTCCTGGGAGCTCCTGATGAGGGGAAGAGATAAGACTGGTTAATATCTACATAATCATAGACATTACAACTGAGGCAACTGCAAAGTATATTGTGAAGTCAAGCTTGAACTTGAATGGGTGGAGGTTAACTGTCAGCTGACCAGCCCGCTGAGATTCTGTGTCTCATGAGTAAATGAGAATTACCGCCTTGTGGTTGCATGCCATTGACATCCGTCGAGTTGCAGTGAACATCCATGTCTGCGCAGACTCATATAACATTATGTAGTTGAGTCTTTGAAGTAACTTCATAAAAAGGTATTAGGTGTAGTTATCACTGCATTGCAGTTCATCGTCCATCAGAAAAGCAACCATATAAGAGGACTGTGAAAGCTGGCTATTACAAGTCATTTTTACACTTCTTGTCAGGCAGTGACATCTAGCGGCTGTTGTTATTATAACGGCTGTTAAGGAGGAAGTCAAAGTAGTATAAAGAGTGAAAAAGTCTGCAAAGGGAGGAGTCCGGGAGCAGACGGTCGGGTTAAACAAGCACAGGACTTTTAATCAAGAGACATCTGTTCATATCCAGTGTGAAGAAACATTCATCAGTGAGTCCCTTTAACTCACTAAACTATTGAAGACACGTCACATACATAACAGTACTGCAGTGACGTATGTAACATTTCTGTTACATGAGTAAAGAAGCTATAAAAACCCAAACCAATATCATTTTCTAAACCTAATCAAGTAGTTTTAGTGCCTGAACCAAACTGCCACCATACAATGACGGTCCAGTTCGCCTGTCGCTGGTCCACTGCAACAGTCATGTTGTTTTGGAGACAGTGACATGTGTCGTGTGGGGAGTCACTGGCAACCAGTTCAGTTATTTTAGTATGACGATGTGTTGCTATTTTGACATGCATGATTCCAGTGAATCATTTCTACCATTAAACATGCTGACTTCATTTGGAGACTATTTTTACAGAGGGGTACAGTAGACTGATAAGACGGTCTGAGTGAATTTATACCTAAATCAACGTGATTTTTCCTTGTCTACATAAGATACCCAGACACAAACTGATCGCTCGTTCAAATGGGGTAAAACGGTCTGCTGTGAGACACGCTGATCCAGTCTGTTCGGTCAGGATCAGGGCCGATACTGACCTTATTGCACGTATCAGGTATGAGTCAGTTGTGACCGAGCTACAATTAAATGATGTTTTTTCGTCATTGTCATTTTGAAATCATTTGAATTCATCATGTCATGGAGATTGCTACCTCAGTTTTTTAGTGCCACAGCAAACTCTGGTCTCACATAACCTCATTTAAAAATGATGCCAATGAGTTCCACACAGAGAGATATAGATTGTTTTTCTTTTTAAATACAGCATTGGTATTGGATCAGGGATACAGTAGGTACAGGAAGATGAGATGAGGTATCTTGACGGAAAGTCACATCAGGACATCCCTACAAAGTGAGCTGTCTAACTGAAGGGCGAGGCATTCAAAATGTCCTGCAAATGACAGGAAAGCAAGCTAACGCTTAAAAGGCAGCAAAGCTTCGTGCGGAATTATTTCAAGGTTACAGGCAAGCTAAGTGATCTCAGAGCCCCATATTAGATACAAGTATGAGCAATGAAGGTACAGTAGCGTATATTAACATATGCCGTCAAGGTGCCCTTCAGCAGGGCTCTGAACCCCCGACTGCTCCTGTAGAGCTGCTGCAGACTGTGGTTCTGCTGGACAGCCCTGTGTGAGTCAGGGATGCACACATTGTGACAATCAAGGCTGACACTGAAGTTTAAAATATCTATTAGGCCGATGTTCGATGATTTTTTTGTTGTTGTTTTTTTGGTAACACTTTGTAATAACCATGATAAATACATGGTTCATGTATAGAAATAACTATTAACTTTTAATACATTATACATTTACTAATTATCAATGATGGTTATTAAAGTGTCCCCCTGTTCTGTCAGGGAAACAGTGAAACCTTCATCATCAAATATAACTGAACTGTTTCAAAGTCATTCAGCCCTTCATTACACTTTGAAAGAGCACAATTTTGTTCATACTTTAAATTTCTGAAACAACCTTTTAAACCTTCTTTCTCATGAAAAAGATTATTTTCTTGAAGAGTAACTGCTCCAAAAGCCTTTCCAGCTCGCTATACAACCACGTACTCAATGAGAAGAATGTCTCAGCACGTAGCCTTACAAACTGATGTCACCGGTCAGTAGCTCATGAATGTGCCGGCACAAAATGAGCGTGACACAACAGATAAACATAAGTGAATATTCTATTTGCAGATTGGCCAAAGCAGTCAACAAGGTAAAAATCGGTCAATACTGATGTTCAGCCCATAGTGTAACTTAGTGCAGCTATACATGGAGCAGGAAAAGAGCAGGTCATTTAGTCAGATTGCACTGCACAAATAAATGTTGTAAAAAAACGAATATTGTTGGAACTCAGCCCCGACCTGCTGACACTGAGATGATATTGTGTTGAACACTGAGTTACTTTGTGTGCAGTAGTTGATAACTCAGTGCTCTATGGTCATACCAGTGATGCTAATTGATTTCTTATCAGACTTATCTGTCGAGGACGCAGCCTTTCAATTGAGCAGAGCCTTGTTTACAATGTATATAAGAACCTTAATGAGGCTGATTACAACCATTTTGCCGCTACTGACGATGACTGTAGCACAAAAACGAATGATGAATGAGAAAGCGGCTGCTCTGGATTTCGGTTGAATCCGAGTAACCCATTAAAATATGATACATCCCATCGCACACGCTCAGTCTACTCTGATTAATTGGCATACGGTTAGAAGTTGGCTTTGAGGTGCTCTAAGGTCAGCAGAGACAAAGATACAGAGAGACAAAGAGACAGAGAGAGAGAGAAAGACAGACAGAGAGACAGAGAGAGAGAGAGACAAAGAGACAGAGAGAGAGAGAGAGAGAGAGACAAAGAGACAGAGAGAGAGAGAGAGAGAGAGAGGGAGAGGGGGGTTCATCCTGAGTTTGAGCTCAGCTGTGATGTAACTGTGGACGATGGCTGTGCCGCAGTCAATTTAGGAGGCGATATCCTCAAATGGCCTCGACTCCCCCCTCCTCCTTCCATCTCTCCCTCCCTCCCTCCCTCCCTCTCTTTTTTCTCCTCTCCTCATGCTGCTGCCATCCATCTCTCCCACACCCCTTTTTTTTGCTACAAAATTCTCAAACTACCCTGCTCTACCCTCATGCAAACTCTAATATGATCTCCTCTCCTCTTCTTCCCCTTCTCTTCCCCCTCTCCTGCTGTCAGCTCGTCCATGCCTCACTGCCTCTGCTCTCCTCCTGCCCAGCATCCCTCCTCTCCTCTCAGGCTGCACCACTAACCTACACACATACACACACTTAAGAGAACAATATCTCCCGCTAAATTCACTTCAATAGGACTCTGGCGGCGTGAAAACGCGTTAGCACGTTGCAAACTGTCCACCCCCACAGTAAAGCTGCTCGTCGGATAACCTTACTGCTTTTAATAACAGTATATCCCCCAGACGTATTTAGCTCTACTATATGTTTATGGCCCCTCCACACATCTCAACCTCTCCCTGCACCACTCTCATCATCGCTCGCCTTTCCACTCCCCTCCCTCCCTACACATTTTCTTTCTTGCTTCCGTTCTACCCCTGCCGTCTCCCTGTGCTCGCCTGGTGATTCAGGTTTTTACGTTTGCTGTGGCTGGAGACAACACCGCAGATCCAGAAAAGAAAACATTTTAAAAGCCGACAAGCACCAGTTTACTCTAAACTGATTACTTTGATTGTCAAATCATTTAAAAACCTATAAGAGTATTTTGGATGATGTGTAAGCGTGTGTCTCCATAAGTTCAGTTTTGTGTATGTGTGCACATCCCTCTCTCCTCTCCTCTCCTCTCCTCTCCTCTCCTCTCCTCTCCTCTCCTCTCTCTCTGACTGATGGAGGGTGGGGTAATCTGCACCGGTTGCCATGACACCAGACAGCCCTTGCTTGGCGAAGGCACGTAGCTTCCTCTCTGCTCTATTTCCCCGGAGCCCTCCACTCAGGAGTGTGTGTGCATCTGTGTCTGTGTGTGTCTATGAATCTGTGCGAGTCATATATGATGCACATGATGCACGGAGCTAAGTGGAAAAATAGAACATGGAGCAGGAATATTTACTTTCTCTATATGTTGAACCGAGGGGGAAATAAAGCAAACAGCGGCTATCTCAAGGCAGAGAAAGCAAATATTTTAGATACACGTCTAAAAGCAGTCTTCCGACTGGAAATCCCTACAAACTGAACAGTCACATCTTTAAATCATCTGTAGAGGAAGACATTTTGGTGAATCGTAGTGAACTTTATCCATTCCTCATGGGCTCACACACCCTGAAACCCACTCAAGGACCCCTGGACTTCCCGGAGCAGACGGTTGCCACATACGTCTACAACAAATCTTCTTTTATGAACCGGGTCGTTTCCTCTCTTAACCATTTTTCATTTTAATTCAACCTCACTGTTAAGACAACTTGTTCTGGAACCCTAACTGTCGAGGGCAGCGGGGACGTTTGGGCTCCCAGCGTTTTGCAGACAACACTCTGCCTCCTGAATCACCTCGTATGGAGTCAGTATCGGTCAAATTAAGAGCCAGAGGCGTTTTTTAAAAGATGCATCTTCATTCTGTTTTTTTCTTAATTTTTTACACTCTGCAGGCGTTGGCTGTGGGAAATAAATTACTGCAGCTGAAACAGTCCAATCTATGGATGGCTGAAACTTATTTTTTATCCTTCACAAGTTAGGTATATGCACATATCTATCCTTATTTCACAGTTTAATTTAATACAGGACTTAATTCCCCCAGCAAATAGCTGTTCCCAGACCTGATGCAATTACTTTTCTTAGTCTCAAAAGGCAATCACAGTGTTTTGAACCACTCTCCTCACAGCTCTTGGAATCCTAATAAAAGTGTCCATGCCAGCTCCCATCCATCTATCTATCTCCAGACTCCAGCCTAGATGAATAATTTAGCAGGCTATATTTCCAGCCATCTGCTTCCCCCCCTCTCTCTCTCTCACTCACTCACTTACTCTCTCTCTTGCTTTCCCTTCTCAGTAAAAGTCTCTCGGTTCGGATTCTGCTCTCAATCTTATGTGTCTGGTCAATGATGGGGTTACATGCAAAATCACAGTAGGAACATGTGCAAAATATATATCTTCAAAATCAGAGCGTCCACCTCTCGTCACTACTGTTTTGCTTCTGCTGGAGAGTTCACCATTATATGACTGAATTATACATTCACAGCAACAAAAAATCTCTCCATTCATGGTCAAAATAAAATGCATTTTCATTGTGGTTTGTGATAGAGATCATTTTAAGAACGCTGTGGTTTAATCACAAACATGACTCCATGTTTGCTGCTGCTGACTGATGCTGGACAACAGCAGGATGCAGCAGCACCTCTCCAACGATCCCTAAAGCCATTCTGTGGCTAATCGAAGCCAGAGGAAGCCTTGAGAATACATATACATCCTGGATTAAATCATTAACTGTGATCAACATCTGCAACACTGCCTGTCAGAGCCCAGCAGAGGTCAGCCAAGTTCCTCTTTCCTGTCAGCGTAATGAGCAAGCAACCACATGCTCCTCCACCACCATCGTTTTCATTATCTGTGTGCAACAATTACGCCACCTGAGTAATTGACCATCCTCCCGTGCTCGCAGCTGCAGCACGAGGATTACAATCTAAAGGGCAAATTAATACATGATTACATACTGTATATAGGAGCTGGTTGATTACACGGTGTCAGGAATTTATGTAAGCAAATAAAAGTAACTGGGGCGAATGCAGGGATGGTCTCAGTTCGCTGAGGAGAAGGCTGGGAGGAAGAGCCACAAGCCCAGCAGACAGACAGACAGACAGACAGACAGGCTGAGGATGAGGAAGAAGAGGAGGGTGGAAAGTTTAACAACACTGGGCAGAGAGAGATTTTACAAATAAATCAGATGTGTTACTTCTCATATTCTCCCCTTACATTAGAAACAGGACCAGGCGTGCGGTCCTACAATACAGACCCTAGAATCTGTGTTGATGAGCTTTGATAACCATTCAGGTTTTGTAATCACTTGAGTTTGTGTTCTCACAGTGCATTGAGCATTAAAACGATATCATTTTAAAAAAAATAAAATACTATGTAAAACTACAACGGCTTTTTTTTTTGATACAAAAGAGTCTAATAGAGATTCTGGGAATAATTGGAAATTCCAAATTTGACATCTTAAAATATTCTTAGTTTTTTTTTTTTTTTTTAGCATCTCAAGTCTTTCCTCTTCACACATCGATCAGTATCAGGTTTGAGTATCTTGTACTTGAGTTGGCACTATTTTATAAAATAAAAAGCAACACAACTCTATCCTTCCCACCTGATTTTTCAATGTCTTCCATCTATTCATATTTATGCACATTATAAGTCACTGTGTGCACAAATATCTATATCAATATCAATATATATAACACCAATGCAATAACTTTACCAGAATCCATTGAAACTACCAAAGACACAGGGCTGTTTGGACCCAGTGTTCGCATTATTTTTCGTATTGCTGCTGGGTTATTTTCTTAAATATGAAAAGCTTGGTAAGTGTTATAATCTACTCTGGCTCCTCACATGTCACTATATGTTACTGATTGTTAATGTGTATTTGCAGCTTTGAATATCTTACATATATTGTTTTGCTACATCTTGAAGGTAAAACCTGTAATGTCTTAGAGTAGATCCAAATAACCTGTTTGAGCAGACCACAACAGTAATATGAACGACTGCACTAATTATGGGTCAAAACAAGCTATTAGTAGCAGGTCGAGATAGCCCAGGATTGTGATGAGCTACGTAGGCTGACCCAAAAATGGCTCAAACTGCTTTTAGTGCGAGGATAACCCTGACCAACATCACAGTCAATGTATTTTTGACCTAACGCATCTATTCATTAACTTTCAGTTGTTCTACAGTAAAATACATTCCCTTTGAAATGTGAGAACAAATATAAGTGTAGTTCCTCACTTTACCCTCTTGGGTTTAAAGTGCCCATCTTCAGGGGCAGCCTCTCTCAATCTGCCTCTTCCTTTGACAAACATACCGTCTCACTTCCTGCAGTATACGTTCAAGAGCAGAGACTGGATGATTTTAAATGATTTAAAGTACGTTAGTCCTGCTTTTCTTGATGAAGCATGGTGTTCGGGAGGAGAGCATTTTAATTTGGATGAATTTGGAAGTGTTCGTACTTCGCTTTAGTATTTCTATTTGATGCTACCTTCCAGTCTCCTACATTTCAGAAGTAGATATTAGCTACAGCTCCTTGTTACATTTCAGATAAAAAAAGTTATTTTTTCAGTGGTTATTCTTCCCAATCGGTTGAGCTACATTAAAATACGCTTACATGTAAAACCTGAGCAATAATAATCTGATGATAAAATATATTATGTATTACATGAAAAATACTTAATAATTCTGTATTTTTACTGAAGTAAAAGTTTGAAGGCAGGAATTGTGCTTGTAACTGAGTATTTTAACAGTCTGGCACTGTTAAATTACTTAAGTAAAGGATGTGTAGACTCGTGCTGGCACTGCTTGCACTGAGGCACACTGGTCCACACCTTGCTGTGTGTGTGTTCTCAAAGTTACAGAGTCTAATGGAAGGATGTAAAACTGACCATTCCAATATTAATGCAAGAACGTGCGCCCGCCATGACCTGATAGAGACCCCATGCCTCACACACACACACACACACACACACACACACACACATGCTCTCTCCTCTGATCTATCTATATTCATGCTATCTGTGTTTTTCTGCTGGCTGGCTGCTGACCCTGCTGCTCAGGTTAGCTGGCAGCCTGACAGACTGGCTGACTGGCTATAAAACTGGCCGGCTGATTTGCCGGCTGGGATGCGTCTGCCCTCGTGTAGCCCCTGCAGCACTAGCAGCATCTATTACAAATACACAAACAGTCTCTTCAGCTCGACCTGCGATGACCGGCTGCATGTATTTATAATCCGCTCTATCCTGCGGCAATTAAACCCCCTGAACCTCGGCACACTGAAAACACCACAGTCAGGGAGAACTGCAGGCAGCACATGTCTGCTCTGGCCATCTTGTCACCTCAGTAATCAAACCGACGAGCGGCCAGATGCACTTGTAACCCTTTGCTTTCTGTTCCCTCAGACACCTCGCGGCGCAGAGACACTAAAAGAGACACTAAAGCCTCTGGCTCTTGGTATCCTGTTTCTAGGAACCGCAGTCCACTGTGGGCTGAGGTGGGGGGGTAGGGGGTGGGGTTGGAGTAGGAGAGTAAGTGGGGAGGGAGGGTGGGCTCAGTGTGCAGAGGTGGGCTGTGCATGTGCGAGGCTCTGCACACAATGGCGTCTGAGCAAGGTGTGCGTGTATATCCAGCACACAAGAAACATGCGTGCATTTTGCACGTTTGCATGAAGAATATGATACTAGGACACCCACTACATGTTGCCATGCCTGTAGCCAGTGGTTTCACTACTGCTGCAGGTTTTCAGTCCAAATCATGTCAGTTTGGATTCTGATGTGTCAATCAAGCAAGTGAAGTGAACCAGACATACAGAAAACAGAAAAGAGACGCAATCCACCACCGCGCTGTGAAATGACTGCGAGGTAAATGACAAGTGGGTATGAGGAGAGAAAGAAAGAAAGAAGTGAGGAGAAAGGAGAGAAAGGAGAGAACAAGGGGAAGAAAAAAGAGGCTGGGGGTGGTGGTCGCGGTGGTGGTGGTGAGGGACAAGGACAGGAAAGAAAAAAGGGGGTAAGAAAAAAAGGAGGAGGAAGAAGAAGAGGAGGAGAGGCGAGACGAGGAGAAGGAGCAGAGGCAAGGCGGGGGGAAATAGAGAGAGTGGAGTGAAGGGGCTCTGGAGGGGGAGCTGGGGGGAGACGGTTAGGGGAGGTGGGGGGCTTCTGCTGCTGCTGCTGATGCTGGAGCACAGCGCGGCCAGGCTGAACCGAGTGAACTGCAGTGGAGGTCAGAGAGTCCAACATTCCTCTGGAACACTGTGTTTACACTGCGTAGCAGAGAGGAGGGGGGCCGGGGCCCAGGAGTGGGGGGGTACGAGGGGGACGACGCGCAGGGAAGGAAATCATCTCCCAGAGACACTCCTTTCAGGGAACGTTTGTGTGTGTGTGTGTGTGTGTGTGTGTGTGTGTGTGTGTGTGTGTGTGTGTGTGTGTGTGTGTCGCTTATCCTGTAGCTGGAGTGCGTTTCTAAAGCACCGGGGTAACTTGATTCCAAACTCCCCTCATTGCCTACACCCCCCCCTCACCCCCACCCCCCTCCATCCGACGCCACTTAAATCAACCTTAAACTTCGTCCACCTACGGCGGCGGAGAGCCGCGTGCTGCGTCCGTCCTAGAAATCAGAGGATTAAAGCAGAAATTCTAAAGTGTTATCACTCTGGTGCAATTACACCTGCATTAATAATGTATGTCATTTATAAGCTTTTGATATATAAATATGATAATATGATTAATACATCTACAAGTTGTTATTAGAGGGCATTTGGAGTGTGGAGCTTTAAAATAAAAGGATAAAGAACAGGAATTTGGAGTGCTCCTTTGCCTCCTGAGATTAACCCGAGAATTACTACAAGATTAAAATCAGATAACAATCAACAAAGTGATTTAATTATGAACATTTGCTCATTGCTCATAATTACGATGTTGTGTTTGAGCAAGTTGATTTCATATCAAATAACATGCAACTTCGGAATTTTAGAGTCTGACTTTTCTTTAATCTTTCAGAAAGAAGCTTGCAAACTTGCTGTAATTTGATATTTTATCAAATATAATTTCCATGATTGTGTTTTTAAAGATTTTAATTAATTTATATTGTATTAAAATGTACCTAATAATGAGAAATAAATGTAAAAGTCAACAAGAAAAAAACATTTCTTGACTTTAAAAAGAATGAAAGAATCTTTTGTAGAGAAACTCTGTTTGCACAAAGTAATTAGCATGAAGTTTTACATAACAATAATTTAATAAGAATATGTCAGTGTTTTACAGGTCACCACAAAATCAAATGATGTATTCGTTTTCTACTTTTTCTTTACTGAAAACATTAATAATTTACCTGCAACAGCAGCCGAATTACAGAAACTGATAAATTAAAAGAACTAATGCACTTTTAAACTTTCAAAAATCCTTAATTTTGATGACGACCACACCAACAAAAAGTTTTGACTTATCAAACAACAGCAAACCAGAGAGCGGTCACAGCGCAGGCTGTGAGCCCTGCAATCATCTCCTACTACACTCCTGCACATACTTTCATTCATCTATAAAGATGTTTCCTTTCCCCATCTGCTGGTACAACAGAGAAACTACAGTGTGGCAGTGTGCACACACTGCTGACACACAGACACTCCGACACATTTAGAAGTCTATGAAAATCACCTCAGTCTGTATTTATACCATATAACCTTTAGTATTAAATGAAAATGGGATATTTGGTATCTCTCTTAAATTGCTCATTGTGGTTATAATTGGAAAAATGTGTAATTTTGTCAGGCGTGTTAACTTGGGACAATACAGTAATTAAAGTAAGTCATAAAAGTGGCACTTAAAACCAACAGTCCTCTCGGTTTAAAGCTGCAGGAAGCAGGCTTTCTTCCAGACACATCCAGATGAGATGAAGAAACTAGATCACACAGAAAAGGTTTTTCCATTTGTATTCCACGCTGTGCCGGCCAGTTATTTTCCAGACCACTTTGATACAAATATTACCATTTAAATCAGATCTAGCCGGTGACTAGACTCAGTAAATATTTAGTGTTTACTATGCCATTGAGGAAATTATCACCGCTGGCATCAGTCAGAATGACATTTCAGCGAATCAAAGCAGAGCAGGAGACAATTGGCTGTCTGGGCTCCGGACTGAATAATCAATTTGTCCCGAGACTGCTGCATAGCAACACTCGTCGCAAAGGAGCAAAATATGCAGAAGCATCAACAGTAGACTAAAGTTTAGGGATGTGAGACTCTTTAACTTGATTAAAATCTGAACCCTTTGGCCTCTATTCCATGTGTTTGCTTCCTCAGTCCTGGCACAGCAGGCGTTTCATTTCTGAATATCATCAATGTATGGTAAGAGCTTCAGCTTCAATATTCTACTAATCATTCAAACATAGAGCACATCAACTACAGTTTGACATCAGGTGTCAACTCTGGTTGTGTCTCCAGTCAGATGAGGAAGCGGCTGAGTCATACAGCTGACTGTCATTTGACCAGGATTTCCCCAAACTGTTCAAATCAGAAAATGATTGCACAAACGCAACACTGACAGCTGGACAGTGGAATGTAGCTGTGGCCTTGTCAAAGAAAAAAATCAGTACAAGTGTTAGTGTTAATATCTCTGGAAATTTGGCAGGTTTACTTACTTACTTGACTTATTCTGATATTTTTAAAGAAAAAAAATGAGTTTTAGACAAAAAAAAAATCAAGGTAGAAATTTGCTTTACTTTTAGTATGTGCACCAAAACACACGACTGGCACCAGAACAATTAGTAACATACAGGCACATAAACATATAATATAAATATTGTTTAAAAATCTGAAATTTGAAAAATTATGATCCAAAAAAAGCTAGTGAGTGGACCTAGAGTTCTTTCAAACTTTAGAGATATAATTTATAGAGAAGAAGAACAGTTACATAAATCTTTTTTTTAAATTTTTTTGGTTTTTCTTTAAATACTCAAAACACTTAACAGAGTTTGGTCGGAGACTATGGTCATTCAATTCTCAGGTGTGTATGATCCAGTATTTCTAAAACAGAAATCCTGCATTCAGAACATTACTTGAGTAAAAGCGAAGAAGCATCAGCAACAAAATGTTCCTAAGATATCGGAAGTACTCGTTCTGCAGGAAAATGGCCCATGTACATCATACTGTATATTACTATGATTATTAATATAAACGATTTGGAACCACTGATTTGATTGTGTTGTATTTTATCAGATTATCATGTTAAATGTCAAATCAGTAGTAGTGAAGTAAAAACTACAATACTTCCTTAAAAATGTGTAGAAATAACAAGTGAAAACAAAAACAATCTAATTAATTACAAGTACCTCAATATTTCACTGAAGTACTGTACTTGAGTAAATGTACCAAGTTACTTTCACCAAAATGGCACAAACTCAAAAACAAAGAAACACACTGTAGAAAGACTTCATCATGCCCTTTATGCTAGTTTATGTACCAGCAGGTGGATGAAAAGGTGGAGGAGATTGTAAGAAAGGACCGGGGCAACAACCCTGAACTGCTCCAGAGTTTGCACCCTCACTGGAGGCATGAGCACCTCCCCTGGGGTATTAACAACCAGCGCCAAAAGAGGAGGAGCAGACAGTGCCGAACGCCACCAAGCTTGAAGCGGCCACGGCGCTAAACGGGCAAACAAGCTTCATGCCAGACATCTGTCGCATTTCCCTTCTTCTGCGTTCCCATCCCTCGCTCCGGGGAAAAACACAGAGGCCTGGGGAAAAGGTGGACAGAGAAGGAAATCGGAGACAGAAGAGATGGGCGAGGTAGGCGTCGGATCAGGAGCGAGCCCAGAAACAACAATGGATGGCCACAGCTTTGACAATGCCTTTCCAACCCTGACACCCGGCCACCGCTCCACCCTTCCACCCCCCCACCTCCCTCCAGAGAGCCAAGACCTTTGCTCTTTCTCCATGACAGGCAGCATTCTTTTGTCTGGGTCCGCCAGACTCTGGCCGAACCCAGACAAAGGCAGGAGCACAGAGGGGACAGAGAGAATGACAGAGCGGACAGAGGGGACGGTGGAGGGGGGTGATGAAGGGAGGGATAGATGAATGGAAGGGGTAAGATTGGCAAACCGTGCTCACCTTTTGTCCGACACTCTCTCTCTCTCTCTCCCTCTCTCTCTCTGTCTTTGTGTGTGTGTGTGTGTGTGTGTAAGTGTGTGTGTGTGTGTGTGTGTGTGTGTGTGTCATTCATTTTTCCAAATTTCTGCATGGCAATCCAGCAACAAAGGTTTTTTTTTTCTTTTTTAAGTGAGGGTCACGAACGCCTACAGTGCGATAATTAATAATTTGGTATTTTCATTACCGTGTCAAATGTTTTTCTTTCCCCCCTCCTCCTCCTCAATGCTGTCTGCCGAGTCCAGTGTGGTCCACTTCAGTCCTGGATGGTGATGGCGTTAAGAACAGAGGAGAGGAGTCAGGTGATGTCGCTCAGTTGTTGTTTCAGAACTCTTCTGTCTGCTTTACCACCCAGTTACATCATCAAGTTTCCTCGCCCCCATCTTCCTATTTTACATAGTGCTTTCACCTTCACAGGACACTATGGTATGTTAACTGTGTCAGAGAATGATGATGGTCCTCACTCCAACAACATAGATACACACAAATAAGTGGTAAAGTAAGTATCACACAGTTACCTGGAATGTAAATTGCTTGAATTGTCAATAATCAATACTTTTTCAATACACAGTACAACAAATGAAATGAAATCACTCGTAAGTGTGATGCTTTGCTCAGCTCTGAACACAGAGACATATGTCAGCCAACTCTGCAGCTATACTGAGCCTATTAGCCTCTTTTAGCACTTTGTTTTGGGCATACTGTTTAGTTCAGTCTCACAGCACCAGCTCAACGTTTGTCTCCAGCAGCCAAGATAAACCCACCATATGCCAGGCTACCTCAACACCAAAAGCAAAGGGAGAACTCCTCACATCCAGCAGCTGAAGACCTTAACTTAGGTCTGAAGGTAGAGCTACGGTAGAGGGAATCTTAGCCTAACATCGTCACGTATAATGACACATGACTCCAAATGAATCCTAAGGTTGCTCCACATCTACTGTGTAGGATCACAGGTAGTTCAGCTAACTACATCTTAGCACCTGTAGCAACCTCTTGCTAGCTAGCTAAGTGCTTGAAACCAGCTGTTTTGGTGGCTTTTTCTGGACAGCTCACAACATTTTTCATGTTTGATATTTGTGATCTTGGTGTCTGGCATTTTTTTCCCCCCATAAGCTAACAAAATAGGATTTCAGTTATAACAGGTGTACACCAAAATATCACATAAAGTAAATGACTACTATTGTGATATTTAGCTAATATACAGTAGTAGTATTAAAGTAAATCAATGCTGATGTTCCTTTGAGAACTAAGAACGTCATGAGGAACTTAGAATGGCGTAGCAAGTATCTTTCATTTTTCGCTAGTAGCTAGGCTTTTTTATGCAGTACTTCAGCGTCTAACAAACATAGCTGTTCACCCTCAAACGTTTGCTGTGATATCACGCAAGCTAACATTTTTACATTGTGCCAGGCACAAAGTGACAGGCTAGGTAGTAGGCAGAGCTGTAGACTTGAATGTTCTGACTTGTGACTCGATTTGGACTCAGTTGAGACTCGAATGCCCAAAGACTTGACTTGAAGGCAAAAATCCAACGAGACCTGAAAAAGGTGCAATATTTTGTGTAGTTCTGCCTTCAGGAGCTCTGCCAAACCAGCATGAATGAAAGTGTCATGAATAATTAATAAAACAAACTAATGCACACTTTCATCTGCAGCTGCTGGCAGCAGAATTAAGTGCAGAAAACTCTAAATTCAGATGAAAGGAATTAGCCTTTCATTATAAAATGAATAAGTCAATACACATAAATGAGTAGCTTAATAGTTTCCCCTCTTCATATCCGGCATGTCGCCTATTTTCCTCCCTGCAGCTGTGAAAATGACAGTGACGCACAATCATTTATTATGTAATAGTTCCCACTTGTAGTTATTTACAGCTCCTTTTCATTTTTGTTAAATATTTAGGATTATTATTCATACGTTGATATTTATATGTGCACTTGTCTATTGTGACCTAATAATTGTTAGAGATAGTCAGTTTCTTTAAGCCACGTCTTCTTTATGCTTCAAACAAGGTGTCAGGGGGGCGACCGCCTGCTGCGTGACTAATTATTGATAAAAATATCCAACGAAATGTGTTTTGTGTAAATGCTCCTACAGCGTGATGATAAATGAGCTTTACCACTGAAAAGACTGCTTGAAATGAGTGTATTACACCTGTCACTGGTACGTGCATCTTATAAACACAGCTGTGTTTATTATGCCTTTATGTGCGTCATAATCCTCAAAGTGTGATCTAACTATTGAAACTGAACTTTAAATTAAGATCAGCTGAGTGCTGACGAGAGCTGCTAGTTAAGTTCGACTTACCCTCATGCTAATATTTTTCACAAGTGAAGCAGTTTAAGTCTGATCCCTTACGCAGCATCATTATTAGAGCTTTTGCTGAAATGATGGTCACATTCAGGATCCACACTGATCCAGGCCTTAATGTGGGATGTGAGAGATGTGCTCATATCAGCACAAGCATACCTTCTGTCTGAGCGTCTTCATTGAACTATTTGACACGTTCAGATACTTTGATTGGTTATTTGGTGTCTTTGGCCATTGTGCTACTGTAATTTTCATACCATGCACTGGTGGACCAGAAAAACAAGTCACATTTCACTGACTTGAGACTTGAATTGGACTTCAAGACTTTACAACAGCTGTTTCACCCCTCTTGATAGATCATCATATATCGGTCACATCCCATTTTGTGCCTTATCAGTGGGTTCTGGAGAAGAAAAGCTGAGATCTTCAAATCCCTATCTTCTCTGGTCTGCCGGGATCTGGCTAAATCCCAGGCTCCAAATGGATAAATCACCCTTTACCTGGAAGTCTTGGTTTCAAAAAGGGTTTCACAGGTGTCACTGAGGCACTTAGACAGGAATTTGGTTTTCCATGCAATCAAATTTTATAAGTTAAGACACTGTAGTACACTGGTACAAACTTTTGGCCCTCCCTAAATGGGCCCATCTGGCGCTGACAATCTAAAGTGAATCTGAAACATTTTGGGACCTGGTCATGAAGCTTCTGGACTCTGTGATCTTTTACAGCCTCAGATTAAAATAGCCACTTCCCTGTCCCTTGAATCGACATGGGAAACTGACTTAAAGGTAACTTTTACACAGGCACAATTGGGAAGAACTCTTAGGAATGGGGGAAAAAAAAGTCAAGGTAACTGCGAACAAGATTGATCCGATTGAAAATTTTAAATAGAATATAATGTATTATATATAGAATATAATGGACTCCATCTCAGCTGCATAGGGTGGGTTTGGTCCAGAGTACTGGAGGTGTCTCGACACCAATGGTACTTTAATACGCATGCTTTGAGTGTGGAGTTTCCCAAAAATTCAGAGGTTTCGGTCTGCTATATATATCACTGATTAAAAAAAAAGATCAGCCAAGATATGGCTTTCTCTCGCAGTCTGTTTATAAAGGATGAGCCCTCTGCATTACTTGATTAGACTACACCACTCACTGATTGGAGCCAGACTGTCCTGAAGCTGTTGAACAATTATCATATCAGCTGCTCGATAACGTGGAGTAGGATCACTTGAAATGGGGACAGTACCACTCTTATATATCAAGCACCTGATAGTAATACCAGTTTATAAAAATAGCCGTAGAAGACTGACAAAATGATTTCCTTTCCTTTCCTTACTTTATTTTTTAATCGTCCATATTTATCTGTGTCTTGGATGTATTTATTCATGTTTCCACCTTATTTTGGTGCTCTATGTGAACGGTTATTTAAATGTTTGTCTATGTTTTGTCCATTGTGTAAACAATAAACCATTAATCATAAAAAAAAACTTTAACACAGCTCTGACAGGAGGTACAGGCAATCACTGTCTAAAACAGTAAAGTAGATTTACTGTGAGCTGAGGGTGGAGGAGATGTTTCCACCTGTTCATTAGCTTTCTCAAATCAATCAGCACCGTCCTATAGGACATGGGAACAGGAGGACAGACGCATGAGGTCCACAGGGCAATGTTACACCTTCTACTTGCACACTCTCACACAAACACAGTGCTGTGTCACCTCCGATAGTACACCACCGACGGAAGACACCCCTCCCCTCCCCTTCCTTTGAGTGTGTTCCAGCCCCGAGCTCTCTTGCAGGGCTATAACTCATAAGTTGCTATAGTGGCCACACTATACTGCACCTTGTGCCGGGGCACATATGTAGGGCAGCACAGCCCGTGTTTTTTAACGGCTCAGCCCAGAGAGGAAGCCAGCAGGAAGTGTGTGTGAAACAGGCACAGGGACAAGAGACGGCGTTTTCCACTGAAGGGGGTAATTAAATAGAGATGTAACAATGAACCCAGTGAACCTCAAGTGGAAAGTGGTTGTTTCCAGTCCATGATCTGGATTGTAAAATATGTTGTGACAGAAGTTTGAGTTGCTGAACTGATGTAATAAGTTGTCATGTATAAATTCACCCCGAAATGTAAATCCAGTCATCCTCTCCTCCCTCCATGCTGACGGGCAGGTGAAGTTTCATAGTCCACAACACATTTCTGGAGCTCTACAGTAAAACAGCGTCGCAGCATTGAACAACTGAAGTAGCTGGAGACTTGATTTAAAATGTAAAAATACAACAAATGTCATGGCTTGTTCTTTTTAAGTCTTTTTAACTGTGCCATCTTACAGGGCTCCACTTCTTCACTCACACGTTGAAAACAGTCCAAATCACTGCACTGCAGTCTCTGATGCCTCTGCCTTCATCCAACTCATTTATTCTCACGTTGAAACAAAACAACACTTTTATTCATCTAATGTGAGGTCAAAGACTGTACCGATGCTCATTCTTCACGTTTGCTGAAGAGAGACAAAAGATTCACCCCTCTATCACAGCTGATCATTTGATTAATCACATTAATTAGGCGTCACTTCATAAGTCAAAGTAAAGATCTCTATATCAACTTAATAAATTAGCAAATTGTGACACATCAGCATAATCAAAGTCTCTGGAAGCCCCTCAAACTACATTGATTGCAGAAGACGTTATTCACTTTTAGCTGAGCAGCTTGTTTTTTACAAGTCTCCAGCTACGTCAGTTGTTTAGGAGAATGCTGTGAAGCTCCAGAAATGTTTCGTGGACGACAAAACTTGGGGGGAGGAGATGATGACTGAACTTTCATTATTGGATGAACTGTTCCTTTAACGTGATTCAACGGATTCAAAAACAAAAATGATGCCCTCTGATTTCAAACCTGCAAAGACACGTTATATACTGTAAGTTTTGGAATATGGAGCCAGAGAGATACAGGAGCAAAGATAAACTAATGCAGTGAGAGTAAGTTGTCTGAAAGAAGAAAAAATGAGAGGAGCGAGAAAATAAAGAGTTGTCTGGTGCCCAGAGGAGTTGAAGAGCTCGATACTTCTAAAGCCTTCACTTGTACAGTATGTTTTATTTATGCTCTCCTCTGCTGCTCTCTGCCAGGCTGGCTGGCTGGCTGGCTGGCTGGCTGGCTGCTTGGTTGGCTGAATCATGAACTCACTGGGTGAACAGATGAAACACTGATTGACTGGTTGGATGACCTGATGGCCAGCTGACTGACTGACTGATGTGTGATGCATGGTAGCAAGTTGGGAACACCTGTCTGCCTCACACTGACTCACTGAAAGAAAAGGTGTTTGTTTGCTTCTGAGACTGTCTGTCAATCATATAGACAGCGGAGGTCAACAAACAGCGCTCTGCATCGTTTCAACATAATATATTTCAACAAGCTTTTGTGTCCTCAAACAGGTTTCACTTTCAACCTTATGATACATTCATGATTTAACTACAGTGTCAAGTTGCAGTGTACATCCATGCCAGTCCAGACTCCTTTGAAATATGGAGTGAGGACTTTAATTAAAGGTATCAAACGTAGTTCTCGTCAAATGGAAGTTTTCAATGTATCAAATTTCCAGTGAGAAACATGCTGTCGTCACTCAGAGGCTATTTTTTACAGCGGAGTACAGAGGACTGACAGAGCTTCATCACACGGAGCAACGACGAATTCTACAACACAGATGCTTCACACACGTTGAACCCCGCAGCACTTTGAAGGTGGGCATCCAAGATTAGTGTCATCAATTCAGTATCTGACCAAAAAAGTTGAATAATGGCCAGAAAGTGTTATGACGACACAGTGAAATTGACCTTTGACCTCGAGGATATAAAATGTTATTACTTTATCATTTTATCCTATATGGTCAAAAATGTGACATCACGGTGACCTTTGACCGCCAAAAAGTGGATGCTTGTGCCAAATTTCAAGAAATCATCTAAAGTCATTCCTGAGAAATTGTGTTCACAAGAATAGGACGCACGTGCGAACAAGCTGCTGCCATAAATGCTTATGATTAGGCAGCATTTCTTGACACCACAGTGGCTAATAAAGCCCTGGTGCACGGGTGCAGAGGTGGGCGAGAAAAATAGGGAGTAACCACACTGAATGGGTAAAATCTTAGATACTACAGTGACAGATTCACAGGGCTTTCCCTTTCTTTTTCCATTTCTCTTTTCATGCACTGATCTGCTTACCAGAACAGCCAATCAGTGATTTTTCTCACCAACAAGCTGCCATGTTCAAGGTCCCTGTTAAACCAGTTTTTAAAGAAAAACTATGGTTTGGACAAATATAATCCAACAGCTTGGATCATATTATTTATATCTTGGCCATCCGTTCTATTGGCACATTAACTCACAAATGTAAATGTTGAGGCAACATCATTAAAAACAGCGTTGGGGAAACAAAGACAAAATGTAAGAGCATTTTTTCAGGTTGTAAACAACAAAACAGGAAGACAAAATAAACAGGTCACACTGTCTGACCATTTGGGTTTCTTGCCCCATATTGCACCTATTTTTAGTGCTGTCACTGTTATAAGTTACACAATGATGTGATTCAAAGATCAGCTATACAAATAACACTCAAACATGTTCTCTTCTTCCTTTCTTTTTCAGTTCACTTTTAGCTATCCCAGTTGTCTCCTACATTCCTCCTTAATAGGCTGCTGTAAATCACAGTTAAACAGTTTCACTGTTTCATTAAGGCACGAGCCTGGACTGACTAGCTGTATATTGATCTGGGGCCTTAAATTGGTGGAGGACACACAGTTATGTGTATACAAAGGTGCAAACAATCTCATTATAGTGTGTGATGTCCATTAAACATAAAAACACTTTATTTGTGTCACCTCACCCAATTAATTCTTAAAACTAGACACAGGGTTTAGTGTTGGCCAAGTCAGGGTCCATTTTAAAAATAAAGAATGTTTTTATTCAATATATTCACTTCACAAATCTGACTTTTTGAAGATAAAGCTCAAGAGGATGGATGCCTTCCATTGTTTTACATCATACCTCTATGAGTCAGTCCAATTCATTCATCAACACTTTCAAAAGGCAGCTGGCTTCTACTCGTGAGCTTAAAATAAAGAGTCATTTGCAAATAAGAAGACCCTATTTGGGCAGAACAGACAGAAACATGCATCATTTTGCACCCCTGGAGTGGAGCTTCAACAGGACTCCTGCAGAATCCCTCAGCATCTTCAAACACAGATTCAAATTCACCTCCTCAACAAGTGACTGGACTGTCGGGAGCCACCAGTGAAGAGCAGTGTTTCCAGTGTTTCACGTGGAGCCTCTAGTGTTTACTGTCAGTTTAAAATACCATACCTCACTGTCATGTCTCATCTTTGTTTACACGCATTCTTGCACTTGTTCTAAACTCTCTTTACCCGTGCATGTCTTGTGTTGTCTTTTTTTCTTGTTTGACTTTGTCCGTTGCCTTTGTTGTTTGACTATGCATATCAGTTTAGTTATTTGCATTATACATAACTTCTGCCAAACTGAAACAGACATCAGTGCATGTTTTACAGAAGGGAGGACATCAGACAGATGCAAATACAGCATATGCTATAAACCTAAAAACTGTACCAACACTTCACCTTCACATGCAGTGTATTATAAAATGTATCGTTATGCTGCTGCTACTGTGATTTGATTGGATGTTGTTGTCATTATTTCCTTCATGCTGGTATTTTTTCCCTGTTTTGGCTGGGTCTCACTACCCTATTGAAATAAAGGTTATTTATATACAAACCTACAGTAGCTACTTTCCCTTTTGTCAAGTTGTTGTCTCATACTGTCTACAGTACTAGTGTCTACACTACCTCAGACTTTAATGGTCACGCAAGTTCATTTTTTAGGTATATCCCCTCATTAATTCCAGTGTTGTCTGCACTGCACTGCAATCATTAGCATGAGAAACCACTGAGGTGGCCATCAAGTGCTGATTCCATGCAGTGGTGACCTGTTGTGCCTAACAATCAGTATTATAAGATAAACACACAGAGGCCAGCTGTAGGTGTTGAAGCATGTCTATACCCAACCTGCGTTACTGCGTGTATGTGTGCACATCCAAGTACTACATATCAAAGCTAGCAGGCAAATAAAGAAAAGGAGACATGCAGTGAACCTGAAAATAATGCACACATTCACTATAGTGTCCGATCAGTGGAAGTTACAGAGTCCTCAGCTTGCCATTGGATTTCCGAACCAACATTTGATCTTGCATGATTAAATAACAACAACAGACAAATTCAGTCTTCAACTGCATTGGAAAAAACACATCAAGAATGAATTAAAAAGTTGTTCACTTGATTTCTTCAAATAAAATATTATGTCTAAAAACAAGTCACACTGAGATGTTACATGTTAGGTGATTGTGTCTTACATTAGTAAGTGTGATGAGATATTCTGACACAAGTTTTGAGTTTTTGCAGTGTGTTATAATTCCAGATTGTCAAATAAATAGAGGTTTCTACACTGGAAGAATTTGCCAAACTAGTGCAATTAATATAGCGCAATAAACCTTTTTTAGGTTTCAAGTGCAGCATTTAGAGTAAAGAGTCATTCACTGTAAATCATTTGTGATTGCTTGACATGCTAAACGCATACAACATAACATCCTACGAATGTCATTAACTAACGTGTGCCTTAACTTGTCCTGGCAAATTCAATTGATTTGCACTTGTTAGTGTAATTAGGCCCCGACACACGGAAATGACTTATATAAGAGCATGTCTCATTTTTTACATATATGTGAAACATAAATTTAAGAAAAAGTTATTTCTTAAACATTTCAAAATTATTGAGCTATGGCTCGTAAATGCACAGTATATCATTTCTACCACTAGAGGTCTCTCAATCAAAACTCAACTATAGACGTGTGGCGTGGTTTGTCTTCAACCAGTACTTCTGATAAAAACTATCTATGTGACTCAGGGAAAAGAGGTTGCCGTCCAGGTAATGTTATACGTGTTATTTACGTTATGTTTAGCCACGTTCGCTGTCTTCCTTTCTCATTCTCTGATTCTCTCTGGAAGTTGTGGCGACTGTGAACGAATGAAACACACCCGAACAGCGAGGCAAAAAAAGGTATTTCTCTGAACATTGTTGGAAACATTTGGGAAAATATAAGGACAAAATGCTTGTAATTCCTCACGAAGGTCTAGTGGTTTTTAGGCATTTTAATGCAGAAATGTTACATATTATATCTTAAGGATTATATCCTAAAGAAAAGTTACTTTCTTAACACAACTGTAGAACAGATGCCTCTAATAAGACAAAGCGTGAAATATTCAGGTAATGCTTGTGGAACATGATCTTTATGAAATCTGTGTCTGCAACAAAAATTTGCATTTCAGAGCGGGTGCTTATTTCACACATTCTGTGAGACTGTATTAGTCCCCAGTCCAACACACACGCACACACACACACACACACACACACCACCTGCATCCAACCTCTCCAAAAGCCTCCTGCTGTCTGCCACGCCCTCCTAAACCCCTCTCCCTCCTTTCTGCCATTATGTTTAAAGTCCGGGTGGAGCCCCTGCCTCCAGGATCTAAGCTCCAGGCAAGCCCCTCACATCACAGCATGGCTGCCCCACATTCCTCTCACTTATCTGGGGTAGCTGAGCACAGATGGCCCCCTGAGAGAGGTGTAGATATCGAGTTGGCAGGGAGGCTTTGGGGAGGTCTGCTGGCCGCCAAAATAATTACCTGTCACACGGGGCGATAGTTTGTGGTGAGAAGCAGTCATTTCTACACCATGAAATAAAGTAGTCTTGGGGATAGTCTTCTTATCCACCCTCTCTAGCTTTGCTTTAATTTACTGCGCTCTCATTCGCCTATCTTTAATCATTGCACTTCCTCTTGCTGCGCTGGTCTCTCACATTTCTCCACTATTCATTACCAGCTGTCAATCATCTGTCCAGCTAGGCAGGCTAACACATGAAACTCTCAAGCAACTACAGGCAAGAAGTATGATTAACAAGAAGCAAAATAGGCCAGAGAATGGCCAGATAAATGCTCCCAGCCTCATGTGTAATATGAAACAAACCTCACATACCGCTTCCATCTGTGGAACAGAGTCAGACTTTAGTTTGTGTTGCTGGATCTGCAGACTTAAAGCAGCATTGCATCCAAAATGACTTCTGGTTCAGTCAGTGATATCCAATGATGCTGTTTAATAGACTGTATACACACTGTATATCATTGATCCATACTTGACTGATTGTCAGTGAAAGTAATACTCAGATTACTTTTTTGTTGTAACAAGTAACGCATCGCAGTAGTTCTGTAATTCAAGTAATAGGTTATTTAGTTAGTTTTTATAGTAAAGTAATCTGTTACTGGATTGTGGTCTTTCCCTTCCTTTTGTGGCCACTAAAATAAAATAAAATCCCTGAAGCATTGTGTCTGTTTCTGTTTCTGTCCTGCTGCTCAGCAGGCAGCTGCATGGAAATATTCATGTTATTTTGAATTTTTGGGTAAAAAGAACAAGAACAACATCACAGTGAAATAAAAGTTTAATCATTCGTATGTACAAATTTGTTGTTGTTGGGGTTTTTTTTAAAAGCCCATGCACTTTCATCGTATTTGTGCTTTTATGATTTCTATGTAAGCACTCATATTTTACTGGTTCATTAGTTGCATGTTTAAATATCACATACTATAAGAGCTGTGTTGTATTGTTTTCATTGACACAGCTGTGCCTAATACTGCCTGCCTCTGCCCAGTTCACTGTCAGATCGTTAGCAGAATAAAGAGCTGTAAATGTTATACTGTGTCTGTCACTTTATTATTAGGCTGCAGAGTTACTGACTGTGAGCTGTAAAGAGGGCTACAAAATGACAGTAGAGTCAGTACATTCAAAGGTTCATGTACAAAGTCACAGAGAGGTTTTACCATCATTTTTGGTAACTCTAAAATACTCTAACACGTCTAACTTTTCTCAGATAACGCAGTAATGTAACAAGTTACTTTTTAATGGCAGTAATCTTGTAACGTTAGTTACTTTTAAAAGTAACGTTACCCAATAATAAATGTGAAACACACACATATGAACTAAGTAGCCATCATATCTAATGATAATGACCTGCAAGTGTTTACGGCATCACAAAATGTATACTCCTGATGGGAAAAGTACCAAAATATATCTCCACTGCAAAATCTCTATTTCTGAGAAGTTGACTTACAGTAGCTGCTGTTACTCTAATGAGCAGCATCAAGCTTTTTGGTTATGTAATGTCTCAGCCAATAATGTCAGATAAGGTGATAAGTCTTAGTGGAAAAAAGTTACAGACGTTTGGACTAACGAGCTCAGCACACCCACATTTACAAAACATCAAGGTAGCACTGACATTATCCATGGCTAAACTTTGTCATTATTTATAGTTGGTTAGCTCTTACAGTAATTTCTAGACAGATTTAGAGAGAGAGATTTCATTCAGATTTCATGATCTGGGTGTTGAAGCAGGAGTGCAGGATTAATGTCGGCTGATGTTCGCTCAGGGACTATTACTGTGTTAATGACGCCCATGACGGGCCGTCTGATGAGTCAAGTTTAAGATAAAATCAAAATAAGGTGCAAAAAATAACACTAAGAAAGAATCAGAGTAAAACTTTCTGTTTCTGTGAAGAGTCTAGTGTGATGTATGATGTAATCTTGTTTAAAAAATTCCAGTTGATTCAAAAATACTGATGATTGGCAGAAAATATGAGCTTCATCACAGTGCAGTCCAAAACTCTCACTATCAAACTTCAAAACGCTCCAATTGAAAAATCAAGACAAATGTTCTTCAGGCAGAATCAAAAGCAGCCTCCCGGAGCTGTCAAGGCGGAGTCCTGCTGACTGACGGGCAGGGGGAGGGAGGGTGCAGCAGTGGAACAGGAGAGGGAACATTCATACCAGCTCACATGCACCTCTCACACGCCTCATGACAAAATAAACATTATCTGTGGTGCTTGGCCCCGCGCCAGCATTCAAGGATAAACAGCCCGTAAAAAAAAAGAATAAATAAATCCATCCGTCTGCATCAGCCCCTGTCACGCCATCCGGCCGCGTCAATAAAGTTTCACTCAACCGACACTTTTGACTAAACATCTCACCTCTGATGATGACAGTATAGTTACTGCAGAGCAGGGCTGGACGTGGTGACTACCACTGCTCATGCTAACTAGCTAGTTTTTCTTTCTTCTCCTTAATCAAACAGAATCGAAAAAACATACAAAACACATGATTGTTTGTGAATTTGAGTATTTTTTTGTGGCTAGAAAGCTCAGAGCGACTGACTGTAGAGCTTTCAGCGGGCTGAATCAGGCTAGCAGGCGAGTGACGGAGCAGGTAAGTCTCAGCTTTTCAGCTTTAAGCTTCTGCCCACAACTTTGCTGCTGTGACTCATTATCACTGTTTTTATTCACATCATTTCCAGCAGCACCAGTACACTGTAGTTTCCACTACAAAAAAGTTTTACAAAACCCAGCCTGCCATGTTTGTTTAATCATTTTCTAAACTTTAAAATGCCTACAAAATGATTTTTTTTGTCAAAATCATCGATTTTGACTTCATGGGAATTTTAATGCTTCTTCACTAACAGGCTGGAAACGTTGTCTGCTGTTTGGTGTGTAATCATTTTTTTGTTCTTAATTTTTATAACGCTACCATGGAAGTATAAAAAGGACACTGCCAGTGTGTAAAGTAACTGCTATCTACTGCTAACCAGCAGCTAGCACTTGTACTTGTTGACTCAGCTCCGAGGAGCCAGGAGCTGAACCCGGCAAAGAAACCTAGCCGCTTCATGGGAACTTTAAAAACACTTATGTTGCTCCATGTCTGCTCCTATGTGTATTTGCCACTGTTTCGCTAAAACGGTCACTATTACAACTTTATAGGGTGGTAATATGCTTGTGTCGACGCAGTGATAAACATGATCAGGATACGTTAAATTATTTTCTCAGAACGTATCAGTATCATATCTAAAAACCTCAGTTTTCAAAGACCCACACAGATCAAACCAGGTGCAGGTGGCTGGTTAGCAGCTCAGGCCTCTGCAGTCCCAGGGGATCTAGCCTTGGGCCTCCCCAGCCTGCACAGCCCTCCACCCACACCACCTTTGGGATTCAGGCTAGTTTAATCATATTTAACAATACTGCTGGTTTACTTTCCTTTCCGCCAGGAGCCAAATGTGACCGCCCTGTAATTGCTTCCATACTCCCCCGACCACCCCCCCACCCCCACCCACCCCGCACTGTGCAAGTGTAAATACGTTAGAATGGCAGGTAACTCGGGCTCCTCCTATAGAAAACACAGGCTCCTACTGTAAACAGGATTTTTTGTTTGAACCCAATGCTCCCTTCAAACTCCCTCCCTGACACCTAATATATAACGTGTGTGTGTGTGTGTGTGTGTGTGTGTGTGTGTGTGTCTCTGAGGAATGCTTTGAGAGGCTTGATGGATTCTACCCAGAACATAACTCCCTTTACTAAGAAATAAACAAATATGATTGAATTATGATGCAAGGTGCCTATGAATTTTCCAACACACTTCGGTCTTCTGTCTTTTTTTTGTATCAATCTGAGGGCATGTTGCTGCTCTCTCTGGGGCCTTCAACAACATTAGTTTGGCTGGAAATAGCCGTCTCCTATTTCCCAGAATTACCGCCGTGGGTGGATGTTGAAAGCAGTTTGAAAAACAGCACCTCTCATTTCTTTGTCTTTCCTGAAACAAGACACTGAACAGGAAAATGTGGCACAGTTAAGTAGAGTAACTGCTATTGAAATTTGTACACTTCACCCGACACCTTTCACTGCTAATAAATTACTGAAATTCTGTCATTATGTATTTCAACTTCCTGCAGCTGCATTAACATTCGAACATTCTCCACATTCCTTTACCGCTCCACATATCAATAAGTATTTTTACTGAACAACATGTTTTATAAATGTGACAGATTCAGCTCTGACTCGTGCTTGTAGGAGGCCCCAAGGACAGGGGGATGGCAAAGGGCTGAATTCACTTCTCTGAAGAGTAAATGCTCTCGCTGCCGACACACACAGAATGGAGTCTATTCATAAAAAAATCACCTCTTCCTTAACAAGGTCATGCTCCAAATTACCTTTAAGTTAACTTCCCTCAACCTTCTGTATCTGGTTACTCCTGCATGATCACTCGGCTTGAGATTTCACATGTAATTTGTCTTTTTTCATGCATGAGAGCAAGTTGTTTATGATATACTGCATCTTGCTGTGAACACTGTTTGTTAGACACAATAGTAGAATTGTTCAAAACAAGGTCTAGAGATTATCATCATAACCATGTTGTTATATTTGAAACTGGCTGTTTGGCTATTTAAATGCATTTTTTTTCAATGTAAGCATCACAGACCAAATCAAAAGTCGATCACAATTAACTTTCAATTTCTGTCTTCAATTTCAAACGCAGTATCGGGGATCGCCCCTCCAGCTTGGTGGCTTTCAGCGTTCTGCTGGGTTTATTTTCTTTTTCAGAGATCCTTTATTGATTTATCTGGAAACACGGTTTACTCAGGAGAGATATAAGAAACTAAACCTTGTAAGAAACTCAATTTCTATCTTTTGTTGTTTTTTTGTTAATACCCAGAGGGTGGTATTCTTTTTGTTCAACTCTGGATTCTTTATTTTCAGTGAATATTATTTTAAACCTGGATAAAGCCTCCAGTGGAGCTGTTGTTATAAAATACCCCTAAATTTAAAAAAATAATTTGAAAATGTAAATGACAGCTGTCAGGTACGGAAGCCCTAAAGGGCCATGCATTCATACATTTTATTTCCTCCGTTTTCTCGTGATAACGAGTTAATTTCATTTGTTTTCTCGAGATCTCAAGTTATTATCTCGAAATAACAACTGCCGTTTTCCCAAAACAAAACGATAGTGTAGTATATTAAATCATTGCAGGAAACATCATTCAGTGTAGCAATGTCAGAGGAGCAGGAGCATACCGATCACCGCGTCACATATCTTTTCAATCAAGGCCTGACACAGGCTGAAATAGCATTATGCCTTGCTAT
Organism: Pagrus pagrus; assembly: GCF_965226575.1. Taxonomy (NCBI): domain Eukaryota; kingdom Metazoa; phylum Chordata; class Actinopteri; order Spariformes; family Sparidae; genus Pagrus; species Pagrus pagrus. The sequence continues at coordinate 30,746,510 of NC_140188.1, forward strand.
TACAGATAATATACACATTAGTGTGCGTAATCTAAAAAGACAGTTAGCAAGGCCTCAACTATATCGGCGGCGCAATCTAAGTGAGCCTGATGTTGTCATTAACTACATAGCTGACCAGCTGCAAGGTCCCGGGCATCTCCATAATCTCAGGCCTATCATATCACAGTCATTATCTCGAGATCTCAAATTAATTATATCGTTATCTCGGGAAAACAAGGTTTCGTTATCTCGAGAAAATTATCCCATTATCTCGGGAAAATGGCAGTTGTTATTTCGAGATAATAACTCGAGATCTCGAGAAAACAAATGAAATTAACCCGTTATCACAGGAAAACGGAGGAAATAAAATGTTTGAATGCATGGCCCTTTAGGGCTTTCGTAGTCAGGGCATAAGAATCGGCTGATCTTTACAAATCCAAATGGATAGTCTAACAGTGGCAGAGCCGTCACTGCTGAAAAACGTGTGTTTAAATAAAAAAATTAAATTGAATCGGGGGATTGGGGAATCATGACACCTCTATTTTGTGAAGTAAGCTATAAGCCTTAGGAAATCACTTAAAATGGAAAAAATTAAATGACCCAAATAAAGACTAGACAGCCCTCTAGAGAAGAGGGTTTTTGAGGATCTGTTCTTTTTTAATGTTCCTCAGTAGGCCCTGTGGTGGTGCCAGAGCTTGGGGTCAGCCAGAATCTCACAATATATTGGTTTGTCAATAGAAATAGGACTTTTTTCCCTCAAAGGGCGTAAGTGTGTAAAACCTGCAGTGAAGCTGTCACACTAGGAGACTTTCATTAGTCTGCTTTTAAATCAGAGCATGATCCCAAGGAACTAAGTTCATATTGGACAATTCAATACTTCACAATTTACACTGAGTGCCAAAGTACAAAGCATTGTAAAGCAGCTGTAAAGCATCACGGCAGTGTAGAGTTTACAGTACAGGCGGCAGGCAGAAATGAAGGCGTTGAGGTCGGCTTAGTATTAGTATAGACTTTTTTGTTGGCCTAGCTAGCGCCATGGCTGTAGGGTTAGCAATGTCATGTCAAGGTTTTCCACCCCAGAATGAAATGTCTCAACTAATCGACAAATTGCCGTAAAATTTTGAACATAAAATTCATAGTTGGGACAAACCACATGTGGTTTGTCCTGGTGTTGCCATACCTAGCTTTCCAAGATGGGGGACATGCTTGGGCATTAGCTATTAAAATTGGACAGTGACTCACATCCGGGAGTGACACCCTGCCTCTTCAGGGAGAACCCCAGTGAGGTTGACATTTTTGGTTGGTGGTGAAATGTTTAGACAACAATCGAATCGACTGCAACGAAATGTGGTGCAGACATTCACAATGATGTGTAGTTTACCCTTAAATTCAGCTTATTCCATAATCCATCCAAGGTCAAAATTTTAATTTGTCTTTTGCTTTATGACCAAATTCCTGAAAAACTAATAACATTCCCATCGGCCTCAGCAGTGCTTCAACTGTAGACTCTTCGTCTTGTCTTAAAAAAAGCCACGCTATAATCACGATCTTTCCCTAACCTGAACCACTACGTACAGTCCCCATGTCCAGATTTTATAAGAAGGAAGTTAAAAGGTGTTTTTATTGAATGTTATCTGCGGTCTGCTTTAGTTTCGGTTGAGGTTTAGACAGCCTAAAATTCCATTTCACTTTGCTCAAAATTGTTCTGGCAAAAACAATGAGTAATTAGAAAATTAGTGTTTTGGGAACCACAAGGTTGAAGTTAAAGACACTGATACTGCTGCAACATACCAAGGACTGGCATCTTCAAATTCTTTGTGGTATTTGTTCCAGTCAAATCTTAATGACAAGCTGGAGATGGCATAGTTCCCTTCAGCCCTGGCTCAGCCACAGCTTTACCAAGCCAACATCCTCCCAACACCAGGAACTCTGGCCAAACACAGCACTGCGGCTTGCACCCTGCACCAAGGCCAGTCCAGTGTAGTCGAGCACAGTCCAGCCCAAGGCCAGACTCACTGGGGAATTTCAGCTGAATTCAATTTCACCTCTGGCCTCCGTCGCAGCAGCTTGAGCCGTGGCTACACAAAAGGCCAAGTTTCACATTGAACGTGAGAACCCCCTCATCTCCTGACCCCTATTACCATATGAATGGAGCAGAAAATGGAACTGGGAGCACAGAGGGAGCCACAGGAGTGAGCCAGTCCAGGCAAAATGGCTCATTTTTAGAGTGCTTGGTTTACCTTTTAACGTTCGCTGACAGTACAAATTTGTCTCTACATGTCTCTCTGAGATGAACATACATGCACGGATGTCACCCAAAGGTCATCTGGAGGGGATGTTATAGCTGTTCATTGTTTTGAAGCTTTGAAACCGAGCCTGCGACATTATTGATAAGTCTCACCCACTCTTAGGCTGAGTACACTGAGCATACTCATTAGCTCATAACATCAACCGCGCTAAATCCACTACAGGAAAAACTCCAACAGATCAATGCAAGAATCAACACCTTTGTGTCTGCTTAGAGGCCTCTGACTCCTCGCATCACCTCAGCACTTCTTTCTCTTTCACTATAGCTTAGATCCATCTAGGTTTCGCCAGAACTCAGTGTTTAACCTTGGTTATGCTTCTCTATTCAACCATAGTGTGCTCCACTGGCACGAAAGACTGGAAAGCACAAAAAATAAGCCACAGCAAAAATACCGAAAAAAAGGCAGTCTCTGCCAAACTGTAGAAACACATCATTAAAGTTCAGTATCAGACAAGAGCAAAGGCTGTGATAATAGGCCTAACACATATGGCTTAGTTTAGAAACAGCCCATCACACATTTTATGCAAGACAATATAATTCTGAATAAGGGCTGAGTGATGAAGCCTTAAAATAATATACAATACACTATATATATCGCAATATTCTGAGATCTCCTCAAAAGCACTTCATAAATTCCAGGACTGGACAACACAATCAAATGTTTTTGACCTAATTTCTTGATATCAATATTGTGACAATATCATTGTAGGTATGACTTTTGTTTAGAGCCTCACCGATTAGTAAAAATGTTAATAATAATAATAATATTTGATTATTATTTCTGGAGCTGATGCCAACATTAGGGAACAATACGTTTTATATGGATATATAAGCCAAAATATACAGTACACATTTTTTGCATTGATCCCTAAATGTGGTTATCAAACACTGTGACAAAGATATCTAACACAGGCAGCGTATTCTACCGTCACACAATAAATGTTATTGTCTAAAAGCATACAGAAACCCCAAGCATCTTTTTCTGCATTATAATTTATAAAAAATAATAACAATAATAATAACAATAATAATACTGTACTGTAATTACTGTAAAACCAGGAAAACTTATGACATATCACCATTTAACAATATCCAAAATCTAAGTCTCATATCACGCTAATGTACTGTATATACGATACTGATATATTGCCCAGCCCTATTTTGAATATTTGTAAATTGGGTAGTTGTTAAGGCCCTGATATTATAATCAAATGATCTACCTGTTGTAAAGTTTTAGGGCTTTTACATAACTGTGTTTTATTTTTCATTTAATTACCTCAGTTTATCAATCAGTTAACATCTGTAATTAGATCAATTAAATCAACTTTTTAATGTTTTTTTTTTTATCCACCAAATGTGCGACTGCCTTTTCTTTGTCAGAATATCATTTTGTATTTTTTCCTTTTCTCTTTTTTGTAACTGATTCAGTGTCATTGCAGATGAGGGTTACCCCTCAATGATCAGTTGTGCAAAAATTCAGGTTCAATGTATGAATGAAGACATGTTTTTTGAATCAGCTTCTGCCGTGAGCAATTAAAATCAACACGATAACAGATTTCTGACAAATGTTGAAGAGTTTTGACTGATTTCTGTATTCCTTTATTTTTGTGCTCTTCCAACTGGCTCTGAGCAGGCGAGTCTCAGTTAGAAAAGGTGTTTCTGTACTTCAGTGCAACAGTCAGGATTTAGTCAGAACATGTTCACAGCTGTTGGGTTGTTTGGTCCCAATCAAACAAATGTGATCAGACCACAGCCACACAGTCCAGAGTGTTCAACTCTTCATTAAAAGAGTTTTTTGGTTTGTTTGTATTTTAACTTGATTGTTATTTATTGTGTCATGAATATTTAATGTTAGAGATAATTATTAATGCCTAAGATTTGAATCCAAGTCTTTTTGAGTTTTAAAACCATAATGTAAAACAGTTACAATAATATATAAAATATCAATCTGCTGCCAATTTCTCTGGAATTTCTTTTAGTTTTTTCACACAGATTGGTCAAATCAGATATGTGCTGTTAATACTGATGGACAGAATAAATAACGTCACAGCTTTAGTAAAAATATTTGTTGTCAGCCCTTCCAAAAATGTCTTTTTTGAGTCAACATCTTTTAAAGAAGTTGTCTTTTATTTATAGCAGCCAGCTTTAATTCGAACACAGCAGTTAGATGCTGTTAGTATCAGTGCTGTCCTCCTTTAACCTCGCAGCACAGATGGGGGAAAGACGAGGAGAGGTGAATATGAAGGCAGGGTGGGGGGAGGAGTGCAGGTTGTGGTGCTGGGGTTTAGGGCCGAGGAGCAGTAAGAAGAAAAACAGCAGAGAGAGCCTGAGAGAAGCTGCAGCCACACCCAGGGAAGAACTGAGCATGCTCTGTAACCTCACTGCTGCAGCATCAGGGGGGCTTACAGTTATATAAAACAGAATAGACTGTACATGTAGAGATACACTGAAGTGAAATAACACGTTTGTTGTCAGGATTTGACCATACATTTTTAAAGAGCAATGTTAATATTATTTTTAACTAGTTTAAATTATATTTAAACTAGAAAAATGTCAAAAAACAACATACATTTGAGGTGGATATTCAGCAATCTAAAATTTGACCACCAACAACAATCAAACTGATAACAATAATGATAAATGGATAATAGCATAATACAACAACTGATTATTTACACACTGTGTGCAGTATGTATTCACTGACTAAGCTCTGAGCCACATGTTAAACCATTATCGAAACAACATGAGCTGCTTGTCTTTGTCCTTCAGTGTGAGGCCACAAGTGTGGCAGCCTGAGAGGGACACTTGATCTATGACTGAGATTAAAGGTAAGGGACTGACAGTCATAGGAACAGCACCACCTACACTGTGGACACACCACATGTTCTTATTATTCTGATCTGCAACACAGGACCGTCAACTGGCTCCATTTCTCACCTGAGTCACTTCATGTCTTCTTCTCTCTTTTATCTGCTCTGCTGAGCTGCCGGGTGCCAGGATTCAGTCCAGTACAGCTACATACTTTCAGTCTCTTTCACTAAGCAAGAACGCATCCAGTTGAATAATCAAAATGACTGCTGAGTGCAGGGATGTAGTCGGGGTGTACCATTTTAAATTGTACAAAATGATCCTTCCTCTTCTGCTTTAAAGGCTGAAGTCAATGTTGTTAACATGAATCGACATATACAGTGAGCAGTTTCAGACTGACGGGGCAACAGATTTTCACTTCAGCTCACACATATCACTCACAGACCACAAGTACTCATATCACATCACGCCCAGTAAAAAAAAAAAACTCCCAGTTTTCGAGACTAGTCCCGAAAAGTCCACTTTAGTGAAATAATGACAAAAATTGTTGCAACAGCTATGACACTTAGACATTAAGATAAGGTGGGGTTAGGTACTAACTGTAATTTCAAAAATTCTGACACATACAAGTTTCCTATAAATAAATTCAGATTTCTTGCTTTTAAGTGTACATACATACTTGCAGGTCTCCTTGTGTATATATACATATATATACATATATATGTATATATATAAATCAAAAATCAATCGAAGTGAGCATTCAATTTCAATTATCGAAATCAAAAGCAGAATCAGCGATTCTCCCAAATACTACTTGTTTCTCTCCACTCTCGCCTACTTGCACGTGTCCTGTTGGGTTTTGCAGCCGAGGAAACTCAAACTGTTGTTGACTCGTGACTCTTCTTTTGGTTTGTGTGGTTTTTTTTAAATAAATCATTTAAATTTGGCCCTATGGCCTCTGGTGTAGTACATTCCCCACAAAAGTATGGCGGTTATATCAGACTGGATACTGTACTATTCTGTTCTATCTTTAAGGACTATGAAAATGTAAATGACAGTTGTCAGGGCATAAGACCAATGATCTGTTGATCTTTACAAATTAAGATTTGATAGTATTAACAATGGGATAGCCATCAGGGCAGAAAGAAAGAAAGTGTTCATCAAAAATTGAATCCTAATGTTACCTTAGAATTGAAAGTCAAATTGAATCGAGGATTTGGAGAATCATGACCTATAGTAAATATATGCTAAATTATAGTATATCAAATTCATTTAAATTATAGTATATTAATGGTTTTATTACCACTGCTAGTAAGTATGATATTACAGAGAAACTACAGCTGACATATGCATAAGCAATTCTTAAACATCATAATTAAACTCATCAATTGAGGTTGCAGTTGCAGTACCCAAGGTTTATGTGGGTAACAGTCTAAGTTTAATTACGGACTACGTAGAAATTAAGATAGTATTTTCCAACAAAAGTGTTAAGGACATAAGGGCTCAGATCAACTTCAATTTTTTATTTTTTTTTATTTAAGCAAAATAATTGGGGATCATATGTGGCCAGAGTGTAATTACAGCGGGGACAAACGGCACATCAGGAGGGCTGACCTGGGCTACTACAGAGCCGACAGCACACTGACACATTGACTGCACAAGTAACAGACTTAATGCATATTTAAACATTAGAGAAACAAAGACTTCTCCAGAGTTCATGGGTCTGGTTCAACCAATCATGACATGAGGTTTAAATATCGATATGAGGGATCAGGGATTACATTTTATTTGCGTATCCATATCAATCTCAAAACAAACTCAAAATAGATAATTCCATTTTTTATTCATTCTTTTTAAAACTCCACTCAATTAATTCATACATTCATTCAAGTGAAGTCAAATACCTCCCCTGTCAACCTCTCCACTATAGGCTCAGAGAAGACGTACTACCTCAGCAATCAATCAGCAATGCACTGGTCATAACTCTCTTATCATTTATTAAAACATCCAGCCAATAAGACAAAACGATCTTGTTTGCAAACCACAGGCAGCCAGCTAATCAGTCCATCTAATGTATGACATTCTGATTGTACAGTAAATGCTGATCACATCTATTATCTAATGAACAACAACACTAGTCCTGCAGACTACATGTTGAAGCTGTTTCTTAGCCTCAGTGTATGGTGTGCTGTAGGCCTGCTTATTTGCTCCTGGGTTCATTTTGTTGCTGACCAGAAACATGTTCTCATAGTTAGTTAACTGGACGTGTTCGAGTTTTCCAGTTGCCTACGATATAGCACTTAGAATTACCATGACCGGGATGACTGAGAGCCTTCATCAACTGTTTCTGTTCTTTCATTTCGTATGAGGCATTTAGGCAAGTGATCAGAGGCAAAGCAAGTGGCCAGACAGGGCCCTGCCTGTCCCCTCCCTCCTCCTCCTCCTCCTCCTCCTCCTCCTCCTCGTGCATCAGAGCCCGTGGTCATTATTGCCCTCCAGACTGCTTTTATCATCTCTATAAATCTCTGCTGGCTCAGACACGGCGTAATGAGGAGACCTGCGAGGCTGTCAACCCGCGACTCTCACCCCCGCTGAGAGCCAACGGAGGGGTGCGAATAAAGGTGGAGGGAGGCTGAGAGACGGACAGAGATGAAGAGCGAGAGAGAGTTAAAAAGAGAGGGCAGGAGTCACACACCCACCGCCGCCACCCACACACACACACACACACACACACACACACTCACATTCAGACAATACCTTCTGCTTAGAGGCTTGAATCTGGAGAAGAGTCACAGTGGTCAGCTTGAGAATAATCATCTTCCAAATAAAAGCTTTCAGCACTTAAAGAAACAATCTGTGACATTTCCATATAGCTGTCTGTTTCTCTCCTCTCCATCACTGATTCACCTGAGACGACCTGCAGCCAGTTCATCACCATCCTTTACATTTGCTGCTCAGAGGCCTTCCCTGGCATAAAACTCTGTGCTGCACAGGAAGTGACGCACTTTACATTTCTGCTTTGTTTACAAGAAACAGAACAAGACCTGCAGATTTTGTATGAGCAGCAATGACCTCCATGACGGAGCAAGATTTGAATGCCACTTGAAGGAGGAGGTATTGTGCGAGCTCTTGGATTGACTGATTGAAGTGTTTGTTCAGAGCTACATATGAGTCAGGACGTTTTTCATAATATACTAGTCAAATCACTTAAATTAGCAAATGTTTTCGAAATACTACTTCAGACACTCAATTTACAGACTTTGTTTAATAAATGTAATAATTTGCACCTTTAGTTGCTTGATTAGTTACCTTGAAGTGATCCCTTGCAGTTTATTCCATGTGTCCCCTGCACACAGCTGCTGCAGACTGTTTGGCTTTAACACAGTTCTATTTTGTTCTTGGACTGAGATATGTGGGTTGTAATGGCACTCGGTAGAGCGCATACCTCTGCCACAGCCAAACAGTCCTCTATGATTCAATCAAGCCTAATCAAATACCGAGCTCGATCTAAGATCCGCTCACACCAGCCACCTAAATACACCTGATTTTTTTCATCAAGATGAATGAGGGTTGGTATCACTACATTCAGAGCATAGTGCAGTGCAGCGCATGCCAGCTGTAATGTAAAGCCAGGATTTGTAACTTGAGGGCATAGATGAGTAATCTGAGAGAAAGATTTAGCCAAATATTTTCTCCTTTGACACTGACTAGGCGTCATAAATTTGACATGAACATATTGATGAAAAATACTGCACATTTCAGTTTTAAATCCTTTCTCTTTAACATCTAATAAACATGACTACATGAGCAACAGTCAAAGTATAATTTCAGAAAGAAACACGTTTAAATAAGATTCATTTAGAATTTAACAGTCAGAAATCAACGGCTCTGCTTTATCAGGACTGTGTGGGTGATTTCATCAGCTTTTATTGACAGTCGCCTGGCAACATCAGCAAACATCCCTGCACCTGTCATTACACTTTCAGTCAAATACTGCTGAATTATGATTGGTGCACATTAGTATGTGATATCACCTTTTTCTAACAAGGCTCGCCTACTTCAAGCCAGTGAAAAGAGCAAACAAAAATACAAAAATATGAGGCAAAAAAGAAGTTTCAAGCAAAGGAGCCAAACTTTTCATTTTATAGTTGCATGATTACGAGCTAATTGAGAAAATATTTTTTGGCGACTAGAACCATTGTGGCCACCAGTGGCAGGTACAGGTGAGCGCTTAATGCTAAATTGCGGTGTAAAAAGCATTAGCCTCCATAAGCTACTGGTCATACCGTACCAAGTAAGGTTGCAGCAAAGGTATGTACTGATTTCAGTAAGTGTGTTTTTTATTGCTCATGAATTCAACTTGTCCTTTCTAAGAGAAAGGTTGTTTTATGCTCTTTAAAGCTCTTAAAAGCTGTCAGACGTGTGCTGGCGCAGCCTGGTGGGTGGGCCTAATGGGCCTGACCCCACTCACTTGTACAACTGGCCAATCCTAAATGACCAGGAGAACATAGAATTTCTTCTTATTAAAATTAACATTTAAACACACAATTACAACTTACAAACAGATATTTGGGACAGATTTGCAGTAAAAGTGAAACTCTTTGTGTCAAAATTTTGAACAACGAGTGAGCACATTTTTTAATTAGTTGACTTCATCAGCAATTGGTGAAAATTCACAGATACTGATAACTGGAAAAATGATGAATACTGGCCAGATAATCAGTCTAGCCCTATTTGAAAGTGTCACAATCAACCAGGTGCTGCTTCCACAGCATGATATCAGTCATTTCTGCTTGAGACTGGAAACTGTCAAAGGTAGGCAAATGGTATTAACCTCTGTAATTAAAAGGCCAAGCCAAAACTAAAATCCTGGCTCCAAGTGCAGCCTGAAACATAAGTAAACTTCCGCTACAGGACCTTCTGCCACCAGGAGGCTCCAAACTAAACAGTGTTTTGTTTGCACAAATTTCTTTTCGAATTTTGTATTTTCTAGCTTATTTCTTGTATTGACTGTAGTATTACTGTATATCATATTGTACCCTGGGCCTCAAAAAGATTTGGGCCGGACCAGCAAATAGTAATTCTGCAACCTCTTTATGTAGTTTTTGTTTTGATTCCTATGTTCTGCTGCAAAGGCTCATGTCACCAAATTTTGACTGTTTTGAATTTATGACAAATTTACATGTAATGAGGTGTGATTATAATCTACGTCCCCTAAAAAACCTGCCAACCTGACAAAAATCCTTTCAAGGATGAACTAAAGCCGTCCTGTCCGCCTACCGTGAACATCTTTTTTTTCCCAGGAACTGCGTGTACACAGCAGGTGGCTGGTACAACAGCTCGGGGGAAAGTAACAAACAGCTCTGGAGAGATAGACCAGCGCTGACCTCAGTGACAGGGTCGTTTTGTTAGTGTGTGTGTGTGTGTGTGTGTGTGTGTGTGTGTGTGTGTGTGTGTGTGTGTGAGAGAGAGAGAGAGAGACAGAGTGTGTGAGGCAGCTGAACTCCTCTACCTCTCCGCTCTGAGTGTCGTTTCTGATGTCAGACAGAAGAGCCTTACGTTGCTGCTGACGCCCGTGCAGCCGGTAAACCAAACACACTCCCTGACAGCTGATACATAGTATGGACTTTGACCTGCGCCGAACCTCACAACAACAGCCCCGTCATCCAGCGTCAGCTTGGCGCGTCCCCCGGTCCAGTCTGATGCCCTCCCACACTGTCAGGAGCCGTCTCCAAACCGCCCACTCTTGCTTATGTAAGGGGATAATCCTGTGCAGTCATTAAAGTGATGCACTGCACTGGAGGTGTAGAGGCACATACGTAACTATTTGATGCCTATGGTGACATCAGTGCATTAATGTTTGATAATCATAATACCTCAGTAGGATTATACCTCCATACTCGGCTGAAAATCAACGTCCCACAACCTCGACTGTCTCTAAAATGCAGCGGAATATTTGAAGAGCTCCTCTGACACTTTAATGACCCCTGCTTCTCCAGACTCCCTGGCTCTTTCTCAGACATCTCAATCACCTTCCCCTCTGGTTAAAAAAAAAAAAAAAACTCATTTCACATGAACGCTCGCTGTGTGGCTCCTCCAACAGAAACAAAAAGACAGCCTCTCCATCATCCGGCAAACCATAAGCTTCCCTTTATCTTCCCACCCTCATTAAACTCTGAATAACTCAGCAGAGAGGCAGAAAGAGGAGAGAGAAAAGTGATTGAATTCTGCTGGAGGAATAAAAGCCCCTTGAGGTTGCCATTTTGAATGTGTGCCATGTTGAGCGGGCTGGATCCAGAGATCACCGAGACAACGGAGCAGGGAAGAATGGTCTATAGACAGAGCTCCAGGCCAGCTGACCCACTGTAGATAATGTACCATGGATGTCATGTCATTGTACTGAGAGGCTAGAGTCATGATGATGACCCATCATGACCTCGGAGGGGAGGTGGGCAGAGGCAGAGAAAGGGCTCTGAAAGGGAGGTCAGAGGGAAATCGTGGCACCAGACTTGATATCTCTATTCAAAAGCTGCACTGGCAACCTGGTCGGATTGAATGCAGCCCAATTATTTGAATACACCAGCGATCCTGGGAAGGGGAAGACCGCAGAAAGGGGACACAAGAAAAGAAAAATGGGTTTGACATTCAGGCAGGCGGGCTGAGGGAGGTAACAAGTTCACGGCCCTTTCAGAGAACATGGCCGCCTGCTGTGTGATGGATCACGGAGCCTCAGATGGGCCATCAGGGGTGGGACCCGGGCTGGAACGCATGGGAACCCACTTTCCCCCGGGAAAAAGGGAGTCACCCTGACGGTTAAATAAATGAACTCCTGGTGGTTCTGATAGAAGCAGCTCCAACAGCTTTCCCCATACGGAGCAACAATACTGCTGCTAGTAAATAACAAGACTGATGCTTCTGACAACGCCTCCATGCACACGGATTGATACACTTCATGTATTTATTCTTAAATACAATGGTCAGAATATGAAAAATATGTCCTGAATGATGCTTACAAATGAACGCAGTTGAGCTGAAAAGGTGAGTACCGATAAAAACACGAAAAACATCACAATAGGAGAGATGACAGGACAGACCCTTTAACTAGAATGGCACTCAGTAGAGTACATACCTCCGCCAAGTTTAATTCAATCAAGACCCAATATTGAACTTGATAGCCCTGTATCACTCTAAATTTGAAACTCTCTACTTAACCATAATTTAATCCATATGATCCATATCAAATTGTACTCACTCATAGATACCAATCAACTACACCTTAAGATCCATGCATTATTATATATTAAAGAAAATGTTTGTTGAGATCTGCACCAAAAGTTAATGTGGTCTATTCTGGGCCAAGACCCATCCTCCATCCAAGTTTTATGGAAATCTGTTCAGTAGTTTTTGTGTAATCCTGCTGACAAACCAACCAACTAACAGTTATGGGTGAAAACATAGCCTCCTTGGTGGAGGTAATTAAATGAGATGCACCTGATTAGTGGAGGTTTAAAGGAGTATTCCAGCAATTTAGTAATGGTGTTCGGGGACTTTGGGGGAGACAAGTTGAGATATTCTGACTTTTCGCATTAGTTTAGGGTAATCAAAAAAGCTGAAGCATTTCCCATAATCCAACACATCAGTATCTTCATGCATCTCATTTGTAGCACAGATTTCGTTCACTTCAGTCATTATAAGAAAATTGAAAAAATCCACAATTCTTTTGCAGAAGTGTAGTTGTCACATGTTTGCTTTAGTTCTCAAAAATACTGGGGGGAAAAACAGACTACTTCAAAAAAAAGAAGAAGAAAAATTAGGGCTGCACAATTACTCATACTATTATCGAAATTGCAAAATGGCCAGATGCAAGATGCAATTTATTTGATAAAGGTAAAATGTGTGACAAAACAGCATTAATTTAAAGTACAGTAGCGCTGCAGAGATGTCCTGGTCTACACATCTCATCTTCCCAATATAAAGAGCATGTTTGCTTGGAACAGAAGTGTCACTGAAATTGAAAATTTTTATGCAAATGGAAGCCAATCGTAAATCATATCTCAATAAATTGGTAAGTGTTGCACAATATGATTATGTTTTTACCATATCGTGCAACCCTGGTCTGACTTTAATATCTTAAGAAAATTTAAAGAAAATAAAAAACTTTACAAAAGAAAAAAGAAATAAACAATTAAAACTTTGTTTAGCAGCTTATACAAAAATAACAAGTTTAATCTGAGGGTGAATTTTTTTGGTCAATCCAAAGTCAAGAAGGAAGTTTCATTCTTGAGTCACATTTAAACTTTATCTGCGTCGATTTCTCATCTTTTTCATCAAGCAAGTGTTTTAAATTTACATTCTAGAAGTTCAGTGTGGTATTTATTCTGTTGTGCCCAGCCCGCACTTACAAGATACCAAATAATTGTTTCAGTGAGGTGAAGAATCTCGACTTTTAACCATTTACATTCATTTTTCAACAAAAACTTTTTTTGATCCCAAACTAGACACACACATCTGCCACAACCTGCCCTCCATTAAACACAACTCAAGCTTTTTACAATTATCCATCCTGCAACCCTGAAATAGACTTCTCAAGTGTAACCCATCCTCATTTACTGCATGTAAAGTGTGAGCACAAGTGCGTACGAAACGGAGATATTGCGAGAAACACCCATTGTAACCTTTACAAGCATGAGGATGGAGCAGAGGGGATCAGCTGCAGTATGTCTGGTATGCCAGAGATGACGACAACATCCCTTCTACTATAAACATATTTAAGTACTGCTTATCACTGAGCAGGAGGTGGCAGGAATGTTATACTGACAAAACATTCATCATTTTTACCATCGACAGTAACTGTGACAGATGTCGTGAAACTGCTCACAAAATATTAGTTAGCCATCGTACATTCGGAAATTATTTAGTGGTCAAAGCATATAGTGTACAGTACATAAAAGTCTGAATGAGTCTGAATTGTGGTTATCAATTAATTGTCTTTTTTCGAGCTAAACATTTATTATTTCCAGCTGCTCACATGTGAAAAATGAGAAAGGTATTGGTTTTGAATTGTTGGTCAGATAAAAAGCTGTGTGATTATGTCACCATTGTCACTTTGGGCTGTATTGTACATCAAACTGGACTCAAACTGGACTGGATATGTACTCTGATTGTAGAAAGAATCAAAGTAGAGTTTGCTTTTTTTTTTTTTTTTTTTTTAAAAACAAAAACATTAGTGTACATCAAAATGCATCTATTTTGACAAACCATTAATCAGTTTGAGTAATTTTTTCACCTTCTTAGATCTGAATATTTTCTGCTTTCTTTTCTCCTCTGTGACAGTGAACTGAATATTTCTGGGCTGTAGACAAAACAAGACAATTAAGAACGTCTGATCGGCATTTTTCACCATTTTCTGAATTTAATAGACTGAATTGATTAATTGAGAAAATAAGCGACTGCTGAAATCATGAAAATATGATGAAATGAATCATAGGTTGCAGTGCTAAAACATTTATCCGATTAATAATCAGCACATTTATCAATAATGAAAGTATACATTAGTTGTAGGAGTGTCGCGATATACCGATATTAACGATAACTGTTATTTAAAAATGAAAAACCAAAATTATACAAATGAAATATACATATGTGCATATTATAAATTGTATAAATAATAAATTGCCTCTCAAATCTTTTCCTTTTTTTCTGTTCTCACTTTTCTCATAGATGGAGGCACATTATGCACGTTAAATACACGTTAATACTGGTCATGAAAATTCTTCCAAGGAATTGTTTTTTTGTACAGTTATGGTTACAGACTCTCTCTACCTCGCTACACGTACATTCTGAGTGGAATTCATTTACCAAATGAGACAAAAAAACAAAATCAAAGGAAGTTTAGACATGAATTTGAAAGAGCATTTTTTTTCCCGAATTTTCTACAGATATTGCGATCATATTGTTATCATCATGTAGTGAAAATCTAATATGACACAGTAAAGCCATATGATACAAAAAGTAATTATTACAATTAATTTAATAATAACAACAATAATAATAATAATAATAATAATAATAATAATAATAATAAAAATATCCTGCAAATACAAAAGTCACTCTCCTCTCCCCTATAGGACCATAGTATCTGTGGTGCACCTAGAAATAATAAACCTGTCAACTACACGTCTCCTGGGAAGTCACTGCTGACACTTCGTTGTCAGTGGCAAGGCATGCTGGGATAGCTAATGGGACAGGCCCTCAGGGGTGCCTCGGACAGAGGACAGCACTAGACAGGTGAGCTGTCTCACAGCTCTCATATGAAATAAACAGTCATTAATAATAACCTCTCTGCCTGCGCTGGCTTAAAACCACACACTGATCTGAGCAGTAAACATCACACTGACTTAATGTTATTACAGGATAATTCCCCAAATCCAATAATATTATTGGATTTGGGGAATTTAAGGTAAGGCCAAGGCGCCTTCAGTTAAAGGGAATAAATGTAATAATGAAGCATCGTTAAGTGCATGGTTTTGAAAATATACGAAGGTGGATTACATCCTCTTTGATAGGAAAATTAAAAATGAAAGTTTTATGGTAAAAAAAACAAAAAAACAATTGAGCAACCGTATCTGACAACTGAAAACACCTTTTTATCCAGCTGTCATCCTGTCACACACACCTCATTCATTCTGCACCCTGTTTGTGAGCATACATTCAAAACTCCCTTCACAAAACTGCAAAATGAACCGTGTCTTTGTACCTCCGCCGCAATCACCCCCCCTTTCCCCCCAGTGAGAGTGAGCACCTATCCTTCGGTACATCTCTGTGATTTCTCCCTTACTGTGACCACGTGGCCGCATTCGGCGAGTTTGTCCTCCCTCAACACGTGTACGCATGTGAACATCTGAGCTGGTCAACTCAACACTTCCCATATGTAGTGCTGAAGGGAGCAGGTGGGGTTTCAGTACTTTCACTCCGCTGTGGATGACATCGGTCGGATGGTGCTGACAGTCTGTCATGCAGTCTGTCAGTCAGTCTTGTTACACAATCCCTCACAAGAACACCTATTATTTTTAAATTCAAACTACAAGCAGATGTAAAAGCACTGTGTGCACAATGTACATTAAGTAGACAAGAGCTTGGCAGCAGAAAAGGCAGGTAAAGAAAAGAAGTTGTTTGGTGTTTCCTGGGCACTGACCTGGACAGCATAGCAAACACAGCGCCGGTCAGCTTCTCATCTTGCTTCTCTTCTCAGATTTCACACTCCAGCTCCTTCCTCACTGCCTTTTGAAGTTCGTCCCTCCGCTGTTTCTGAGGTAAAAGTCGTTGGCAGAGGAGGGAACGAGGGAGAGGAAGAGGGAGATGGGAGTGAAGTCTTTCTCTCTTCTTCTTCTTATTCTTCTTCTTCTTCCTCTTCTTCTTCTTCTTCTTCTTCTTCATAATTTCTTTACTTCCCCCTTGTTCTATTTTGCACTAGCTGAAATCTGCACCTCCTCTTGCTCTTCCATAGCAAAAAATCTCTCCACACACTCACTAGTGGGAGAGGAGGGGAAAAATAACATTGCGAGAGACAGAGAGAGAGAGAGAGAGAGAGAGCGAGAGAGAGAGAGAGAGAGACAGAGAGAGAGCAGCAGCAACAAAAGTCTGCTCAGTCACCTCGTCTCCCTCCTGTTCAAATTTAGAGGCTGGATCTCAGGCTGCAAGGCGAACTCTACTGGGCATGCCCACAACCGTGAGGCACACTTTGTAATGAACACTCACTTCCTCTCTTGGTCTTGCCTTCCCCCTCCTCCCTCACAGCTCTTCTCTCCCTCCCCTCCCCTCCCCTTCACTCCCCTCCCCTCCCTCACCTCTCCCTATAGCTCTCGGTTCAAGCAAGGATCAGGAATGCTGCTCGGACCAAAGTCCACTCAGCTCCAAGGAGCAAACCCCAGTCTCACACTGTGAACACAACAGTCTGAAAAGCAGACTGTATAGTAAGGCAAGAAAAATGTGACATAAATTCAAAAATTTTGAGAAAATGTACAGCTGAAACACATATTTTTAATCATAAACTTCCCTACCTGCCACAAAAAAAACTATATTGTTGCCCAGCTGCATATTTCCAATCCATGTAACTCAATCATGTGCACATCAGATGGCTGTCTAGACTTCAGTGATGTAACACCTAATCCAAAACTAATGGACATGTCGCTCAAAATGGCAAGTCAATCAAACACTGTCAATTCTGATAATGAAATGAGCTCATGTGAACAATTTCCTGCATCCCTTCTGCTTGATAATAAGAATATGATCCAGGCCTATGTGGCATCCTGTTATAAGTCTGGGTTCTGTTGTGCACTGTTACCGAAGACACACAGTAATACTGATGAAAATCAAGCACATACATCCGACAGATATGTTCAGAATGTGGAATCTGCTGTTTTAAAGCAGCAGTGTGTACAGCAATGTGTGACGTATTGCTTTTAGCTAGTCAGACTCCTGCCTGTGCTATCTCAGGCTCCCCACGCTGACCCAGATTCTCCCCAGCAAACTATCAGGACACCATGTATCAAAACCAGGCTATGGAATGAGGACAGCGAGTTCAGAGAGTGACAGACAGAGAGGGGAAGAGAGACAGGCAGAGAAAGTTCCCCCGGCGTCTGTATGATGCTACTCTTGGAAAAAAAAAAGAAACTCAAACGCCATCTAAAGTGACAAGGGGCAATGCCAATGAAAAAATGCTTTGGAGCAATTTTAAGCCGGCCAATTCGGGACTTGATGGAAACATAATGACAAAATAATTCTGCTTCTCAGATCTGAAGCGTTGTGAATCCTCTGTTGAGACAACAAAGTAAGTAATCCCGTAGATGTCCTGAGTGGAGAGTAATCCATCTGGAGCATCTGAAGGGTGGCGATCGGGGCCAGGTGGAGGAGGAGGACGTCCAGACGGCTGTAGGCTTGACCCCAAGAGGTCAGAGGTCATGGGAAACAGCGGGTCAATATGAAGATGAGAGTTCAATGTCACGGCTGGGTAAGCCAGAGCCGCATGTGTCCTGGTCGAAGGCGGCTGATAGAGTGATGGGGAGCGCGGGGCCAAAGAGTAAAGGGATCAGAATTAAAAGCTACGAAGTCTCAAACAAAGGAAGAGAGGGGTCAGTCAAGCCTGAAGGAGTCAGAGTTGAGCTTCACGCACAGATATATTGTCAGTGTTGATTTAACTGTGGGAGTGTAAACATGGAGGGAATGCCATGTCCATAGGATTTACTAGGCAGGATTTAAGGGTCTAAGGTATTGAAGTGGAGTAGTCTGATTCTCTCGAACTCATCTAAAGTCTTTATACCTGTTCAGAACCTCACTTTAGGTGGGTAATCCAAATGGAGATAAGGGCACACACTCTCAGACAGTCTGCTTTGGAAGGCATTCATAGCATTTAGCTAGATTGTACATGACTCATTCTTCTTTCTTACAGCAACAAAAAGTAGTTTTGTTAAGAATGAAACAAAGAAGGGAACTTGAGTGAGATTTCAGTGTCAGAATTCAGATTTTAAGACGGTGTTTAACAATCCCACAAGCACTTTGTTTAAAGTTAGACATTAAAAAATAGAATGGCAGTATGCACTCAGTAGAGTGCATACCTCTGCCAAGGCCCAACGGTCCCCTTTAATTCAATCCAGCCTAATCCAATAATAAATAAAACATAATATAACCTGCTAGATCTGGATTTTTATTTTGATCCACATCAAATTGTACTCATAGATACCGGATAACCTAATACGCCTGGTTATTTTTCCATCAAGATGCATGGGTTATTCTCTGAGAAATTAACTAAAATATTGACAAATGCTCGCAATGTTAACGAAAGTCAGAAAAAAAATTACTGGATCTGCACCCAAAGTTAATGTGGTCTGTTCTGGACCAAGAACCATCGTCCATCAAAGTTTCATGGAAATACGTTCAGCAGATTTTGTGTAATCATGCTTACAAACCAACCAACCAACAGACACGGGTGAAGACATAACCTTCTTGGCGGAGGTGAATGATTAAAATTATCAATAGAATGTGAAATGGATCTAAGGTACATCTTGGGTGTTATGTTACCCATAACACAGGTCATCGATGCTAGCAACAGAGAGGCAAAGATTTCCCAAACCTCAACATATTGTGTAGCCCTGTGTTTCAAAGAAGCAGACTGATCCAACTTCCTCTTTGTAGTCAGGTTCAAAATATACAAATTGGCTTTGTAACAAAAATTAGTAACAGTTATGCAACAAAAAAGTCACTAACCATGCCCAAACGATACCCATGCATGAGGTCTTCATAGGTCCACCTGGTCTGAGGAGGGCTGCACAGTTAATCGAAAAAATAAGCAAAATCGTAATAAGGCTAAGTGCAATATCCAAATCCTAAGAAGCTGCAATTGTTTAATAAAGATGTAAGAAAACATGTTAGTTTGGTGGAGACCCAAGTTCAACATCATTATTAACATCAGTGGTCATTTTTCAGTGAAAATGATGCAAAAGTGATCATACCCACTAATCATGAGTCTAATCACAATCAAGAAATCTGTCAATATAACAGCAATATGATTTTTTTACATAACCGAGATTTGACCCATTAAAGCTCAGTCCAAACTATGTTCAGTCTAACCTGGTCGGCTAAGGCCTCCTTCTGACGTTGGGTCTGTGTCAAAGTCTGATACCTAAGTTTATCCAGGTGGACTACCTATTAGCTCTGAACACATGGTACATCATAATTTACAGATTTTGAACCAGGTCTGACTTGTCCTTAGGTTCAGTTTTTGAAAAAAATGATACACACTGAGTTTGGATGGTTTTTCCACACGTCCTTTTCTAATCTGACTCAACTGCTCAACTGCAACAGATACTATCCCCTTTCTCAACACATAAGAATGTGTGTTATGTACCAAATGCTTGCTGATAACATGGCGGCTCTGCAGCCTCCTGTCAGGAACAGAACAGACAAATTGGCCACGGCCGTGTCAGGACCATCTGAGCCTGCGGCTGCAGACCACACTGGCCTGCTCCTCTCAGCTCAATACTGACTCATTAGCCCTCTCACCCTGGGTCTCTGAGGACCTGTGACCCCAGCTATTGTCTGGCTCGGGCCTAACCTGATGAGAGCCTGAACGCCAAACAAAGCCCTGTCATTAAGTCAGACTCGGCTGCCCCCTCAGCCACAACCTGCAGCCCCTGCTGCCTGTCTGGGATGAAATGAAGTGGGTCAGACAAACACAACGCACCGTTCATCAACCTTAACCCCCCCCTCCGACAACCACCAGCCGGACGCCCCCCACCATATGAAAGGGCAGGGAGTGACAAGCTGTTTACAGGCAATAGAGGAAGAGTGTCCATCCACCTGCTCCTGTGCAAACACAGATGTGTGAGGTGTATTGGTGAAATGCAGCGAGCCAACACTAAGTGCTCAGTGACGGGAGGTGAAAAGCAATAATGGTGGAAAGTCAGTTGTTTGTTCTCGTTCTCTCAGTCAATAAACCCATAACAAGTAGCTAAAGAACACACAGGCATGTTGAACTGGCTAAGCAGTGGGCTGCCTGTATTTAAATAGGATACAACCTTGCATTGATCCTATCTTATGAGTCCAACAAAAGAATTGAATCCATATACAGTACAATGTTGAGACAATGATTTCATTTCTAATGAATGTGAAAATATTAAGCAATCAAAATCATTTAAAATATTTTACCATTATCGTAACATCGCTACTAGCCCAGCACCATTCACCACTCTAGTTTATATTTTTGACCAGTAGCTACTGTAGTAATGAAAAAGAAAATCATTCTTTTAATGTCTTCATGTTTTGGAACAGGCAATATTCACTATTTACAATAAAAAAACAAACAAACAATATATTATGGCTTCAAGCACTTAGGATCATTTATGGCAAAATAGGAGATAAATGGGTTAAAACCTCCATCACCACAGCCACTTAAAATAAAATATACTTTTAAATATAGTCGAACAATTAATATGGTTTAGTGGACTGTTCCTTTAAATTCCTTGCAGTATCTAAGAATTGGCCACCTGTCTAATTCATACTCAAAACGAATTAGGGTAAGCATATCACCAAAGTGACCGCTAACTGCTACTGACTGTAGCTGCATTTAAGCAGTTAGCTCAGTTAGCCGTGCAGCTAGTGGTCCGGACTCCTACACATTGCACCTTTAATTAAAATAATTAGCTTTGGACTATGTTAGCATAAAGTTCTAAGATGTAAATCCTTTTCAGGCTTTACACAACCTCTCTTTAGCAGACTCGAACTGAGGAAGGATAAAGAGCAATGACGAGGTTGGACTCATTGTGACTGGATGTGAAACTTAAATAATCCTGCTCAAACATTTTCACCCATTCATTAAACAACTGATGTGTTGAATGTGGTTAAAAGCTATCCTATTGACAGAACACTTGAGGCACCATTAGCAATGTCTGAACACATCCCTCAACAGCACACTAGTGGCACACAACAGCTCACTCTTCTCTTCACAGTACATGTTCTAATAGCTGATGAGACATGTGGTATAAGCTTAGCAGCAGAGGCAGTGCACAGCACTTTGGTCAAACTGTGACAGATAAAACCTGTGATGGGCTTTAAAACAAGGCTAAAATTGTAGACTTTTATAACTTCTGAGACAGGAGGGTGAGACAGAAGATTTTCCTCTTGTGTTATGCAGTGACTGTTTAACAGCATGTATAGGAGTAAACCCACACATGGAGCACTAGCATCACCCTTTGGACTGATGTCATACTGCAGCCAGCCTATCAAGAGAATCTCTCAAAATCCTCAGGTTAGGGTGACTGTGTGGTAGCAATACACGGCGTCTATGTGTCCCATAGTATCACATAGTAATTCCAAGCAGATTGTATGTGTTGAGTGTTCTTAAAATGAAAATTAAGTAGACTCTATTTACTTCAATTTTGACTGTGCAGTTAATGTACACTTTTCTCCCACAATGCAAAGCACAAAGGAGATGAGGGGAGCTGGCACAGCCACAAAAAAATGATTTGATTTTAGAGGTGACAGAAAATGTAGATTACAAAAACTATTGAATCTTTGGAATGTCATTCAGCTTTTATCTTTTTCTGATGTTTGTCACTCCAAATCTGATTGCTGTATACAGTATAAGTGCATTTAGTCGAAACAGCACACTGACTGGGAAAACAGTGTTCTGTGACAAATAGTATACTGTAAAGTAAATCCAGCCAGCCATCAGAGGTGACCAGTACATGGACAAACAAGTCTATAACACTGAGTCTTCAAACTGAACTGAAAATCCTCATTGTCAATGACTGATCAGTGTGACACTCATGTTACACTGTGGTGACAAAATCCAGCAATAAGCAACTGTTGTCTTCTTCCTAAATACATTAAAGGTATTCCAGAGAATCCTCTATAGCACACCAGCAAACCAACTGTTCCATAATGCAAATAAGCCATGTTTTCATTAGTGATTCATCTGCTGGTTATTTTTCTCCAATGAGTCCATGCATCACAAAGCAGTGAAATACGACATCAAAGTTTTGTGATGTGAAGTATGGAGTGCCTCTGGGCTTTGTTCTTGTCCCTCTGATGTTCGCTCTTTATATTTCACGTCTTGGCTGAATTACACGCAATCATGGGATTAATTTTCATTGCTACACTGATGATACTCAGCTGTATGTGCCTGTAACTGTGTTACATTTGATCTGCACATTAAAGAAATCACTAAGACTGACCTTTTCACTTACACAGCATTACTAAAATCTTATTGGTTAATAGCAGACACACAGACCCAAATATATGCCTTGGTTTCATTCAGACTTGATTATTTTAACATTTTGTTGTCAGGCCCGCTGCGTGCTGGTATGAAAAGTTGTGCAGGTTGCTGCGGCTAGAATTTCAACTTAAACTAGAAAATTTGACGGTCGCTGACTCCATGTCCATGTCAGATTAGACCATCCATGCTTCTGATGAATTAAAAACTATCCATGGTCTGATGATTTCAAAATCCTAAATGATCTCCTTATTCCATCCTGTGCTCTCTGCTCTCAGAATACAGGCCTCCTGTCTGTCCCCAGAGTTTAAAAGAAGTCAGCAGGCTGTGGGACTCTGTCCCGTCATGCTCCCTTCTTCTGGTATAACCTTCCTGTTGACATCAGACACATCTGACACTGCTGAGGCCTTTAAATCCAGGCTGAAAACACAGTTAGTTGTTTCTTCTTTGAATACTCCAGGCCTTGAACCTACACTTTTACCATTATCCTTCAGGCACACCGGTCTCAGTGAATGTTATTTTATTATTTACTGTTATTGTTATTCTCAATGAATCTGTTGAGCTTACTCATAAAGTCCATGCTTGTCTTGAGATGAGATTACTATAAACTACCACATCTCTCTGACCCTCTGACTGCTTGTTGTCCCACAAGCACAGCTGTTTGCCTATCTCTCTCTTTCACTTCTCTTTCTCCTTCGTGTAAAGCCCCTCGAGGCACATTTGTAATGATACTGATGAAATTGACTTGACTTGACTAATAGAAAGACTACAGTGAATCCAAAGTGGAACCATGAAATAGCTTGTTTTGTCTGACCAACAGTCCAAAACCCAAAGCTATTTCATTCCCTATTACATATATCAAAGAAAAGCTACAAATCCCTCACAGAGAGACGGTGGGACGGTTTTTGGCATTTATATTTGAAAAATGACTCAAATGATCAGTGTTCAAAGTTAATTATCTTTCCATTAACTGATCAATCAATCTGCTTATATTTGCAGCTCCTGTCGCTGTGAGTAGCAATAATTCATAAGATTGCTGCTGTCACTACAGCCTAACCGATACTGGCCAATATAATCAGCTGATATTGTATCCTACTGGCATATACAGTATGTTGTCCAATGTGTGCCCATATGAAAGCTCATTAAAATGCAGATTATGAAGTCATGAAGAATTCCCAGTGAGGATTACTGCTTCAGTACACTGTCATTATAGACAATAAAGTTTGTTGTTAAACTGTGAAATATCCTGCCTGTTTGATAACCACAGACCAACTCCCTAATATCGCCATCTGCCAAAAGAATTAAGCAGCGGTCGGGCTGTAGTTGCAACATTCATATAAGCGGGCCTCAGAGAAGCCATGCACTTCTATTAGCCTCCAGCTAATCTAAATGACCTCATACTGCTCCTTATCATGGCCTGCAAATTGTTCTATAATCTTCTAATCACAAATACACAATTACTCTTATCAGGCTAAGTGAAATGATTCATCATGACCTACCTGCTCAACTTGGGTCATCTCCATGTGGTGCAGCAGGACTTCCTGAAGCCTTCAGTGCCTCCTGTTGAAGCAGCACAGCAGCTCTGAGCAGCGTCACCACACCAGCTCCACTTTTATAGTCTGGATCCTGCAGCACAGCGCCAATTGAGGGAATAGATTTCCAAGACAAAACCTGCACCTCAATTGATCCGACCTTGAAAAAAAATAATACATTGTCACCGATGACGCTCTTTGTTAATGCTGTTGTTGGCGGGGCCGAAGAGTGATTCACATCCACACAGCCAATATCAATCGACGCGCTATTAACAGACACTCAGTCATTACGCGGAGAAGGTTATCAATCCGACGTTTTGACTCGATAACATGAAGAAGTACAACTGATGTCATTTCGTGGGCTTGAGGATTAAAGTTCATCAGCCGATCGGTATGGACATATTCCTGGAAATGATGACGCACTCAAAGAACTTTTGATCATTAAGGCCCATTTACCTGCGCAGCGTCCACACGGTAATATTGGGTTTCCAGTGCTTTATTGTTGGAAGGCTCCACCTTCTTTATTGGGAAACGGGCCACGATGATTATTCAAACGTCTTGAAGACTATCGAGCTGCCACAACAAGGCGCAGAGAGGACTGTTTGAAAGTTATAGCTGCTCTCACGCTGTGAAAAGCAAGGAGGGGCCCGGCCGTCTCCAGGGGCCCCCTCACCGATAATTAGCGATCAATCACGAATTAGTTTAAAAGCTCGAAAAGAACACCGAGAGCACTATTAGATTTCAAAGATTCACTGCTCTCCAATAATTGCTTTGGATTTTTACAAGGAACCAAGGTCTTCCTCTTTGTTTATCACTGCCATCAGGAGGTTCTCACCTCCAGTCCTCAGTTAAATGCACTTCAGGCCTACTTATTTGTTTGATGTATATAATACTTACTAATAAACGTAAGTTTCAGTTAACTAAATTGAACAACAGAGCTGTAATTTTGATCTGCTGGGCCATCAGATGAATTATCCTCCAGGCCATCATAAAGTTGACAGTTCAACTAAATCAGAACGCACAGCTCACCTGTACAGAGTGGAACAAAGCAGCACAATGACATCTAACATACAGAACATATATGATAGATGACAAGAGACCAAAGTATGTAACACATGGACAATGAAACATTTAAATATTTAAACATAGCATAAAATATTAACATACAAAATAATAATTAAAAAACCCCTGTTCACAGCTGGGATCAAATATGATCGTACAATACCAGAGGCAAAGAGTCCAAATGTACCGTGTATAAAACACTGGTATTATAAAAATAAATCATAAGATAGTAAGTAAAACATTGTATTTACTTTATTGTAGTCATTAAGAAGCAGATGCAAAATTGTATGATCATAATCAGTATATTAATCAGTATCATTCCATTTCATTAGAGCTATTTTTGGGCCACTAGAGGGAAGCAGACACAAGCTGTAAACACAACATTGACTTGGTTAAGAGGCATAACATCATAAAGTTAAAGGGCAACTCCACCAGAAGAAGCTGCATGTCACTTAGTGGCTGAGTTGCATTGTGGGTAATGTAGCACCAGGTTTTGAAAAGCAGTCCAGCAGTCTAACATTACACTCCTCTTGGACTCATTATGGACAGTTTAAAAACAAATGATCCAAAACAATATAGCAGAGCAGAGATATAACCTTTTTATTCCACACATTCTTCTTTCTTTTCAAAACACGGTGCCTACATTACCCACAATGCAACTTAGCCACTGAGTGACATAGCTGGAGGCAGTTTATCAGATTACATGCAGCTTCCTCTGGAGTCACTAAAGACTTTACACTACTTTTTCACACATCCGTTATTATCAGCGTATTCAGTAATATTCCTCAGACCTGTAAACATGCTGTAGTGGCCATTTGTCGGAAAATCAAATTAACTAAAACTTATCAAAATCAAAGAGGGTAACTTCGGCACCATGGGGGTGAATCGTTCGCAGGCAAATAAATCATGTCCATTCAAAGTTTGTATATTCTTTCTGTTGATTTATTTACTCCAAAACAAGCAAGCAATACAAAGAAAACAAACAAATCCTGTTTCTTTCATGCTTCTCTCGCGCTGGTAAAAAACCATTTGCCCACCCAGGTGCATTCTGGTCCTCTACCTGCTTTCCTACATATATAACCTCCAGTGCCCAGTGTTACCCAATTTACAAAGAAAACAAAAACTAAATAAGCAAAACAAAAGGATAATATTTACCTTAAATTATTAATAATAGAAAATAGTGTCATGAATTGAATCAAAATAAAACTATACTAATCAAACATTATAAATAACAAATAAACAATTAAATAGCTCCAACACATGCTTTAATGGTCAAAATTGGTGGAGTTACCCTTTAATTAGCTGAGGGTAACAGTAGAGTAACAATCCTCACTGAGTGGAATACCTTTCACATTACACACGGTCATTTGACTGTTAAAAACATTGATTATAACCTCTGGTAAAGGCCAGCGTAAAACTATTTATAAAATATAAACAATATATTAAAAATAAAAAACAGGGCAAAAATCTAAAAGGAGCTGTTGGTAACTATCAGAGATGAAAATATCCATTTATTGTATATGACCTGAAGGAGTGTAAGACACAAATCCAGAGATGTACTGTAACTAAATGTGATGAGCAGAGTTGATGAATCTCATCAGGCTGGTAATCATTGTGAACACTTATTCATATAATATTGTACCTCTTTCATTACATCACAACTTTTATCTAAATGATGTGATTCTTTGCCTTCTGATAAGACTTTTAAACAAGTTTTTTCTTTGTATTTAAAAGTTCCTGCACACTCTGCAGTTAATTCTTTTGGCTGATCAGGCTTCAATCTTCTGAGACTTGGATGTGTACAGACTGTGCCTCACTGCCGTCTCCTGACCTTCCTGTAAGCTGTGTTGCACCTGCAGGGCTGACAAAATTACACTTTTATCATTCTTATTAATAAATGGAATCTGGTGACATCACATAATTTCAAGTATAGCTCCACCTACCATAATCCTGAGCAGAGGTCTGATAAGAAATAACTGAAAACACGTGTGTGCCTGTGCATGAATATGTAAGCACTGGTGGGTTTTAAATAAATGACTAGTCTCTTAGTGTCTCTTGTCAATGTTTAAATCCTGTCTTTAAGGACATCTGCTCACCCTGTCATGGTCACAGTTGTTCCCTTCTCTTCCTCCTGTGCTTATGATGTTCCTGACTCAGTCATTCCTCATCTGACCACCAGGTGTCGTCGGTGTGCTTCACTTTTGCACACCTGTGACCTCCTGCCTCTCCAGCTGCTGCTAAGTTATAAAGTTCTTCTTCTTCTTTTTCATCTTTATTTTATTTTTATTTTCCTTATTTCATCCTTCATTCATTTTCCCATTTCGTCCCTCTTTCTTCTCCCCTTCTTTCTTTTAACTCTTTCCTTTTTTTCTCCTTTCTACACTTCCTTTTCTCGTTCTTGTTGTGCTTTGTTCTGCTTTTTCTAATCTGTATTTAATTGTATTTTATCCTCACATTTCTAGTAACCAGTCTAGGAAACTCAGTTCTTTGAAACACCAAACAATGCTGAAAAAGGCAGGCTTACCCAAAAACATGGAAGGCACTTTCATAGATGGATTTGGTTGTTACAATCCTGATCCTGTGGATCTCTGAGCACTGTCAGAATATCCCAACTGTTTTTGTTGGTTTGAACAGAAGACATTTTAAAATATATCTTGTGTAGTATTAGCTGCACTGGAAGCAATCAAGTCAACTGCAACTGGTTTGATATTGCATAAAGAAAACACAACTCATTTGAGTTTGACGAGGTTTTGTTTTGAAATGCACAGACCGTGTGAACAGAGATGCATGCTTTACTGAAGAGAGAGTTTTAAAACATATACTAATACGTACTTGTTTTAAATCAGACCTACTTTAGCTTGTTGGTAAACTTTATAATAATGCCATTAATTAATGGTATATATAGTTCATTAAACATTGATGAATACTTACTTAACTCCTATCAAAATGATTTGCAAACCATTTATTAAGCAATTGTAAAAGTTTATAGACATCAGTTGAACTTATATAACAACCATCCAAATAGTGTTTATAGATGAACTACAGTATTTATTAACCAATTACAAAGTCTGAACATCAGTGGAACTTTACAGTCAACTGTTTTTTAAATAAATGTTTTATAAAGCCTTTCATTGTTTGTCAAACAGTCAACTCATGTTTAATTTACTATAAATTAACATTTCATTCATGATGGTTTTTATCAAATGTAACCAGCTTGTTGGATAAGTGTGTCGTCTGAAAGGTGAAATCTTTGACAGTCACTTGACCTCAGTCAAACTGACCATGTGGATTTTGTTGTGGTAAACTCCATTTTGGAGAAGTGAAGAAGTGAAATGGTGAAAAATTAAAGGATTTGTACTTGTGTGTTTGTTCATTGTGGTGTTACTTCCTCCAACACTGTAGGTGTTTTCTCGGGCTCTCTCATAAGAAAAGAGTCACTTCCTCTTAGTGGAATGTATTACTGTTAATGAACATGTTTAGTTGCTCAATGTGTTTCCTAATGTATGATTGTGTTTAAGCATGTGATTACCTTCGGTTTTGGTATGATGTGATTGTGTGGAGGAGAGATATATAAAGAAGTGATCAGCAGTTCACCCAACACTCAAAGAGGAAGGACCTTCTGTTGAAATCAATCAACGGCTCCGACTGATACGTCTGTCAGAGGTGAGAAGGGAAAGCTGAAGGAGGTTAGAAAAGTTTTAGTGATGTATGTTTTCTATTTAAAGGACACTTGCTAATTTACTTTTTGGTACATCTTAAAGATATATTTTGGTGTGCATGGCATGAGGTGGTTTGAGCTGCCCAGCTGGTTCACAGATCTCTGTTAGGCCTGAGCTACTTTGTATACATTGGTGAGTCCTGCCATGTTATGTTAGAAAAAAATCAAAGCTGTCCCTTTGAATTGATCCCTGTTCATTCCAATGAACAGTTTTATACAGTGTTTTTCATGTTCCATGGAGACGTAAAAGATGTTTGACATTCAATCAGAGCAATAAGACAGCGTTTCTAATCAGTTGCTGTACATCCCCTTAAATAATACTTCTTCTCAGCAGGCACACTGCATGCATTTGCTGTTAATAATGGAAGCAGAGATGCAAGTGGAGTGAAAGGTGACATAGACAGGCAGCAGATGGATGATTATTGTCAGCCTAGAATCTTGTATTAAAGCTGGGAATGGAAGGATTGTCGAAACCAGCAAGAGCAAACTGTAGGTGTGTGCTTTGTGTTAACGGAGTTAGCTTGACTCAGGAGCTGTTGAATTCAGCGGCTGAATGAAAGTCCGTCCCTGCTGCTCACTCGTCCTTTAGCTAGCGGCTGTGTGCTGTGAGCCTGGCACATTGCTGTCATCGCTAACCGTATCCAAGTACCTCAGGCCTCATTCATGTGTAAGAAACAGCTATTATTATCAAAATGACTTTAAACAAGGAACATGGCTGGTGTTAGTACTCACTGCTGTCAGGCCAGCAAACCATGCGCAATAGTCATGGGCAGAGTATGTAGGCAGGCAGGTAGCCTGTCCAGTCTTTTCACACAGGCCGGATGAGACAGTTTGGTGGTTATTAGAGGCCTGAAACAGCCACACATACTCTGAGAACATTTGATTTATTGATTGTTGTCAGGATGTCAAGAGATTTTCTCCAAGAATCTTGCGTAAATACATTCAACATTTACACAGGCTTGGTAGAGATTGTTTAAGGTTCTTGAGGTATGTTTGTGTTCATGTCTGTGTAAGTAACATTTCAGGTTCAGAGTTTGGTTTCCAGACGTCAGGATGAAGACGCCTGCTCTGCTCTCTGCAGCCCTGCTGTTGGTTTCTCTAAGTCCAGCTGCAAGTAAGCTTCAGCGCAGTTTCTTCCAGTATTACTCTATTAAAAATCCTGTTCAGTGAAACAGTTTAAATGGTTTTCTTTTCCTGTTTTCTTCTTGAAGGGTCGCACAAGACTGAAGCCAAACCCAGTGGACAAAACAGGGGTCCACAGAGGACAGGTCACCAGTCTGTGACAGTGTACACTGTTTTTCTACTCCCTATGTTATCTTCTCTACTTACTTTGACCTCCTTTTTTTAGGTTCTGATACAACTCCCTTTACTGTCCTTGTGACAAACTCTGTGTCACCCACCCCATGCAAGAACTACAACACTTCCGTAGTCTTCAGAGGGATCTTGTTGGGTGGAATGAAGAGACTGCAGGACTCAACCAAAGACTTCACGTAAATTCATCACATCAACTGTTTCTTTAAGCTGAAACACGAGTATGAATTAATAACATCCATTTATTTATTTAGATGAACACCTTCTGCTTCATTTTTTCACCACTTGGAATTATACACTTACAGACTATTCTCAGAAACGCTTTTATTTCTTGTTCTCTCATTTTGTGTTTCAAAGTAATTTTTTTTTATGTATTTGGGCGTCACTCAAATCAGAGAGTGTCATCAGATAACTGTTGCCGTTAATGGACTCATGACTCACCTTGCTTAATCATACTTCCTCAAGTTGAGCAACATTGAGTCAGAATGTAGTCAGGTTGGATTTTTGCCTAACTAATCCAAACTTTAGTCTGTTCACAGCGACACTACAGTAACTGTGTGTTTTCTGGGCACAGTCAAAAACCATTCACACCTTTAGCTGCTAGACAGTGACAATTTAAGGGTCTCATTTGAGAATTTAAGCTTATAGATTACTTTTACTTTTACTCTAAACTGCCTTTGAATTGTATGTATTTATTACCACCCAACTTTACATTATCTTTGTATCTGGCTGCACTGCTAAATGCTAACAGAAAGACAGTCATTTTAGCTAATCCTGAATAACGGAGCAAAATAGGGTTGACCACACAAACACAAGCTGGTGCATTCAAATTAATCCAAGATGAGTCTATAGTCAAATGCAATAGCTGTTTTCCAGAGTTTTCCCTTGTCACTCACTCAGGTGATACAAACAGCATGCTGCCTCTGTGGCCATACTCTTTTTTTCTTATTTCTCCTTCCACATGTGGATGTACAGTAGTCTTCTGCTGAGGCTGATTTGGGCCGATCTGGGGATCAAAAAGTTTCCTTATCATTCCTCTAGAACTGGAACTTTGCTGACAAAATAATGGCACCAGGCCCTGCTTTTTCCTGTCCGAACGACGGCACCCCATTTGGGCTGAACTCTGCAGGAACTGTTGCAAATCATGCAAATAATAGCTTGCCTCCTGGAAATTTAGGCAGTAGCAGCATTACAAAATGCAGAATTTAACAGCGCAACAGCTGCTGGTAGACAACAACGTCAGCAACGTCCGTAATTTGTAATACAGTATGTTCAATTGACGGCTACAGTCAGTCTTTGTTTTTTTTACCAGAAAAAGGCAAAGTATTCGGGCCAGCAGCTTTTCCAAAAGTCTCTGTTTTCAGGCTCTGAGTAGTGTGGAAGCCAGGTGTAAACGTAGCAAAACGTATGCATTTGAAAACGAAAACATTTAATGGATGTAGCCTAACTGATGAATGCCTCGATCATCAGGTGGCGTTTTCTGGTTTTAGTCTTATTCTGTTTTTTCTGCATTTTGTTTTTCTTTCTATTTCACTTTCATTCTTTTACTTTTTAGTGCCTGCTGTGTTTTAATGCTTCATAAAGCATTTTATAATGTCTTTGTATAAAAGATGAATAACACTATACACTACTATCATATCTAAGGCCTTCATCAATCATTTCCTGTTGTCCTGCAGGTTCACCTACACAGAGGATCCAAACTACGGCCCGTTCCTGCAGAGTGTCAACGGTTTGCCTGGAAGTCAAGAGAAACGTACCTACTGGGAGCTACTGGTCAAGAAAACTGACGGACAAATCATCAGGCCTGATGTTGGTGAGTCAAACAAGAAGAGGTCTTTCTGTCTGTCTGTCTGTCTACTGTCATTTAATACACAGACAAAATCTCTCCCTCATTCTTGTTCTGCCTGTAAATGAATTTATACCCTCTGTGGATCTGGTTTGCAGGTATTGGATGTTACATTCCCAACAAATATGAGAAAATCATCCTGAACTACAACAAATACTGAAGAATCAGCAGGACATCAAAATGGCACCCGAAGAAGAGTCAGATTCAAGTGTATCATTCTCTTGTATCTAGAAATCATTATTAATCAACTAGGACTCATTGGTCTTTGGTGTCCAGTAAGAATTCATAGCTGAGCACACAGCCCTTCATGTTACAAAGCCAAGTATACACATGGAAAAGAACCATATTGTTGTATAACTGAGATGGAAACAGTAGATATTTTGTTTCTTTCTCATGATTATTTTTATGGGATTTCACCTTCAGCTGGAAATCCTCAGTTTGGGAACATGGTCATTAAAATATACACTTAAAGTTATTTGCACATTCATTGTTTGATGATTTTTTGTGGATCAATGAAGAAGGAAAAAACTCCTTTACCTCTGAAGTTTAGTAAAGTTTGGATTTTTCAGTCTATTTTCTGCTACAATCAGTTTGCTTTGCTGTTGACGTTTCTGAAGACGGATACATTCAAATATGTACGTGTCATAGGCTGCATGACAAATTGACATTCCAACAAAATGTGCCATATGGAGTTCACATCACGCATATAGCCAGTGGTTACACCCCGCTTTTCCAAAACCCCGCTGTTCCGAAAATAGACTTCCATTCATCGTAATGGCGTTGTTTCTCATTTTTTCTAAAGACCCCGCTGTTCCGAAAAGGCTATTGTGGTACCCCTGACCCTAACCATATTGGGAAGTAATTGGATGTTGAAAGTCGGATTCGGAACAGCGGTGTGTCCGAGTGGGGGTGTGTCGGGATGGAGGGGTTTGGCAATGGAGGTGTTTCGGAATATCAGGCTGTTCCCATAGCCAGTGACCACAGTTCAAGGCTGCATTTCAACATCTGTAAGTGTGAAACCACCAGATATTTTAAAGGAGACCTCGGGATAACTGTTGGGATAACTGATAACAGCTGTATTTGAGGTGGTATAAACAGGTATTTTAAGCTAGTACATGATGTTTTCCTTACCTTAACCAAGTGTTTTTTCACAATTTAAAAAATAAAAACTTAGGAATGTCAATAGACAAAAACATACAACATACATTGCCAACAATACCGTAGCAAACACTGTTGTTTTTTAAATGATGCACACTGGTGAAGATGCTTTCCTGAGTTGTTTGTGTTTTGTTAAGCTGCAGTGTGTTCAGCCCTCAGTTCCACCATATTAAACACACACAGGGGTTATAAAAGAACCAAGTGTCCCAAAATCAAAACTACTTCCTCTAATGAGAATGCATCGCTGCTATCATGTCACTTGTTCAATATGTCCTCTGTTCTTTGTACGTCACAGTACAGGGTGTCTTCATGTTTGATGTTACATCCAACAGCAATATGAGCTGCTCAAAGAGGACGGATCTTCTGTGGAAATTTTAGAAAACTCAAATACCTAGCGTTCTTACACAGGGCCAACACAGAGCAGACAGGAGAGTGACTATCGTACTGTCATTCATCAGGTTGTCAGAAACACAGTTCTAACTGTGTGCATAGGCAACTGTCTGCTAACATGTTAGCTATATCAGCTCTATGAAGTGAAAATATATTAATGTGTCTACAGCTGGTTCTGCTGCCACTATGGGGCCAAAATACCTTTAAATCATCTTTAAGTTTAACTGTCCCTGAAAATGATATGAATATGAATAATTATATGGCTTTAATTACTTCACTGTTAAACACACAATATGTAAGTTATGCCACTAGGGGTCCCTCCATCAAAACAAAGCAAAAGACATTTTCTGACTGATGTGGGGGAGGGGAGGGCCGGGTGGAGCAGCTGGGAGTAGCTGCTGCAGCTGCTAGAGTCAAGTGCAGAGCCAGACCGTCTGGAGGAATAAACACTCGCAGTAACATCCGATTCTGCCCCTCACCTGTTGTGTGTATCCTCTTCAGGTCTCTGACATATTCTACACATACAGACATTAAAACTGTAGTGGAATGCTGGCATGATGTCCATATGTCTGTCTACAGGTCATTTTCAGGTTGATTTTTGCTAAGACTCTCTAGCAGCCATGCTTGACAAGGGTGTGAGAAGTGCATCTCATGCATCCAGTGTGAACTGTCTAACCTGTAAACATGGACGCCGAAATGAAAAGCGAGAGGTAACGACACTCAGCAGCACTGCACATGCATCCAGTGTGTCTAGCCTGTAAACTTAGTGCTGTCATAGTGCAGCAGTTTTAGAGATTTGAGTACAATGAGAACATGTAGACATGAAAGTGTTTCTGTAGAAAACTGAGGAAAATAAAAACAGGATTGGGTATACAGGTATACCTATCTGATAATGCACTGATAAACATTTCAAGCAGTAATATTTGCCATACCTGACTGAATCACCACTGTGTCTTTTTGATCTGCAGAGCAACAGAAATCAGATGTGGCACATATCAACACTTTCATGCAGCAGCTTTTATATTGAACCTCCATTGTTTATATCACACAAGGAAGTAAGTAGAAGAAAACACATCCTGGTTGGGGAGAAAAAACAACTGCATATAAGTATGCTCTCAAGCAAGTTGTACAAGATTATTAAACCATGGGTCTGTGTGTATTTGACAGTAGGTGCTTTCCCAGCCATTGGGGAGAGTTGGCACATCCTCGGAGGTTACAACATTTTTCATGTTTTTAAAACTCAGCTCATTAAGATGGTTTATGCCTGCACTTGAGTATGACAACATTAATGCATCTAACCTTCATTGCTTCGAACCTTTTCCTGTCATCGCTCATGTTAAATGTCACTATAGCCAGTCTCACAGCACATCTGTACTCCATCATTGATCACGATCATCAGTCATCACAGTACTTATGAACCACCATCAAATTTCATATTGATCTGTTGTCTGACCATAGACACAGAAAAAATCATGCAAATGAAAACATCTAAATTGTGAATTTGGCTGCATATAAAACAGTGAAGGTTATCACAGAGAGCAGCTCCACTCTCCACTTGCACATTTCCAAGCATAAAAAAAATCTGAGTGGAAACAGAACATTCAAAGAAAAAAATGTTGACATATCAGAAAAAAGTTTTTACACTTAAGGTAGAAAAGTCACTAAAAGCAAAATGGGTGGAGAAAAGAAAGTGCAGTGGAAACAGACTTAGAGAACAAATCTTGTTGTGTGTCCAATGAAGACACAAAAAATAGACCCACAAACACATCAGATGTGGAGCGATGAGGAGGCTATAACGTTCCTTGAATTAATACATAAAACAAAGATAAATGCCATATTTCCATTCTGTCATTTAACTGCACCATCTTGTTGTGCCCTCTCCTTCTGAGAAGCTACACCACCAGCAGTTTTCTCCAAATTCTGTTAAAATCTGCTCTCCATTTAGATGGAAACTGAGTGCTAGCTATAAACATGAAAAACAAGTTTCATAGTGTGTGTGTCAGGGGACATGCAGAGGATGTTAGGGGGCGAAATTACAGGCAATATTTGCAAATAATTTAATAAATATATGCCTGGAATGGCTCCTTTTGTGACACTGTTAAAGGGAAATCAAAATGTTTGTAGTTAAAACAAAACTTTAAAAAAAGTTTATTTCGTCACCCACGCACGCACACACACACACACACACACACAATATCAACTGGATATGAGCTGACTCGCATGACTGCATGATAATTCACCACTCAAAGTCAATAATAAAATACCAAAATACCAGTTCTTTCAGTGGACATACTTTCACGGTGTGTCACCACAGGAGTTACATCGCAGCGCCTTTTGTGACTGCTAGCTGCAGTGGCTCCGCTCAGTACTGTTACAGTAAAGTTGTGGAGTCCACATCAACAAGGACCTCTCTTGGACGTCAAATACCTGTTTTATTGTGAAGAAGGCCCAACAACACCTGAGTAGGCTGAGGACGGTAAAATCTGTTGTTTGTTGTTTGTTGCTTAACTTGCAGCATGTAAGCAAAAAAAATTAAAGTCAACACTTCTACACTGTCAGACTTTATAAAACAGGCAGCAGAATTCATTATCAAAAAACCTTCAATTATGATACTGATGTGAGAATGTATCAGTCGATTAGTTCTGAGAAAATGAGGTGTCTGTCCATCACAAAGACCTCTCTTGGACGTCAAACATCTGCTTCATTGTGAAGAAGGCCCAACAACACCTGAGGAGGCTGAGGACGGTAAAATCTCTCCACTTTCTGCCTTTGCTCAATTGAGAGCAATGTTGCAACCCCAACCAGGAACCTCAGAGCCTGTACTACCAGTCTGAGAAGCAGCTTCTTCCCCCAAGGCTGTCGCCAATCTGAACCTGGCTAACTGCTGAACTCTGCTACTGACTCTCTTTTTGCACTTCTGCTTGTTTATTGCTATTTGACAGCAGTTTTACAAAATTCCAACATATACCACCTCAAGTAATACAAGTTTGTAGATCTGTTGTTGTTCTTGTCTGTGTTTATTTTATGGCGTGTATGTTCCCGTGCACCATTTTGGTGAGCCGCAGCCTTCCTATAATTCACATATGTGTCTGCTCATTGAGTTAATGACAATGAAATTGGATCGAAATGAACTGGGGTCAACACAGGCACCTCATCTCTCAGATATCACTGATGCTCTGTAGATGCCAATGATGTTCTGGGCAGTTCCAGTCACCTGCTGCAGACTCCGCCTGTCTCGTCTGTGCACATGCCATGCCAATCTGTAATGTTTCCAGTCAGGATGTGTTACAGTTGCTCAATTGTTCATTGTTAATGATTGTACAGACTGGTTTGTGAATGTGAGAGGGAATGTTATATGTTTTTTCAAGACGTCCTGATGTGTAATGATTGGTTGTTTGTGTATGATGTGATGTGTGGAGGGGATTATAAAAGTTTCTGACCAGGAGCTCTTCCAACAGTACCAGGAGCTGCAGCTAACCCGAAGAACAGTTCAGAGCCTGACAACTTGACAAACTTCTCCTGCATCCTTCCAGGTCTGAGAGGGAAAAGGGAGAAGGAATAGTTTTGATTGTTTGGCATGAGCCTGAGTTAGGGTTGACACGTTTTCAATTTACTTATTGTCTTTTTACTTGTTGCAAAAGTAGCAGAAAAGGCTTAAAGACAGCAGACACTCACAGTCAGCACTGTGCAGTCCTGCACTGACAGATGACTGAAACCTAGTTGAAAACTGGTTATAGAAAATGCACAATCTTGCATTAACTTGTACAAAACTAAGGTGAAATTGAACCTGCTTTTGTGCAAAATCTTGTCATTTTAAGGATGATATTCTTTGATGTTGCTCCTTTGTCTCTGTTTGAAACTGTTCAGGTTGACAGTCTGCTGTCTGGCTGACAGGATGATGACTCCAGCTCTGCTCTCTGCAGCCCTGCTGCTGCTGCTGTTTGCTGGGGGTCCAGCTGCAGGTAAGCTTCAGAACAGTCATTTGTTTCAAAGGTTTTTATCATCACTAAATACAAAGTGTCGTCAGCCATGGCCATTGAGAAGGATACAGTTATTCTTGCAGTTATAGAACAGTGTTTGTCCTCTTCTTATTTGATTGTCTCCACCAACTTTGACTCATTTCTTTCAGGCTTTGGTCCGACTAACATTAGTGTCCTGGTGACAAACTCTGTGACAAACTCTCCCAATCGCACCTACAGCACTCATGTGTCTTACAGAGGAATCTTACTGGGCGGACTGAAGAGACTGCAGGACTCCAACTCAAACTTCACGTAAGATCACTATATCTACTGTTCCTTTTCTTTATCACCAGCATGAATAAGATGTCACTTAAATGAACACATTTTGCTTCATTTCTCACCTGTTGTAGCTCCACAGCCTGTGAGGGCAACAGCTTTCTTCTTGTCCGCTCATTTTGTATTTCAAAGTGGCCTTTCATGTGTTCTGGCATTACTCTGAGCCTTCCTTTAATTGTCAGATGACTTTATTACACTTATCACACTTATATCTGATCACAGCAGAGTATAGCAACTACCCGTATTCTGGGATCAGTCAAAAAACATTCGACACCTTTAGCGAGTGATGAGTTAAAAGGAAAAGTTCAAACAAAAATGAAAACTCAGTCATCATCTCCTCCCTCCATGCTGATGGAAAGTTAAGTATGTTTAGTACTCCAGAAAACATTTCTGGAGGTTCACAGTAAAACAGCGTTGCAGCATTCTCCTAAACAGCTGAAGTAGCTGGAGACTTGTTTTAAAATGTAAAAAACAACCCTCGACACACAGTTAAAGGAATATCTTTTCGAGTCACTTTGGGGTGGCGAGGCTTCTGGAGGCCTGGATCACACTGGACAAGCTGTATGGAGTCATTTGATGTTTGTTGTTTGTTGCTTAACTTGCAGCATGTAAGCAAAAAAACTTAAAGTCAACACTTCTACACTGTCAGACTTATCATTTATTATCAAATAACATTCAATTATGATATTAATGTGAGAATATATCAGCAGACTAGTTCTGAGAAAAGGAGGTGTCTGTCCTTCACAAAGTCATTTCCTGTTGTCCTGCAGGTTCACCTACACTGAGGATCCAAACTACGGCCCGTTCCTGCAGAGTGTCAATGGTTTGGCTGGAAGTAATGAGGAGCGCACCTACTGGGAGCTACTGGTCAACACAACTAACAACCGAATCATAAGACCTGATGTCGGTGAGTTGACCAAGAGAACACCTTTGTATCTGTCTTTTAACAATCAACATCGGCTGTATATTGTTCTTTCTGTAAATCCATTCTTAATCTTGTCTCTCCTTGATGTTGTTTGCAGGTATTGGATGTTACATTCCAAATGCAAATGAACAAATCATCCTGAACTACAAACGTTATTAAAGGATCAGACGCCACTGGACATCAAGATGGGATTTTTGGGATTATTATCAATCGACTATTTGTGTTTGTTGTTCAGTGAGAACTAATATCTTAATACTTGACCCTTAGTGTGCTGTTCATTAATAGTAGTGAGTGACGAGGAAATAGTTGACAATAATTGATGATTTGATGATTATTTCATGGGACTCTACCTTCTTCTGATATTTCCTGCTTGGCAACATTGTACTTCCTCATGAAGATTTCTTATTATTACTTATTGCTGTGGAATCACATGCTGCTATCATGCACTTGAAAACAATGTGTGAATCCATTTGAATTAAAAAAAAATATATATATATCTCATTAACAGCATCAAAACTGTATTTAGCATTATTACATGTTTCCACTCTGTTTCCTGGTTAAATCAGCAGTTTATCAAAATATTGCAACATATCATAAAATTGCCCAAACCAGACTAATCAATGCTAACACTGCATCTCTTTAGACGCTACATCTTCTTGTTAAGCATCACTTTGATTTAGTGTTCAAATAACATTAAAGCTTTACTGTGTTTTTCATCAGACATACAGTGTGAGTTTTTGACACTTGAATGTTGTCTTTGCCTCCACTGAAAGCATCTTGACTTCAGATTTCTTTCAAGGAGTGAAGCCTTGTTTTCACAAGGAAACCATTTTTCTTAAAAGGTGTCTTTTTAAAAGGCAATACAGAGACACACTGACTGTAGCGAGTAAGGAAGGTTTAAAACTTCCTTACTGTAACTAAAAGTTGTTAAATCAGAAAGAAGCTGCTTCAGTAAGATCAAATGACTTCAATGTAAGTGTGACTTTAAAAGAACGGATCCGTCCTGAAATATGTATGAAGTGCTGAACAAAAATAAATGTGCGAAGTGTAACTAAAATGCTCCTTTTTGTAACTGATCTTTGTTACTGAAAATGATCCTTTCTGCAAATAAACCAGGTGAAACCGGCAACTATTGTGATGCAAGATCCAGCCAAGTGTGTTATACTTTCTTTGTCATGAGTTGTGTTCCAACTCCACCAAACAGGTTTTAAATCTGAAGTGTACGCCCCGTCAATGTGAGTCAGTCAATTCAACTTGATTTTTTGAATGTGCTGTGTTGGTCCCAAGCAGTGCAATGCAGAAATAACCAAAAGAGCTGCTCACTTTTTGTAAGGACAGTTGATGTTGAAGCAGCTCAAGAAATATTACTGAAACCCAAGCATTGGTATTAAATTGCTGTTTTTAAGTTTAATTGGCATTTGTGGTCACAGGTTCCTGTTTGTGCAAAGGAGCAAAGCACATGTTTGTTTGAAAACAAACAACTAAACTATTATTAGCTTCAGTCCCATTTCAGAGGTCCACACCTTAGAAGAATGCCAGGACATTTGGAGAACTAAGGCTCAGGTGGGTGAAGTGTCCTCTGGCAGAAGGCAGCTTATTACTCTTGAAGTACAGGCTTCAAACAGAATGCAGTGTGCCACAGTGAGGCTCTGTACAGCTAAGTGTGTCGTTTCACAGTACACTTGGCTGCCTCTTGTTGTCGGAAAAGTTCTGATACCAGGATGTACAGTACACAGGAAAAGTTCTGATACTAGGATGTACAGTACACGGGAAAAGTTCTGATACTAGGATGTACAGTACACAGAGAAAGTTCTGATACTAGGATGTGCAGTACACAGAGAAAGTTCTGATACTAGGAGGTGCAGTATACAGGGAAAGTTCTGATACCAGGATGTACAGTACACAGGGAAAGTTCTGATACTAGGATGTGCAGTATACAGGGAAAGTTCTGATACCAGGATGTACAGTACACAGGGAAAGTTCCAAAGGATCAGATGATCAGATGATCTGGTTCTCCTGCTCTGTGACTCATTTTTTCCTGTAAATATTTTAGCAGACTGCTTACACTGTAAACACCCCGTCACCTTGCATTGTACTACCTTTACAAGGTCAACTTACGATAAAAAGGTGGTTACCAGTCTCCATTAACCAAGATGGGATGTTTGCCAATGTATTAAATGAGGCAGAGCCCAGCCTCTGTGAACAACAGACACCATCAGAATCAGTCTCAGGATTAAAGATTGTTTCACTAATCTAATCTAAATCATTGTTACTGGGAGTCATAAATGTGATTGTGTGTTTTGGTGGGCGAAGTGCAGATTTTGATCACTCCAACAGTTCATTTTGAAAATGTAATAAACAATCCTGCAAAATATTCTAAAAGCAAAAATAGGCTTTGAGTAGTGACTGGTACTAATGAAAAGCAGATAGTAG
Source organism: Pagrus pagrus (assembly GCF_965226575.1). Lineage (NCBI taxonomy): Eukaryota > Metazoa > Chordata > Actinopteri > Spariformes > Sparidae > Pagrus > Pagrus pagrus. Next base: position 30,788,042 of record NC_140188.1, read on the forward strand.
TTATTTGGCCTAAACATGAATAAGCACTGGTAAGGTTCTTGAAGACCTTCAGATAATATGGCATTGTCTTTGTTTCACTTCTTACTCAATTCATTTGCTCTAGAGGCCTGAATAGTCCCAGGACATCACACCCAGGCACTTCACAATCATCACAGTCGTCAAAGGAATCAGTTTGTTTCCATAATGAACAAACAATTGGCACACATTCAGTGACCCTTAGAAGATAGTATGGAGCCATCACAGCATTTTTAAAGGGTCAGTTCACCCACATTACAAAAAAAGACCACATTTATCTCTAATGCCATCTCGCCATAGATTTCCTCCAATAAATTGGAGGTAAATGGAATTTCATTGGAATTTGAATTCTTGGAGCATCAAAAAAGAAAGAAAGTGACATAAAAAGTTGATTGGCCCTCTGAGACCCCTGAAACACATCGGATGCTGTATATTTAAAACACAATCAAGTCAGCAGAGTCCTTGACAACTTCAGCTTCAGTCAGCACACAAAGGAGTACTTTATTCACTCAACATTAAACACAGATGCATGTTGTTTGATTGTTCACTTATGAAACACTTTGATTCAACACTGGCTCTGGTCTCACGTTGATGTACAGTGGTTGCCGACTCTTCACCACCTCCTAAAGTTCAGGATGATTTGCTCATTTGCGCTTGGAATGTAACATCCAATACCTGCAAACAAGATCCATGAAGTTTATTATAATCTGATATACTGTAAAATTAAAAAGAAAGCCTGATACGGACATTTTCAGTGTGGACTTACCAACATTAGGTCTTTCGGTGTTGCCATCTGGAGTCTTGACCAGCAGCTCCCAGTATGTTTGGTCTTTATCATTTCCAGCCACACCGTTCACACTCTCCAGGTAAGGGCCGTAGTTTGGATTCTCTGTGAAGGTGAACCTGCGTGACCAAACAGGGGAACAATTGATATCCACATAGTAAGAAGAAATCATGAAGAGCTGGGTTTCAACAGGAAACTGGTTAGGGAGGTAGTGGGAGAAAAAGAGCTCACAAAACTGTGTCTTAACTCCCAACATCGATCATTGGGGTAAAACGAAGCAAACAAACAGAAAAATCCAGCTGCTCAATACAAAATTTAAATTAACTGGAACTTGTTGGATGCTCTGTTGAGGAGAGTGTGCCCAGGAGCTGGTGGTTATCGATTTAACTATAGCCATGGTGTCTGACTGGTGTTACAGATCAACATGTGTCAAAGTCCCATGGTCGGCTGAGTGTGTTCTTGATTGGTCATGTTGGTTCCAAGAAGAGAACACGTATCTGTCAGACATCTATCTATCTTGTGTCTTAATAAACTAAGCAGCCTATTTGAGCGAACTGGTGTTGCCATAACTATGCAAAAATTATGCTCAGCAGTATAAATTATAAATCATACTCAATGATATTTTTGTGTCAGCCTGCTATGTAGTCATGTTCATGCCAAACTCAAACTCTGAAGGCAAGATAGTGAAAGGATGTAAAATGAAAGATCAAAAACGCTACAAACGTGGCTCTAAACAGGAAACATCAGGAAGGGAAGCGTGTTTCAAGCAGCCCTAGTGCTCATGGCTACTCTAACAGCACCTGCTAACCATCAGCAGCAAAAACCGCGAAAACCATGAGCTGAAAAGAGTAGACCTGTGCTATTGTATTTCAAGATCGGCCATGATTGTTTCCCTGAGCTCTCTGGTTGAAACTAAAGTCTGCCACACCTTGCAGATTAAAAGCTCTTTTGTTCTCTCTGTGGATCAGTGTTGTTAAAGCTTTAAAGATATTACAGATTAGGAACAGTGATTCATCATACTGGCTCAGTTTTAGTTACAGTATGGCTGAGCTGTTTTAATGTCAGCAAGCATCACAAAGGACTACTTGCGTTGCATGTACACAGCACTTCCTGTGTGTTAGAGAATGAGGGAAAACAATGTAAAAATGTGTATTTTGTGAAATTATTGAAAGGTGTGTTTTGTAAGATGAACCATGAATGCAAAGAATCAATAAGCAAGTTTATCTACTTATACAGTGATCTTGCACTGTATACTCAGTATACGGTCACTCTCAGATGACAACTGATGTGACGATCTTACCTAAAGTTTGCATTGGAAGCCATGAGTCTCTTCAGCGCACCCAGCAGGATCCCTCTGTCAACGATCCGAGTGCTGAAGGTCACGGGAGGGATGTCTAGTATGCTGTTCTTCACCACCACCTCAATGGGAACTGATTTAGTTTCTGAAATATATGACCAAAAACACAAAGAGATTTTTTGTATATGTGTATATTCAGTTATAATGAAAATCGTTTCAAATAAAGTTTTATCGAACCATTCTAAAGCGTACCTTCAGTCAACGTCCCAGGAAGCAGCAGTAGCAGCAGAGCTGCAGGCAGCAGAGTGGACACCATCATCATGGCTGTTAGAGCGGAGACTCAGCTGCCAGCTCACAGTCACGGTGTTTTATTCCAGTCCTCACTGTTGACACACCCAAGCAGAGTGAGCTATGTTGATCTTAGTCTGACAAAAGGTGATAATGTCTTCCATTAATCCAGCTCAAATGTCACCTTGATTTTATGATATAATGTTTGCGCTGTTACATTTTGTGAACTGCACTATGAGCGATGACATTCAAATATACATGTGTCAAGACACTCGCCTCCCCGCGTTGGTGTTTTATTGAGGTATCTTAACTCTCGGACCGGATTTAAAGTGGTGGTGACAAGTGAAGAGAGTGACAGTAATAAGGTTCAAAGAACCAAATATATTGTAAATCTTGAGAATGTCTTTGTAAGAAAATGTTATGAAATTGGCGGCCTTGCAATGTTGTAAAGCTGGACGACTTGTCAGGTGGAGGTCAGGGTGGATGGATGGTTTCTCAAATGTGCCTTTTCATGAACACTCATACAACAATCATCTGACCTCTTCTTATATCTGTGATATTCAACACAGATACTGAATCTGAGGAGGAACGGGTGTCTGAGACACGATTAGAGAGACTCCTCCTGATCAGGTATACTGCTTTAGTGATAAACACATACAGTGAATCTACTATAAACACATGGTTTTCTATATGAGCAATTCGAATGAGTTTGTTTGTTTCATCTGTAAAATCGGGTTATGCCATTTCAACATGATATTCTCCTTTCAAGTCTGTTAACATCACCTGTTGCTGTTGAAGACCAGTGTCTTATTATTTAACTTATGATATAATATTTTGAGGTGAGCTGTGTTAGGAAGGCCATTCTCTTTTATATTGATTCATATAATAATATTTTGAGGCCGTTACTGCTCATAGCATATTTTCTGTGAAGAGCTTTTGGGCTGGCTTTCACCAACCTTTCTGTCAGCTTTGTGGTATTAAAGAGCATTAAAAACAGACCAAGTGTCTGTCTTCCTCCTTAGGACGGTGCTGATATGTGAGCATAACTTGCAATTAATGCATGTTAGGCGCATTAACACAAAAGTAATGTGACTAGTAGTGTAACAAGTTACTTTCTATAGGGAGTAAATAAGTGAAGCATTGGGTTACTTTAAAAAAAGTAATGAGTACAGTGTAATACCTTTTTTTTTTTTGAGCAACCACCCCATCACTGGTACCATCTACAGAGCATCAGTGACACCAGTGAATTGAGATGTCTGCACAGAGCCCAAAGATACTAAAAGACAACACCCACCCAGCCACAGGCTGTTCACCCTGCTGCCATCTGACAACACATACAGAAGTATCTGCTGCTGTACCACCAGACTACAGAGCAGCTTCACTCCTCACACTGTGAGAAACACTCCACCATAAAAAACTGTTTTTTTCTCATGCAGTGTAAAGAGACTACAACTTACGTATCACTGTACAAGCCTGTGCTGTATGATGACAAATAAACCCAGCACCGTTGATTATTTGTGTTATTATGCAGCCTAAATGTGGCGATCCTTGAAGTCCTCAGAGATTCAGCAGGTCATTGTGACCGTTAGCAAGCAGACAGAGAACATACACACTAATCTATCACAGATATCTGTTACTGCTGTTTGCTGTTCACTTTGTGAAAGTAGGTTAAGGTGCTGATAAACACATGTGGTGCTGTTTCTGAGGCCTTATACTGACAATCACAGCGTTTATATTAGATCCATGTATTATCTGAACTGGCAGATCCAGTTTATTTGTCAAAATGCAACTTGTTTTAGCTCTCTATAACATGTGGCCCAACCTTTTGATATGGTAATTAAAGGTCCACTCCACTCCAGTTTTGCTGGAGAAGCCTTTTATGGCTGCAAAGGAGGCTGCATTTAATCTAACAAGTTGCCTCCAGTGATGTCACTCAGTGGCTTAATTGCATTATGGGTAATGTAGTTGCCATGTTTTGGAAAAGGAAGAAAAATGTGTGCAATACCACTGAATGACATCACTGAAGGCAATTTATCAGGTTACATGAGCCCTCCTCTGGAGCCACAAAACACGTTATACCATCAATACTAAAACATCCTTTAATGTGTAAGAGTGGTGGAGAAACCCTTTAATTACAATTCTCCTGTCTTGTCAGTGAGGTAATTTGCCAGCAGGGGTCTCTGTACACCTCCAGGACATTGTTATTATTGTATATGTTGACTTGGGAGCATAAACCACAATGTTCTTCACTTCAATGTCTTACAGTGGACACTAAGGCAAGGGTTTTCTAGTGTCAGTACAGTATTATATATATCAAAACTTGGGCTAAAAACCAAGGCTGTGCAGATTTTATTGATATATGAACATATTGAGTTTTCTTAAAGGAATGTAGCTGTAAGAAGCAGCAGCAGCAGATTGTGAGGACATTCAATTTAGATTCATACATTTCCCAGAGCCTTTGCCTGCCTTGTCATGTTTAACTGGTCATTGATGAATGTCATCAGATTATATTTGAAAGAGTCAACTCTGAAACCTTTTTTGAGTAACTTGAACCAACACACAAAAACTGTTTTATGTCATGCCAAAACTATAAAACGCTTCATGAAATATAAACAGGCTCCTTTCATATCAGCTTACCTTTGTTCTGTTAATGCTAATATAATATTTAATGATCTCTAAGATAGAACAAGTAAACTTTTCTTCAAGAGCCAAAAACACCATTATGTACCGGTGTCAAGTGGGCATCAGATTAGAAATGTGTTTGACTTCAAGTGAGCAAAACATAATGAAATAGCATTCATACTGTGACAAACAGAGCACTCATAGCCAATGTGCTTCATATAAATGTGCTGAAGAAAGTACATGTCAAATAAGGTGATTAGTTTATGAACAATACATGTTGACATGTATCTTTCCTCACAGTTAACAAATAATACAGAATACACGTGTGCTAATGTTGAAGCACAGATCAATTCAATTTTACATCTCTTCTCTTTTACCACATCTCCTGTATATGCAGGATGGAATCAGGCATATTAGAAACAGCCAATTAGAGTCAACTTGGATATTTTGCTACGATACACAATAACTAAGTTATAAAGAGGGGAACTGATGTTTATTTCATCAACTAAAAGCAACCCTGATAGCAGCGCCAGGGAATACAGAGGAAGTCCTAAGATGTATGATAAGCACCTGGATGAACCTTCCATCACACCTACATTGAAGGGGTTGAAGGGACTACATCTGGTTCACTGTCTACAAGAAGTTCAATAAAACAATACTGAGCTGCTTGGAGTCTCACTAAAAACTTGGTACTTCACCTGGATGGATGTGGTTTTGCAGGATGTGGCAGTGCACACTTAGGTGCGCTCGGGGACAGTCTCAGCCTGGGCTCTGAGTGCATGTTGTTATTCAATAATTTGTGTATTTATCCTCACAGCTATGTGACTGTTTAGTTGGTTGTGTGAGAAGTTTGCTGCTGGAAAACCTTTCAGGAAAAGAAGGCTCCAAGGTGATATAGTTTAAAGATGCTCAGTTACTTCAGTCTCCATTAAGTTGTGCTGTATGTGATGAATGGATCCTTCACACGACTTTCATACAAGCAACTGGAGTTTGTGTCTCCTGTGTGTTTTGTTTTATGGACTTTTTTTTTTTGTGAATTTATTTTGTTTTCAGATATTTAAACAAATACTTACAGTGTTCAGTTTGGTTTGGTTTGGTTTGGTTTGGTTTAGGCAATAAAAGTACTTGGTTGGGGTTACGCAACAAAACGCTCCGGTTAGGTTTGGGTAAAGATCATTGTTTGGATTAAAAAAGTGATCGTTGACTTTTGGTTTAACACAGGAGATGAACAGCGATGATCACAGAGAATAAAACATCCACTCTGTTGGAAGTTAAAACTGACGAGAGCCCCTGGTATGCACACAACTCACTGTCACTGTGTGCTAGAGGATGAAACTGAAGTTTACAGTCAACTATTAGAGTGAGGACAGTGATCCAGTACAGCCCAGAAATGGACTCTGTGGCCCTCTAGTGGTCTCTTTTTAAACACAGACGATTGACCATCCTGACAGTGCCAACTAACATACATGCTGCATCACGAGCAGATCAAGGAAATATTCTTCTCTAGGAAATATTCTTGTTCATTAAGGAAGACAGAAAATCCACATGTACAGATGATTGGCCTCAATAATGGTGGATTATTGCTGTTATGAGAGAAAAATGTGTCAGTTGGGTGTGAATGTCCAAATGTCCTCTGGATTGCAATGATCTGCAAAGTGTTTCTATCCTGACTTGTGCTGCCCTATGAAGAACCAAGTTGGTAATCGATTACCTGGAGAGTGGACCATTTATTGTCAAGTTGGTGACACCAGGCCTTAAAAAAACAAGTGGAGTAAAAGGTTGATTCTCAAAAGTCATTAGGAAATAGATGACTTATCACCTCACGGCTGGCACTTAATGACAGGATATAACACTCACTGTTGACTCTCAGTTAAACAGATATGATTTTACTTTCCTTACTTTGTCTGGAGTTGAAGACAAAGCAGAGCCAACAGAGTTTTGTTTACAGTTTTTGCCTTGAATGCCTTCTCAGTGAAAGTTAGATGAGAAGATGAGAGCCACTCTCACAATTTTCCTTAAAGGTCCAGTGCGTAGGATTTAGTGGCATTTAGCCAGGTGAGGTTAGATTGCAACCAGTTAAACAACCTTTGTCTCACACTCCCCTATGGTTGCCATTAGGTTAAAAAAGGCCCTCTCAAGAGCCAGTGGTTTGTCCGCTCTGGGCTACTGTAGAAACATGGCAGTGCAATATGGATGACTCTGTGAAAGAGGACCTGCTCCTTCTGTAGGTATATAAGGCTCATTCTAATGTAACAAAAACACAAGGATTCTTATTTTCAAGTCATTATGAATATAAATATTCCATTAGAATCAGGAGAGAGGAGAGAAGAAGATAATGTTTATGACAGTAGATGATATGAGATAACTGAGAAGTACTTGAAACTTAGACTATACAGGGAGTGATTTTGTGATTGAGGGGTGTCTGCCCTGAGCAGCAGCAGCAGCAGCAGTTACATGGAGTCCAGACAATTGCAGTGGTGGTGGCTGATGACTCTGATGAGCCTGATGAAATGGTGAAGCAAGGAAATGTGGGAAGACTGGGCGGTGATGGGGAGGTGGAGGGGGTGTGCGAAGCAGCAGCATGAATGAACTACATGCAGAGAGTGAGTCATATTTTAAAAAAGAAAAACAGCAGCAAGATGATAGGCTACAAGGGAAGGTGTGTTTCTGAGGTGTTGGATAGATGTGACCAGCATGACCCCAGATAATGACAGCAGGAAATTATGAGTGAGCATGTGTGAGAGGAGTAAATGACAAAACTTTCATAGGGCTTCACAATAAATCCCCCTGATCCTACACACTGGACCTTTAAGGCAGCAGCAGGCAGCCAGTTACTTTAGCATGAAGACTTTGTACAGGGAGGAGCAGCTTCCCTGGCTCTGTCCAAAGATAACACAGCTGCCAACCAGCACCCCAGAAGATCTCCAATTAACATGTTACAACGTGTTACAATGTTAGTTTTTTTAATTCAAATAAAAAAGTGTAATGAAGCAGCAGTTTTTCAGGGGGGCATGTGCAGGACAATTTTTTTTTACTCAGTATTTTGTATTAATTATTGAGCTTTAGAGGCACTGGTTGGCAGATTGTGTTACCTTTGTACAGAAGGCACTTTGGATAATAACGTCTGCCAGAACCACTCTAAGACTCTATCATCATCGAGCAAGCCTGAATATATAAATGAATCCTCTTGAACTTGTTATTTCAAGAGTTAAATGACTTTTTACTTGCCAGACTGGGTCATGTCTGCACAATTCTTCAAGGCCACAGTAGCAGAACAACCTTCATTCTTCTGTCAGAACAGTAGGGCAAAATTCCACCGTAGACGAGGAACTCTTCTTTTAAAAGAACTTGGATTTGTGAAAAAATAAACATGCATTTCAAGTTTTTTAATGCTAATGGGTGATGAAGCGTTCAAAACCAAAAAGAATGAGCCCACCCACGTATCTCTCCAGTGCCGTGAACAGGCTGTGTGCTGCATAATGTACTGCAATTCTGGCCCGAATTTCCCGCGCAGTCTTGCAGATGTGACGTCAGATGACGCTGAATGCACGTCCTTGGATACGGAAAGAAGACAAGCGCAGTGGACCCAAACTAGTGTTTGGGTAGTGATGGATTCTGCTACAGCCAGCAAACGACCCACCACCACACAAAGTCCACTAAAAAGTCATACTAAGAAGAAAACAAAGGTTTTATTGATGAGTCGAAACGAAATTACGACCAAAGCCGGGCTGGCACCCCAATAAACATCGGATAAGTGTTCGACTCATGGAGGCAGCTTCAACTTGAATTGGGACTGAAAACAGATGCTGACATGGCTCATTTCCTAGTAACCAGGTAATAAAACATTACAGGTCATGTTTAGAGCTTGATTTGAAAATCATATGAGATCACAAGGACTCGGAGTGACCTAATGTGCAAAGTAGCGTTAGCTGCAAACATGTAACTTAGTCCACCGCTGTGTATCACTGAACAGTTACAGACTCCGAAACATAAGATGTGGTTACATGGACAATATTTCTTCAATCTGGTTGAAATTATTTTGATTGGAGATACCAACGTAACTGTATACATGGACATCGAATTAAAATAAAACGCATGTTAACATGCCCGGAGCAAATAATCAGAACTCTTTTGACATGCGCAAAGTGCTTCCACCTGCTGTGAAGGGTCTAATCTGCTGGAAATATAACAGCAGAAGAAGAACAAGAAGGGTTTCTTTCTTTCTTTATTGAGAAAATTCCATTCATTATTCATTCATTCATTCATTTATTCGCACTGACTGTTAAAACAATTTTCAAGATAGACCCACTCTGTGTCCTGGGATCAGTATATGGGTTCTGCCGTTCTGCATAATCTGGAGTGATCTTTGGGTACAGGGGACAGTGAAAGAGGACCTATTATAGCTCATCAAGAATGGTAAACTTGGATTCCAGCTTTGTTGATCTTTAAAACAATTCACTGGGAGCTTAAACAATCCCTTAAATCTTTTACAATGTCAAACTAAAAAGTTGTATCAGCCACAAACCAGTTCTGTTTTGTTACCACCATGTTTTTGTCCCTTCACAAAGCAACGCCACCTTGTGTTACCTCCACGTGAGGTAGAGGTGCAGAAAGGATATGTTTATTCCAAACAGAGAGAAACATGTTTTCATGGTTATTAGGTACAAATATTTTCCTAATAACTGATCATCAAAGGTTTACACCACCCTTCTTGATCTGATAGAAAATTCATTCAAATCAGGTCAGACCCGATCAGTCTCCTCTGATTGAGGTGGCTACATGAGGTATTTTGATTGTGATTGGGCTATCACTCTGATTCTTAGTGAAATCTGCGAGCCAGAACGCCCCAGGGTGGAGAGAGTCAGGATGTAAGAGCTATGCTAATCCAACTTAGCAACAAAAATCAACAGAAACAGAAAATCGAGACTGTTGCGTCCACATCTTTACAGAGACCTGTCTCCACCACAACTTCCCGGACTCGACTCCCACTGGACTCAACGGGCGGACAATGTTCCACGCCGACAGAGTGCAGGACTACAACAACGAGGCCGGATGAGGACAGGTGGACTCTGTGTTGACATCATTGATGCTTGGTGCTCACACGCAGTCAAAGACTGTGTTTAACTGATGTCAAACTTTTAATGTGAAGATGCGGATCATATTATCATCGTCTTGTTGCTGCTGCTGGCATTCACCCCGATGCAAAATGAAGAAATGCACTACGTTTATGTATATATGTACGTAAATAATAAGTGTCCTATGTTTGTGTAGCATGAAGGATTTTACAAACTTTAATTTTGTCATGTAACACTGTGTTGTATAATGACAAATCACCTTGAACCTTAAAGGTACAATAAGTAAGAATTGGCCACCTGTCAAATTCATTCCCAAACCAGTCGGGGGCATCATGTCACTAGAGTTACCACTAACTGCTGCAAACTGTAGCTGTTGTTGGCTGGTTAGCTCAGTTAGCCGTGCAGTTAGCGACCTGGACTGGGTGCTAGAAGCACCGGGGGAGTGTTGGTGTTAGCACCGTTAGCGCAGGAGCTTTTGACCAGGATGGGCCATGGCTAGCTGGTTAGCATGCTAACTTCAGTAGATATCTCTGCAACACAATACATAGATGACATAACGTCAAACTGTTTTTCTTCACATTCTGTTGATAATTTTCAGACTTTTTTTTATGTTTTCAACTAAAAATCTTACATATTGCACCTTTAATATTAGGGTCCATACAAAAGAGGTGATCAAAAGAGGTGGTCACATTTAATGGAGTTGGCCATAGCTGAGGAATTGCAACTAGATATATATCACACCATCCCCAACAGGTGTCTGATATTACAAACAAATTATTTTTTTGCACTGTAATCTCAGAGAGCTGAGCCAGGCCAGAGGGCTAATTACTCAACACGCCCAGCACAAACATTTAACAGGTAAACAGTCATTCAAATAACTTTAACACCTTTCTTTCTGGGCCTTTTACTTACAGGGAGGGGTTTTCATTCATTCATTCATTCATTCAACCTTTATTTACATCTCAAAAAATCATTGAGGGCAAGCCCTCAATTTCAATGATGTCGAGAGCACAAATAAAAACAGAATAGAATAGGTGCAAAAATGTGATAACAAACAGAAACAACGAACATAATCAGAGAGCGAATAAACAGAATGGGTACATAAAAATGATAACAGATAAGAAGCATTATGACAGAACACAAATAAAACTGAAAAAAGTGCTTGAAAATGATATGAAATTACAAACAAACCTGACAAAAAACAAATAAAACTGAGGTGCATAAACAATAAATGGCAGACAACCATACAGGACAGCACGTAGTTAAAAACAGTTACATTCAAATGCTGAGTAGTTTGAATTCAAAGTCTTAAACTGACCTATAACCCAGGTATAACTGTATCAAGTTTAAATGTACATTTTAAAATGTTCCAAGTGTAGCACTGTAAATGAAAGCCGTTTTCCCAAATTCTGTGTTTACCCGGGGAACTTGGAGCATTATACCATCTCTATGTGTTGAATAGTGACTCTGTGAGCAGTTTAATAAAGAGCTGATGTATGGTGGCATGTTGCCCTTCAAGGCTTTAAAAAGAAACAGAAACCAATGGCTGTCACGTCTTACTGTTAACAGTTTCATATAGAATACATTGAGTGGAATAACAGTCACCAGTAATGAATCTGAGGGTGGAGTGATAAACCCAGTGTAGTGCAGTAGGAGTGGAGACAGAGGCATGTCTATAGATAACATCAATAATCCAGGACAGATAAAAAGACAGCCTCAGTGATCCGTTTCCTACAGAACATGGGGGAAGTAGTTCTGTTTCTGTATAAATAACCAATGTTTTGTCTTAGCTTGCTAACAAGTGTGTTAATATGAAATTTGAATGTGAGTTTCTGATCCAACCAGATACCCAAATATTTGTATTCAGAAACCCTTTGAAACTGGTCATACTTTGTCACCTGGTGCTGCCCCTCCAGAACAAACCTCACCTTCTATATGTGGCTATATGTCTTTTTTTAGTAGATACTGAGACATCAAATTCAAAATAATACTCAATAATAGGACAATCTGAGAATCTCCACTTGCAAGCAATCATCCAGTTTAAACCCCCATCCACCGCAGACGTCACTGTGGGTGTGAGGCATCCCATCTGAAGTGCCTCATCAGCCCTGTTTGACACCAGGTATGTTCACCTGAGAATCCCTCCCCTGTGGCAAGTTAGACGGACAGTTAGAGATGAATGAGAGACAAGAGGGGGGACAGAGAGAATAGTATGTGTCTGTACATTGTATGGTGGTGTGTATGTTTGCAAGTATGAACATGTCAGGTCAACATGTAGTAGTAGATACAGTCTCTGAGATATGTGTTCCTGGGTGACGAGTCGTGGCTTGTTGCCATTTGTCACATTCCCAAAGTCTCTGAGGAATCTCCAGCTTCCACAGGATGTGTCAAAGCAGCCTGAACCTGGAGACATGAGCACACACACAGGAAGACAGGTATCTACTGAGTATGGCCTTCAATCACAAAACATCAGTTTCATCAAAAAGGTTTTATGTTTAAAGATAATTTCAGTGACTGTCAATGAATTCAAAACAAGTTAGAATTCATTTTAACTGTTGAATCATTTTGAGGCTGATGTAAAGTCTTTATACACGAATAAAAAGAAAACACACACACACATTTAATTTGTATTGAAGCCCTGAGAGGTAACTAGAAAACAATTCTGGTGATCCATTTCCGTCTGATCTAAACCTTTCCTTCCCCCAACCTGTTTCACAGATGAAGAAAAGGAGGATTATAAGGAAGATTTTCGTGGTAAAACCTATTTTTTTCACTTGCTCTTAAATAGCAGAGAAAACACTTTGGATCAGATCTAGAAATGGATCACCAGAATTGATTGTTTGTTTTTTTCACTTGCCTCTCAGGGCTTCTGTAAATTTAAGTCAAGGTCCACTCACAGCTTTCAGTCACATCTTTCTCAGTGGATGGAGTGATGCTTAGCTGCAGAGCAGACTGAGCAAACTACTGATGAAGAGTGTGAGATGTGATTGGGAGCTCAGGAGGACTCCATATCACAGTATTGACTTAAAGATCCTATTTATTTATTTATTTATCATGATGAAAGTACTCTTTTTAAGGTCAAGAATCATTTTTTGTCAAAGTGTTAAAAATGTCATTACACTGATTTGTCTTAAATGTTTTCATCAATTCACAACTTATCACTTTAAATAGGCCAGAGTTTCACAGTAGACGGTTTCTATATTACTGGAGTGGAAACCAGATCTTTAGCCTCTCAAAATATTGCAACAATAAAGGATAAAATTGTATTTTTAAGGTTTAGAAGGTGTCAAATTTAGGTCATCCAGGAAGCTGTTGAATATGTAGAGAGTTCCTGTTTAAGCAAGTGAAATGTTTACAGATATTAGAAATTAATTTTGATAATAAAGATGAGATGACTACTACTACTAATAATAATATTAATAATAATAATAATAATAATAACAATAATAATAATAATACCTTCACATAGCCTGCCTTAATCTAAGTCAATGTTAGTTAGCCTAACTTTGCACACTTTGAAGTAAGACCTGGTGGGAAAAAGCCTTCAGCTGAGCAGGTTATAGAAATGAGGCTTATATAAACATAAGCCTACACCTGTCAGCCATGATGAAGATTTGAAAAGGCAGAAATCCACATTTCTACGAAGCAGAGGAGTCATTTGTTCCCCCTTGTGACCCGGCGCTGACAGGAGGCTCTGTACAGTAAGTCCAGTGTCCCTCCTCCATCCTCCTCTCCTCTCCTCTCCTCTCCTCCCCCGCCCGGCCCGTCCCGACCCGGCCCGCCCTCCCCGCTCTGCTCGGCTCTGCTCCGGCTCTCGTGCGGCGCTGCTGTAGATGCGGCAGACTGGAGCCACACGCTGTGTGACAGTGGATGCAGCAGCGGGGAGGATAACAGCAGCAGCAGCACCCTGACAGACAGACAGACAGACAGACACCGCGGAGGACAGAGACACTTCACCGTCAGCAGCCACTGTGAGCTCCTTTCCTCTTCTCTTTGATTTATGAGCTCCTGTTGCTTCTGATCTCAGGCTGTCCCCTGTCCACTCAGACAACTCTGTGTAATGATGATGTGCAGTCCATTAACAAGCTTTTTAAAGTCATTTGTAACACAGCTTACATCCAAGTAAAGACAGTGAGTATAAATTGTTGCATTTCAAATGTAGCTTCAAATGTATATTAAACTAGCCAGGCTATGTCATTCACTTTTAACTGAATAATTAACAATATCACTGAGAGCCTCCAGTCAGCCATTGTCCCTGTGAGATTCATGATTTAACTTCCAAGAGTGAGTAAAGCTGTGTCTACACAAAAAACATCCAGAGGCTGTTATCAGTCTGATGAGTAACTGTCCATAATGACTTTGACTTGTGAGACTGAATGAACTGTGAGACAACATCTCTTGTCTCAGACGTATCATATTTATTAGTGGGATGCAAACAGTGCTGAACCCAATTAATTCACCGTTGTTTTACACAGAATTCATGCTCATACTCATACAGTTAACATTTAGTGGCCCTTTAAGGATGAAAGAGAAAAAAAATACCTAACACAACACATTTCTGTTGCGGTTAGTGCTCGTCCTGTTACACTCACTGGCATAAAACATGAAGTTCAGCTTTTCTTTTAATTATCCCTTCAGTGCTGATACAATCTCAATCAGCTGAGACACGAAGGTTTGAATGCTTTATGAAATGGTTACACTCTCTGAAGACAATGTCCGTTCATCATTGTGGAAATTATTCTGTTGAAAGATCTGAAAGAGTTGAAAACAGAGTGAAGTCGTGGTTGATGTGGCAGTTGGAATTGAATTACTGAAAGAAAGTGAAGCGTCACGTTAAGTGTTAACACTGAGTGAAGCTGAAGTTTCATTTGAAGTGATAGTGCTGTAAGGAGCTGAACTCAGTGCATGTTGAAGCAGTACAAGGAGCTCAGCTGTCAGTGATAACAAAAAAGTTTCCCCTGTGTTGAAGTCCTGAAACAGAAATCAGTGCTAGTTCGTGTTTGAACTGACTATGATATACGTTATACTGCATGTCATTATATATAATATAAGTCAACCAAAACAAGATTTATGAGGCCCACTCTGATATTAATATGTTTCAAAACATATATTTGGTATTTCTGTACTGTATTTTCTTGCTATTCATCAGCAGACAAATCTGCCTTATCTGTAAAGAGCTAATCGGCCAACAGTGCTGCAGGGATGCAGGGTATCTGTAGTTAACACTGAAGTTAGCATCGATCTTGTTCCAACACAAAAAGCCTATGAGATTTTTGAATTGGGTTTTGGATTATTGTAGAAAATAAACTTTATGATACTTGCACGTTTTGTTCAGCATGATAATCTTCACGGATGAACACCACTTTAATGATTTTTGAAGCATAAATGCAACGCCAGAGGTGAAAAGCTAATGTTAGGCTACAAACAAACATCGTGGTCACATACCTTTGACGTCACCGCCACAAAGCGTCTTACTATGCTATACACACTTTACTATAAATTGATCAATCTATGAGTTGGAAAGTTAGAGTGGCAATGATTTGCAGCTACAGTTACTGTTTATTTCTGTAGTCACATTTGGACACCTTTTTTGAGGCATGTAAAGACACTTCATAATTCAAATGAGGGTATTTATTGACATATTTTATGCCATAGAACAAAACAAGAAAATCTATGTAGCTTGTGTTAACTACAGACCTTAATTCAGACATTTAACCAAAGACCCATTCAAACACCTATTGACTCAGAGTGGATGGAAGCAGAGGTGCCATAATGCTAACTTATTTCCAGTATTTAGGACTAATTTCTGTGGCACTCTATATTGGTTGGGCTCTAATGTATTTTATGAACTCAATGTATTACCAGTTGTTTTTTTATTTATTTATTTATTAACAGTAAAGTTGTCTTCAGACTCATCCAATAAACATGAAATGACCTTTTAAGAGTGAACGAAACAAATTTAAAAGGTTTTCACATTTGCTGTTATTTGCCTTGTGAGGATGGCTGATATACATTATTATTATTATACATTAGTGCTGCCACTGAAGTCTCTCTTTATTCATCACGTGATCACTCATTAACTGTTCGACTGGGATATTTTGCTACTGTAAATTAAAGTTCCTTCTCTTTGAACTTTCACAGAAACACCGACCCTCCCCCTCTCTACTTCAACTTCTGTCTCATGAGTAAAAAGTGCTGCTGTAGCTTATGGAGCCGCTGTGAGCTGTAGCTCTGACTAGGAATGTACGTGAGCTTGTAGGGCTTTTTTTTCTGCTAAAGCCTCCTCAGTGAATTAGCTCTCATTCTTACAAAGTCATGGGGGACCAGCACTGTTAACCCACTTCCCTGGGTCTGATCTTCAAATCCTTGCGTTCAGTCTTCTCACGTTATGTAAGAACAGTCAGTCTTTCTGGGAGGCTGCTGTTCACTGGCAGAACGAAGAGTTAAAGTCAGACATGTGTGTCTTCTTTTCTGCATGTTATTGTGTTATCTAAATGTTGGTGTTCAGTTGACACAACGGTACTTATTCCTGCAGCGCTTACTGTACTTAGACAGGACTGTTAGCAGTCTGTGAGTCATCAAGTACTCACCTCTGCCTCCAACCTACACACAACATACGTTCTCATTTATGTACAGTAGTGTTGACTGACTGTCTCAGCCATGTTGTTGCTGACTATCAAAGTTGAATAATATAAAGAAAAATAATGGACATGATGTCAGCTTTGTGATTATTATATCAGTGATGTGGAAAATGTGGTCTGCAGCCATAGAGTATTAAACATATCAATCAATCAATCAATCAATTGATCAATCAATCCAACTTTATTTGTATAGCACTATTCACACATCATAATAACACAAAGTGCTTCACATAATGAAAACAATAAAAACCTTCCACCCCCCACCAAGCCCGGCTGAGCGCACACAGTCATCAAAGCAAAAGGGGGACACACCAAACATCAAGACACCCCAAGACCCATGCACAGCCCCTGGAGACTCAGCTCCGCACCCAAACCGCCAAACCCATACCATCCTCCACAATGAGAAAGACAGCATCACACCCGAAACAAATGCAAAACAGAGGCATCCCAACCAGCGGCCCCAGACTCCCCAACCCATCCAGTGAAAGACAAGGAGACAAACAAACAAACAGAAAACACATAGCTATTATAAATAAGGCACATAAATTATTCAGAAATGAAGTACATAAATAAAATAAAGCAATATCATAGATAAAATATATCAATAAAAACAATAATAAAAACAATAATAAAATGCAATCTAATTCAATCAGAAAGCCATATTACTGCAAACGGCAACTCACGAACATTAAAGACAAACATCCGCAAAGAAAAGACAATATGTGTTCGGTACTGTACAGAGTTACTGCACTGAGGAAGGGAGAGTATATTTCATTTGGTTTTCCTGACAAATATCAAGGACCAAAAAAAAACATAAGGTCAGGAACTCAAGTTGATCGGGACTGTCTCAACTAGCACTGACTCTATTGGACCTCAGCTTCAGCCCAAGTTGAGGACACTTAGCCAGCTCTTACTAAACAAATGGACCCTCATACAAAAGGTTTGAATAGACTCATTAAAGCTTGTTGAGGAGTCATAGTTTGTTCACTGACTCTGTGTGTGGTCATTACTGTCACTCAGTAGGATGTCTCTGGGTTGCTGGGGGCCTTCCTGTGTGGAGTTGGCATGATCTCACCATGCCTGCTTGGATTTTTCAACGATCAGTCCACAGACGTTTAGTTTGTTAACAGTTGTCTGTCTCTATGTGTCAGCCCTGTGATTGACTGTCAAATTTGGACAGATTGGAATTTGAATACCTTAAAAGTGCCATATGTAAGATAGTTGATTGTTGAGTCTCATTCACAGGTTGTCAGATACTGATGCTCTGGGTTGGTGGCTGGCTTGACCTACCAAGACTAAACAATAAGCCATCTATTTCTGGAATTGTTTTTGCAGCTTTAAGACAGGGACACATCAGCTTAAAGCTGTCCAAAAATATTTATTTTAGAAACTAGAAGTTTAATTCTGTTTCCTCCTCAACTTTTAGTTTTGCAGATGTGATGTGCCACAACATTTGTTACAGTGACTAACTAGATGGTAGGTCTATCCAATTGCATCCAGAGGCATTTTGGTCACATCCTTCCACTGTACAAAAGTAAGTCACAATATTCCCTGACACGAGTGCTGCCCAATTGTGCTGGTGATGTCATTTGCAATCTGTGCTGTAGTGATCGGTCGGTGGAGCTGTGGCATTGAGCTCCATTGAGTACACCCACCCACTCAATCGCGATCATGGACAACCCGTGTTGTCCACCTTAATGCACGCACACTGGCACGCCAGCAGTTAATTGATTGATGGTGATGATTCTGACAAACTATAAAAAATGTAGTTTTGTTGCACATTTTTCCCCAGCTGGGTGAAAGTTAGCATTCAGAAGGTGATATAGCATAGATTAAGCAAGCAGTTCCTTTTTTTATTATTCATTTATGCACTAAAATTGTTTAGTTGTACTTGTGTGTGATCAGAATTTTAAAAACACATTCATGCTTACAACTCATGGAGCACAGAGGAAGTAGATCAGCGCCCAGCAGCAAATATGTATCAAAATCTCTATTGAAGGAGACCTATTGTGAGAATAAATATTGTTATTACACCGTGGAAGGATCTTTTCTGATAGTGGCATAAATTGTGTCCGCAAAGACAGTCTGCAGCTGCCAGACTTTTAATGAAAGAGGGTTTCATAGCCTTTCATAGTATCTTCACACACTTTGCTTACCCTGTGCTAAGACCTCAGTTTCAGGTTTACTTTACAGTTCTCTTAAGACAATCCTAGTCAGATTCCACATTGAGAACCAGTGGCGCTGTTAGGCATTTTACATCCAAAACACAAAGTTTTAAAATCACTTCTGTAAATGAAGGTCCTAATCAAGTTCTTGTAATGTTTAACACCAAATTAATTTTCAGAAAGTTACATCCCACCAGTCTTGTAAAATAGTAAGTATGGAGCATCATTTTCAACACAACCCATGACTGTGTATGTCTCTCTCCAGAGGAATTTCCTTAAAGGTGCACTATGAGAAGAGAACAAGAGAAAAATGGAAGAAAAACATCTGTTATGACTGATTTTCATGACTGAATAAGCAGAACACACTTTCACTGTTATACTCTGTTGATATTTGCAGGGCCCTTCTAAGTAGACACCTCCCTAGTTTCAAACAGACTTAATTCCCCACTGATGATGGCTTGTTTATAATGGAAATATATCAAATACATATTTTTGAGTTTGTATTATTATCTTATTAATGTTGTAGATATAAACTTTCTGAGATTGATTTTCTTTTCCAAAGTACATAGTGTACCTTTAAAACAAAAAGCCAGCAATTTACACTTTGTCTCCTTAGTTTAGAGCAGAGAAAAATGGTGGCTTAGGGCTCTATCTTATGCTCGGCGCAAAGCAGCACACAGCACAAGTGTCATTACTAGTTTCAGACAGACACAGTTGTCATCTTCACTCCCAGCACCCACGTTGTGCAAATAGTTAAGTAACTCACACCCACCTGTGCACCCCTGGATGTGTTGGTCTTACAGGGAGGTGTGGTCAGGTGCACTGATGGAGGATTTCTATCATGAGGCAGCAGAAAGTGACAGCACTATAGCCCAACAAAAAGCTGGTCTGAAGTCAAAGGCGCAGTCTGTTTTCTGCTGTTTAAAGGACGCATTAGAGGGGCCCACACAGGCGGGTTCACACCGTTCATACACTCTGATTTTATGATCACTTTTCCATGTCATGTCACTGTAGCAAATATCGTGGCACAATTAATCAACAAATCTAAAAGCTGTAGTCAGGAGTTTTAAATAATCAATGAAGTTTATCAGCTGTTCCTTGTGTGCAAATTTGCATGTTAATGTAGAGATACACTGTTTCTGCTGCTGGGGGATCTCTGCAGGTGATGTCATTAATATTTTCCTCATTAAGGACGTATTTCTCCCCTCTCATCCCACCTGTTATTGATCAGGATGACTTTTTATGACCCGTCCCATCTGGTCCACGGACTGAGATCAGTGCACACATAGAGGGACGCAGCAGCTCCTCCTCCTCCTCAGTTTAATGTCAGTGTATTTTTTCATATGCAGTCAAACAGAGTTGTTGATGGGACAGATGATTGCCACTGGTTAATATGTGTCCTGGCACACCTGGCTCTTAAAGGAAATGGGAGACGACACTCGGTTTATCTTACGCTCGGCACAAAGCCGTGACACTTGGTTTGAATTATGTTCCGCCCAAAATACACCCATGACTAAGTCAGAGTCTAAATACCACCTCTTTGTGCCATTTGCCTCACTTTGCGCCCAGATTATCCGCTGTTTCACTAGCAAAATGAACTTGGACTAAATAGGGTCCTTAGTGTGAACAGAGGGCCAAACATCAAGAAAATATTAGCCTTTTTCAGAGCTGATTGGCTTAAAGGAATAGTACGACATTTTGACATTCTTGTCCACTGAAAAATTCAGTACCATCTGCTTAATATTAAGAAAGTCATCTGTGACTTCCTGGAGGTTCTCAGCCAAGATGCCAAGAAGTAGTATTTCTTTAATGTTAGCCCTGGACTGAGGTGATACTAGCCTTGAGTATTTTGAATCATGGACTATAGGTTAGAGGCAGAAAAATCTTTATTTGTCCCACACGATCTTTCTCAGAGCAATGTAGGGAAACCTGTTCTCTGCATTTAACCAATCCCTGAGGAGCAGTGGGCAGCCATTATTTGGCTCCTGTGGACTATCTCCAGCTCTAGGTCAGTGCCTTGGTCAGAAGCATTGGAAGGAGAATTAACATAACAATCAGTGTTTTGATGGTGGATGAAACGGCAGCCTGGCTGTCATTGACAGCCTGGCCGAAGTCACATTGTCACATTATGCCTTTGTATGTTTAGTCACGTAAGCTCTGTTTACGTGACTAAACATATGAAGTAAGCCAAAGCATGATCTTTTTTAAAGTAGTTTTGGTGCCTAAAGCTAACCAAACACAACCCTCTGCACAACTGAAGTAGCAACGAACGCTGCATGATTACTATTGCTAACTAGACTGTGGAGCCCTTCACGTGTAAAGCTAACACTGGAGGGGTGAGTACAGTGTCATTGTTGGAATCTTACAGTAAGGCCTCTGACCAAGCTGCCGAATTTGACGAGTCGTGAGTGAGAACATGTCGCAGCCCACTGGGTTACCATACATGCTGCCTTCAGTCACCATGCTGCCCACTATGGTTCAGACATTTAGTTCATACATACGCATTTAGTGCTGTACCAGGGTGGTTTTTGGTCTTATTTTCAAAGCGACCTGTGGCACAAAAAATCTGTAGCTTAGAGTTTTGTTCTGAGTTCATTCCAGTTAAATCAGGCATTTGGCATGATTTTGTATCATCACTTTGATGTCTCCATTTAGCTGACCACTTTATTTGATTCTAATGTGCCTTTAATCCAGGGCATCAAGTCTTAGAGTCAGATACAGGTGTAACAGTACTGTACTGTAGATAATCTGAAGCAGTACGATCCCAGGTCACTGAGTTCTCTGCCTCTCCTGTCTCCCCTCTCGTCCAGAACAGTGCAGTCCCATCCAGGTTGACTCGTGACATGTTGGCATACGTAACCTCTCTCCATTTCCATGGCTCCTTCTTATCAGTACCTCTTGACACCCAGAAAATACTTTTCTTTGGCTTCTCTCTCCTTGCTGTCAGTGAAATGTGTCTGCGTGTAGGTGTGATCAGGAGGGCAAGTGAAGGAGCAGTCGATTCCCATACATTAGCTTGGCTTGGTGCTTGGTGGTGTACCTGAGTCTGCAGATTTTTTCCCAAGCTGGTAACTCCAGCCCCCTCCGGCTCCAAGCAGATCAAGGGTAGAAAAGAAAGTTGATTTTAATCCCCAAGGGGATTAAGAACCCCATGAGTGATTAAATGAGACTTCTGTCTCAAAAAGGACAAATTACTGTACCACCTCAAACTTGGGAACCATTTTTACAGTGGTCTGCACAGAACAAAGTAGATTAGACATATCTCCATTTCGATGATCATTAATCACCTCGCGATCACAGGGTAGATTGCATATTTCTGCTGCTTAGAGTCCTGCCAGGACAATGGAAATGGATTTTGTCTGACGCTGACCTCAACTATCTTTTCCCAGGAAACGTATATACATTTCCATTGAAGGTGGACTAATAATGAACTATCACAAGTAGAGGTGCTCAATACATGTACAAACATATCTTTAAGACCAGATCTTCAAGCTGAACTGAATGTACAAGGTACAAGGTAAAGATGTTGTCATCTTTACAAGGATTTAAAAAACAAAACAATGTTGGAGTCCTTTGAGCCCTGCTACATGTATTTTGGAAAAAGGAGTTTTGAGGATGAGTTGAGTAGTCTCACAGCCTGAGTAGTGAAGCTGCTCTGTAGTCTGGTGGTATGGCAGCAGATACTTCTGTATCTGTAGGCTGAAAGATAACAAAAGCCACAGAAACAATCATGGCGTGATAACTCTGTTGCAGATAGATTGTTGCTGAGGTATTAACTTTATGGACATTGCATTCATAGTAGGACTGCAACTCTTATTTTCATTATCAATCAATCAGTAGTTATTGTCTTGGTTAAGTGGTGAATAATTTGGTCTGTCAAAGGTAAAAAAAAATGCCTTGTTTTGTCAGACAGTTCACTGTACAATTATATGATATAATATCTTCACACTAAAGAAGCTGGAACCACCCATTTTTTGGTACTTGTGCTTGACAAATCACTGAAAGCAAAAGTTAGTTGGTTACTTTATAAGCATTTTTGTTATGTTTCTTGAAAACATTCCAACATTAACATGCCAACAACAATCAATAAATGAAATGCCGTGAGAAAAAAATAAGAAAGAATATGATATTTTAAGATGAACTTTTTTAAAAGCAAAATGACAGATATTCAGTGATTGTAGCATCTCTAGTATGAATATTTGTATTTATAATGTATTTATCCTTTTTTTTGCCATTTTAAATAGTTAACAGAATATCTGGGTTTTGGACTTTATGCTACAGGAGCTGTGGTTGGGCATGTGTCACTATTTTCTGACGGTTTAAAGATCAAACTATCACGAAGAAAATAACTGGCAGATTGGTTAATAATGGAAATTCTCATTTTATTATTATTTATTTACCATCTCTATCCAAATCAGCCATGAAATATTCATTGCAAAGTGTAAAACATTCATGCTGACTGTATCTGCAAAAAAAATGAACGTTTTTATGGTCATGTTAAGAAACTCAAAAGCTTGTCAAATTGTTTAAATATTAAAAACATCATAGCGACTTTTAGACAGGATGCAGAACCTGGTCTCTGCTGTCGAAGCATTTTTTTTATACCCTACCATCCACTGCCAGCTCTTCTCCATCTCTTTTAACTGCAGTATAAGAACATCATACTTACAGCCTTCTGTACTGAACAAATTTAATGGATTGTAAATCATATGAGACCTGGTTGATTTTAGGCCAACAAATATTTTAAGTGATATTGAGCAGTCTGTGCTCACCAGGGAAATACAGTTTCTACTCTGCTCCCTATCTCCCCCTCTCTCTAAAACACACACACACACACACACACGCTGTTACTTACCACCATCTCTGCATCATCAGCACTATGTAGAGACTCAGCGGAAACAGCTCTGTTGTCTCTTCAGTCTGTCTGTCCAGTGACAGTGAAGCAGTGTCAGGCTCAGGAACAGAACTGTGTGTCAGAAAATACAGTGAAAGTAGTTGAGTAAACCTTGACTGGGAATGTGTGGGGAAAGACTCCTCACTCGCTCTGTGAGACGTGATCTTTGCAGTGCTATTGCTTGCACAGATGGCTGCCACTGAACATGCTGTTGATGATAATGTGATGACTGCAGCAACAGGATGAATAGTTAGAATGATCTGCTTTAATGCCAAAGACATCATTAGATGTTCTTCTAGCAGGATAAAGTCCTTAATGCTGCACAAAGAAAACCAAGAGACAAACACTGGTGCCAACTCAGTGAATTTGTCACTAGAATTAGCAACTTTCCAGACCCTCCAAGTGACTTTGTTTCTAAAAAGCGACTAGCAACAAATTTAGCGACTTGCTAGGGGACACTGCAAACAGCAGTACAGTTGTAGTGATGTTCTATGGTTATGTGACGCTCTCGCCCTGACACTTTCTCTTAAAATGTAAAAAAAAGTTTGCTTTGAGCTTATGTCTCACTCTTTGTCTCTGAATCAGGGTCTTCTATGGCATGTAGATATTTCAATAGTTAATTTTATCTTCTCCTTCCCTTTTGTAGGTTTTTATGTTTCACTTCAAACACATGTTGTCCCTGTTGTGAGTTTGTGACTCTTTGGCAGAATATTTCTCTGTATACCTTTTACATAGCTTAAAGTGATCTCTCACTGCAACCTACACAACAACCAAACTTTATGGAAATGAGTATGCGATGACACCATCAATATGCAAATGAGTATACAATGTCATCTGGCGACTTCTGGTGACTTGCCAGCTTCTCTGATTGGAAGAAGAGGCAAAACTGGGGACAAAAAGTTGTCATAAGGGATATTCACTTGTCCAGTAACGACAAACGTCTGGTGGTCTTCTACACTTCAAGGTTGTAGACTTCAGGCAGTGACTGAATGCAAATAGTGTGTCTGACTCTGTTCATTTGTACAATTGGTTCCTTTGAGCGTCATTTAAGCAAATTAACATTATTATTACATTTGATCCTGTGTAAAACAGGTGCTAAATAAAATGTTGGGATCAGCAGGTCTGTACAAACCTCCATAGGAATCCATTCAGTAGCTGCTATGGTTATTTCATTTTGGATGAGATGGACCAAGTACTTCCATCCCTACAGACACAACACTAGTCTTGGTATAAATGTATAATTTATAATCAATCTGAAATAGACAGCCAAATCACTGTTCAAATACGTCGGGACACTCATTTTGCTAAAACGCTGCGTCTAATCTATGATGAACATTTGATTGGAATTCACACTCACCTCACTTTAACCTCGACCACACATACACACCAACTCTTTAGCCTGCAGCAACGATAAATCACATCATCATTGAATTATTTGTGTTTCCATTTGCATTCTTTTCATAGCATCATGAACTGTCTCCACATGTTGACTTTAGAGAAATTAAGATGTACATTATGCTGCCAGCTCTCAGACCTGTTATTGTATCTTAACAGATCACCTCTCTGAAAGCTAAACTATATGACCCTAATATGCTGTGTATATCAGTATCGGCCCCCCAAAAAACAAATCAGTCGGGCCAAATGTGTATATATTTTATGTGTTAGCACTCTGTGTGTAGCGGCCATGTTCTTTTGGGAGTAAGGACATGCCACCACCACTACTGAGGCAGATGGTTTTGAAAACACATCATTAGCTCATTGTTTTAGCCTTCCTTCCATGCCAAGACTGGATTCTCCAGCCATGAATATGAAGAAAAAATGTCAGCCTTGCAAAGTGGTGTATACGAGGATGCTGAGCTTGATTAAAAAATGGACAAGCTATTGAGAATCCAAACGCAACGGTCTTAAATGTTGCTGTGTTTCTTTTGGCATGTCTCCCCTTCTTCTGTTTTTTGGCATAAAGCTAAGCTGTGTGACCTCCAAATATACCAGCAGGACACCAAACCCTAAGTTGCAGGTGTGAAATTAGACATGTCAGCAGATAATGAACCATGACTGACCTCTGTTCTGATTTCCGATTTTGCCCTTCTGACCGCTGTTACCTTTTAATCCTTCTCTCTCCTTCATCCATACCCTTCCTCCCACAGACAGAGACCTGGTATGGACAATAAGGCGTTAGAACCTGATTCTGTAAGTATCCCAATGGAGGAGGCCATTGTATGTAATGGAGGCAGCCAACCCCAGCCTCAGCAGCAGCAAGAAGCATCCATGTTGATCCACCTGAAGAAGGTTGAGAACCAGATCACTGAAGCACAGCGTTTCTCCCACCTCCCCAAACGCTCAGCCGTGGACCTGGAGTTCAACGACCTTTCCTACACCATCCAGGAGGGACCCTGCTGGAGGAGGAGAGGTAACAAGCATCTATCCATTCCTCAGACACGTTACTTGTTGAGTCAGTGTGTATTTTAACCCGCTCTCTTCATACGTCCATGGTCTGAATTGTGTTAAAAACCTAAAGTCATAAAGGTTACACACTACAGTGCCCACAGAATGTAAAGTCATTTTCAGAACATATCCCACAATGCAATGGTATTGTGATAATAATAATGATATACAGTGGGTACGGAAAGTATTCAGACCCCTTTACATTTTTCACTCTTTGTTTCATTGCAGCCATTTGCTAAAATCAAAAAAGTTCATTTTATTTCTCATTAATGTACACTCAGCACCCCATCTTGACAGAAAAAAACAGAAACGTAGAAATTTTTGCAAATGTATTAAAAAAGAAAAACTGAAATATCACATGGTCATAAGTATTCAGACCCTTTGCTGTGACACTCAGATTTAACTCACATGCTGTCCATTTCTTCTGATCCTCCTTGAGATGGTTCTACTCCTTCATTGGAGTCCAGCTGTGTTTAATTAAACTGATTGGACTTGATTAGGAAAGGCACACACCTGTCTATATAAGACCTTACAGCTCACAGTGCATGTCAGAGCAAATGAGAATCATGAGGTCGAAGGAACTGCCCAAGGAGCTCAGAGACAGAATTGTGGCAAGGCACAGATCTGGCCAAGGTTACAAAATAATTTCTGCAGCACTCAAGGTTCCTAAGAGCACAGTGGCCTCCATAATCCTTAAATGGAAGAAGGGACGACCATAACTCTTCCTAGACCGGGCCGTCCAGCCAAACTGAGCAATCGTGGGAGAAGAGCCTTGGTGAGAGAGGTAAAGAAGAACCCAAAGATCACTGTGGCTGAGCTCCAGAGATGCAGTAGGGAGATGGGAGAAAGTTCCGCAAAGTCAACTATCACTGCAGCCCTCCACCAGTCGGGGCTTTATGGCAGAGTGGCCCGACGGAAGCCTCTCCTCAGTGCAAGACATATGAAAGGCCGCATAGAGTTTGCCAAAAAACACATGAAGGACTCCCAGACTATGAGAAATAAGATTCTCTGGTCTGATGAGACCAAGATTGAACTTTTTGGTGTTAATATTAAGCGGTATGTGTGGAGAAAACCAGGCACTGCTCATCACCTGCCCAATACAATCCCAACAGTGAAACATGGTGGTGGCAGCATCATGCTATGGGGGTGCTTTTCAGCTGCAGGGACAGGACGACTGGTTGCAAAAAAAAAAGCATGACAGAAGATCCCCAAATCCAGATGTGTAAAACTTGTTGCATCATTCCCAAGAAGAGTCATGACTGTACTAGCTCAAAAGGGTGCTTCTACTCAATACTGAGTTTTTCTTTTTTAATAAATTTGCAAAAATGTCTACATTCCTGTTTTTTCTGTCAAGATGGGGTGCTGAGTGTACATTAATGAGAAATAAAATGAACTTTTTGATTTTAGCAAATGGCTGCAACGAAACAAAGCGTGAAAAATGTAAAGTGGTCTGAATACTTGTGAAACTACACCTGTGAGTGATGATGCATTCACGTGCAAGGACAACACCATCAGTGAGATGTATGTGATAGGTTATTGAGGTGGAATATGAGTAAGATGTTGAAGAAGGCAATTGAATACAAGTGTGATGTTGATGAAGTGCTGTGTGGGGAAGGCTTCTTCAGGGATCAGTGGCAGCTCCCGGGCTGGCAGACCCCCTATAAGAAACAGACAGAAAGAGAAAAACGGAAGAAGGTGAAGAAGGGTGAGGCAGGAGAAACCAGAAAGGTGGGCATGAAGTGTGGTGAGGTTTATATAGGCACATGACAGGAAGGGGAGTGATTGAGATGTGGTCCTGCTCCTGAACTACAGCTAAAACTTTTGTCTCCATAAATGCTGATAAGTCAACAAAATACAACAAATTATAGCTAAATACACTGTTCTTGTTTATTGCCTGGACAGTTTGCGGTTCTGTTTGGTTGCAACCGATGTGGACAAATTGAAATTTTGACCTGATCATGGTGCTAGAGGTGAATTTAACAATATTACATATATTAATATGTAAGATTATTACATTTGATCCTGTGTTAAATAGGTGCTAAATAAAATGTTGGGATCACCAGGTCTGTACAAACCTTCATAGGAATCCATTCTGTAGCTGCTATGGTTATTTCATTTTGGATGAGATGGACCAAGTACTTCCATCCCTACAGACACAACACTGGTCTTGGTTAAATGGTTAATTTCTGCCTCTCTGAGCTTCTCTGATCATGAATGTAAATAACATAACCAGTGAGGGGTACTATATCAAATTGCTTCTATCTGGCCCAGCAGCTACAGTGGGGTATATAACTCACCTCTATTTAGCCTTGTAGTAGCCCTGTTCCCTGCAATTGACAGTCAGTGTGAGAAAAACCCTGTTACTGGACATATTCTTTATTCAGAAATTGCACTAAACTACACCAGTAGCACATGACTGACTGACTGACTGAGCCTCTAGCAGTGAGTGCTGAACTGCTGCTGATAGTTACTGTAAACCCTGATCCTTATTGATCTTTCTTGTCAGGATATTTTCCCTACATACTGTAGAGACAAAGGGAACAAAAGAGAGAGCAGGGCCAATTGTTTCTGATGCACTTTCCAGGATCCATCAGTGTCCATGGATTTCACACAGAGGCTCAGTGGACGCTGCACAGTGGAGTTATACTGTATACTGTAATATGCAAATACTGTAGCTATACACATACTACCATTTTGTATTTTAGTCAATAGAGATCAATGTTATCTACTATTTAACCTGTTGCAACAGTGGCAAAATCTTAAGTCAGAGATTGGAGGGGACCTCCATCCAACAAACAAACAAACAAACAAACAAACAAGTTGATATGGGTAGTAACAGCACTGCTCTGAGGCTGTGTACTTTGTGCTACTGAGTTAGCTGCTGAACAGCTGTGTATTGTGAACACAGCACATCGTTGACATCGCTCACCATATCGAATAACCTAATGTCACACTCGCATGTAAGAAAACACCTAACACTCAAATCAATGTAAACAACAAACATGGTTACTTTCTTTGCCATTCGTGTGTGATTAGCTCGCTAATAGCTGTTGGCAATTTATCCACTCAGACCCAAACCTAAACCTTTACAGAATACTGGAGCTATGAAAACTAATATTGACCTGTTCTCAAAGAAATTGCGCCTTTAGTACAGCTTTCTTATATTCAACCACCCATTCAGAGGAAATAGTGTTAAGGCTGTGAATGTGGTAAGAGGCTGTTAACCAACCAGCTTCTATCCATGAGCCTGATGTGAAGTGTGTACTTTGTGCATGTGTTTGAGTGTATCCTCTGAGGTTTCCAGTAAGTACTGCATTTTCTGAGACAGTTTAGGTCATCAATAATGTAGCTGACTGGGTGAGCCAATTGATAGAGGAGAGGAGGTGAGGTGAGGTGAGGAGAGGAGAGGAGAGGAGAGGAGAGGAGAGGAGGTGAGGCGAGGTGAAATTGTGTGCCAGGACACATAAATATAAATTATTTTCGAGCTTTGAAGAAACTACAAGTAGACACTTATGATGATGAATGATGAATGCATTTCACTTTCTGACTTGTTGTTCAGTCTCAGACTTAACATGTGTTTCAACTTGTTTGAGGTGTCTTTTTAGTAGAGTTCTTTAAAGAAGAGTGTGTTTCCACAGCCAGTGCAGAATGTGACCCTGCAGTGTGTAAACGAAGCACACAGTGAGCTTGTAGTATTTTTAAAATGGTACTGTTGCTGTGTTATCGAAGGGTTTTGACTCCTTTCACTGATCAATATTTCCAACTTGTTGAATTAATATATACCAGCAGCAGATGAGGAATTGAGTCAAATAAATATGCCATTTTACTTTATGCCTTTACTATGCCTCGTATGTTTTAATCTATGAATACATGGAATCCGGTGCAACTTGGCCCAAATCATAGCATTTTGCGGTTAAGCTGACCATATAATTCCTTTAAGAATAAGAAATAATCAGAGGAAGAAGCAGAAGGAGATTCTTTATCATCACATTCATACTCATTTTGACCTGATAGTAGTGGTAAGCAAGGGCATTAATCACACTGAAATTCGTTCTCTGTATGTAACCCATCCCTGAGGAGCACTGGGTAGCCACCGTGCGGCGCCTGGGGACCAACTCCAGATCTAGACCGTGTCCTAACCCTAACCTAACCTAAGAGCACAGGCATGAGAATTAACTTAATCAACCTCCTTGTTGGAAATAAGGTGCAATAAAGGCATGACTGAACACTCTGGGTACCATTAACATACCTTAGCCTCAGCACAAATGTATTTCTTGGGAATGTGACAAATGTCTGATTTAAACTTTAGGAGCTCTAACAAGCCTAAACAAATTCAGTAATTCTTTCTTGAATAACTTACACAGGGGCCAACCAGAACATAGCTGCGAGCCAAGATGACAGCAGCAAATGTATAACTTGTAGGCTACAAGTTATACATTTGCTGCTGTCATCATTTAGCTACAAGTTGTAGCTAAATATATTTATGTTAAGCATGTAGATGTATACAAACACTTGTACATTCAAAATCTAAAATAAAATAAGATAAGATCAAAAAGCTGTCAATTTTAAATCATCAGATTCCAATCTTAGGAGGAGAAACAACAGAAGTAAGACAAACTGAAAATATAGTGATTTAAACTGCGATGTTACAGACATCACTGTTATATAAGTCAGCTATCACCCTGTCGAGGGTGACAGCAGTCTATCTCAGCATGCACTGAGCAACTGTCAGGGTAACCCCTATATTAAGTCAGGTCAGCTCTGGGACACTAGAATTGCTAGCATGGTGAACTGCTACAACTGAATGTTGTGCTCGCTCTGTTGGGGACAGATGGGACAGTTGTTGATGAGCAGCCTCGAGACTTCTAGTTCCAAAAAACATAAAATGTAGTTGTTGTAGCACAGTACAAATACTGCTCCTGTCATAGGTTGTGAACGATATATTGCTGAAAACTGATGCAGGCTAGAGCTCAGTGTTGTTAGACTGAATTTTCAGGCAGGATTGTCATGGTTTGAGTTTGTGGTTCAGTTATTTCAGCATTTTATAGTGCAGGTAATGTGATGTTTTCCACATTAATGAGATGTATTACTTCACCCACCAGCAGCTCATCTGATATTTATCACAATGTTTAGTTTTATTTTTATGACCTGGAACGCCCAATCAGCAGATTTCCTGATCCACCACTACTGTGATAAAAGCAAACGTGTGTCTGCAGTTTAAAGTGTAATCAAAGGGAATATAGCTTAGGCCTACACTTGGAAATTAGATTGAAATTAACTCAATTCATGGGTGGGTTAAAATGAAGATGTGATTTTCTTTGCAGTTAGTACTCTGCGTTATTTCAGCTGCATTATAACCAATCCTGTCCCTGTTTAAATATCCTTGAAGCAGACGGCAAACAGTTTTGCTGGATGATCACTTTATTTGTTCAAAGGCTGATCTCTGGAGAAACTCTAACAGCTGCATCTGCTTTGCTGTCTGGTTTTGTGGTTTGTGTGAGTTCACGTCCTGTTTCATTCTCGCAGGTTTATCTCTCATTGGACATGTTGGAATGTGATGCTCCTGCTGATATATGCAATGCCCCCTTCGCTGTTCCCAGGTTTCAAAGCCTTACTGAAGTGCCTGTCCGGGAGGTTCTGCAGTCGGGAGCTGATAGGAATCATGGGGCCCTCGGGGGCCGGGAAGTCCACCTTAATGAACATTCTGGCTGGATACAGGTGAGAGTACCTACATTACCTTCTATTTTACAGTTAAGGTAAAAGGTCAATGATATATATTTCTTATCAAGGAATGTGATTTGGACAAACCACCAAAAGAAGGTTTGCAGCACAAGAAATCAGCTTTCATCATACACACATCTATGACATAGATACTGCTATACAGAAATTAAAGCTTTATTTAACTGGTGTGTTACCATGTGTTTATACACTGCCTGGCCAAAAAAAAAAAGTCACCACCTGGATTTAACTAAGCAAATAGGTAAGAGCCTTCCATTGGATAATTACTGCAGTGATTAATATGTTTCAGCTGGCAACAAGTCATTTAACCCTAACTGATGCAGTGAGTAGCTTCTCATTTCTTTAACAACCATGTCAGAAGACATATTCTGTGGTCGTGGAAAAGCTGTTACTCTGTTTCAGAAGAGTCAAATTATTGGCCTGCATCAAGCAAAGAAAACAACTAAGGAGATGCTGAAACTACTAAAACTGGATTAAGAACTGTCCAACACATTATTAAAACCTGGAAGGACATAAGTGAACCATCATCAATCTTCAAGAAAGAAATGTGGTCAGAAAAAAGGTCACTTAAATTTTTGGTGAAATCAAATGGTTAAAAATCAACAGTAGAACTCACGGCTATGTTTTATAGTGAAAGTAAGAGCATTTCCACACGCACAATGTGAAGAAAACTCAAGGGATTGGGACTAAACAGCTGTGTAGCCTTAAGAAAACCACTTATCAGTGATCAAAGATTGGACTCATTGTATTTCATGTTCAGTCTATTCCTTTCACTACAGTCTATCCAGCCCATTGAACTATCCAGTGTGTGTTTGTGTGTCCTTCCTGCTGCCCAGGGAAACAGGGATGAAGGGCCAGGTCCTGGTAAATGGGAAACCCAGGGACCTGCGGACATTCAGGAAGATGTCCTGCTACATCATGCAGGAAGACATGCTGCTGCCACACCTCACTGCACGAGAGGCCATGATGGTGAGCTGGCTCATAGCACAGCCTCAAAATGTTAAACATGTTAAAGTGTGTCTTTATTTTTTAACTTCGTGTAAATGAAACTCGTAATAAAGATGTTAATAGTTATTGTGCCAATATGCTGCAGGGATGATCCTGACCTGAGACTGCCATCTACTGCCCTTCTTGCCTGTACAGCTGTGAAATACCTGTTGCATTAAGACATTGTGACACATTATTTCCTCCTTACTGCAGGTTTCAGCCAACTTAAAGCTGAATGAAACGATGGATGTGAAGAAAGAGCTGGTGAGCTAAACAAACATCTAATAGCTTTACACAGAGTAACAGATAATACTGTATTTCCTTAAATAGCAAACAAGGCCTTGTATAAGAGGCAGGCCTTTATTTCTAATTCTTTGTTTAATAAGTAGAAGTGGTTACATTTTAGTATGATTTTTTTTTTTTGTCAAAGTTGCACTGATCAATAACAACAAATCAAATGACTGCAGCTCCCTTCAGCTCTATGAAATGTTAAAGTATCTTTCATCTTATTGTTTGCGTTTTACAGTCCACAATACTACTTTTTACTGCATTGTCATGCTCTCAGGAACTTAGCTTACAGCTACAGGCAGCTCTTTTCAGAAAATAACTCTGATGAAACCTGCTGTACACCTGCCCAGCACCAAACAGCAGGTTAGCAACCGGCTGGTAAAGAAAGCAAAACAATCTGCATCTGAAGAAAAATATTTTTTTTGACTTGGTGGAGACCAAAACAGAGCTAAAAGGGGAAGATTTGCATTCATTCATCACTAGAAACATGAATAAATAAATTTATAGTGTTGCTAGCTTGTTAACCAACTCAGAATAAACTAAAATAGCCAATACTGACAATTTCAATATGTCAATATTGTCTTTCAATTCACCCCCACGTTGTCAAAAAATCACATTAATGCTCAATTAAATTTTTGTTGGGGAGTTATGTTTTTTATTTCTAATATGACTTTCTCTGTAAGGTAGCTCTTTGGATATCTGTGTGGATGTTCTATGTTGGTTAATGACATAATCAGTGACTGAGTGATTATGTCATCAAGCATTAAAATACTTTTAGCTCACAAAAGCCACACACTTTCTATGCTTTGTGTTCTTGAATGCAGCGCACAGCAACACTCTTAATGGCCTTTTCTTCTTAATGTCTGCATCACTTATAAGCCATTGCTTTCTAAGAAAAAAAGAGAAGCTTTGATGTTCAAACAGGTTGTTAATCCTCTTCTCTCTCTTTGACTTTCTCTGTCTAGGTGAATGAGATTCTGACTGCATTAGGGCTCCTTGAGTGTGCTCACACTCGTACCAGCTCGCTGTCAGGTGGTCAGTGTAAACGGTTGGCTATCGCTCTGGAGCTGGTCAACAATCCTCCAGTCATGTTCTTTGA
Source organism: Pagrus pagrus (assembly GCF_965226575.1). NCBI lineage: Eukaryota > Metazoa > Chordata > Actinopteri > Spariformes > Sparidae > Pagrus > Pagrus pagrus. The sequence goes on from NC_140188.1 coordinate 30,822,381, forward strand.
TGAGCCCACCAGGTGAGACAGGCAGACAATGGTTACATTTACAATTCAAAGATGTTTCCATGAAATTGATGTATGTTACTGAAAATATTATGTACAGTGGACACTCACTGCATTAAGGAGTAGACTATTGCAAAAGTATCCAGAGGAAACAGTGTGTCAAACTGGGATTGAAATGCAAACAAAACTTTTAGAGTTCTGTTTATACTTTGCCAAGTTCATTAGTTAATGGACAAATAGTGAGAACATTGGGATTAAAAAATGTAATTCTTTTGTTCCAGAAAAGTTCCAGTCTGTCCAGACAGCACATCTGGTTGCATATTTAAAATGTGTCTTGTGACAGTTAGACATATGGTGTTGGACTGACTTTTGAAACCCAAACAATTATACTCATAATTACAGTGGTGCCATCTGGCATATATGAGCTGCTGGATGCTCTGGGACCATAGCTCTCTGGCAAATGAGCTCTTGAAGGGAAGAATGACTAAAACAATCTCAATAACTCAACAAAGATCGATTAATTTCTCCTTTGGAATCTTTAATAATTACCAAAGTATTCCTTAGCAAGACTGCTGCCCCTTCACTGTGTCTTCTTAAAAGTGTACTATGCAGGATTTTCCTACGGAACCATTTACAAAAACAGTTCCTCTTGATAATCCCTTATGACACACAAGTGTGTGGCAGTGTCTATGTGCAGAGACCCTTCCCTCTGCCTGTATTCTATTGTTTTCTTCTTATTTTCACTGTGTTCGGGACATTTCTGGGCATCAGCGATTCTGGTGAAAGATAGTTCATTGTTAGCTGACTTGCCAACCCAAAGTATCTGTATTTGATGAGCTGGGAATGAGACTCAACAATCAACTATCTTTCTTGCTTACTGCTCCTTTGAATGATGAGTTTACAAACATCATATCCTGCAATGAATCCAAATAAAAAGGACGTAGTAATTAAAATGTCCAACAAACCCCCATTAGCTAAACTTATTTGTAAGAGAAACAAAATGCTGCGTGCTGTCTGAACTGATGAGCTGGTGGCAGCTGCAGTTAGCAGGTACTCTGGTGATATGTTGCCCCCTACTTGTTTTGAATATGAATTGGGAAGGTGGCCAATTCTTACATATTCTACCTTTTTTAAATTCGATGACGGTGAAGGTAAACTGGCTAAACTTTGGCTTTTTTAAACCTAACTCATCATCTGAACGACAAACCGTGTGTCATGATTAATAATATGTCCTTGCCAACTGCCAGATCTTAGCATTTAACTTGACGAGTACAATGTTAGCATTAACGATAGAAAGTACGGCCAAACCTAAAATACACCCAAGTTGTTAAGTGAAATAGGATGATCCTTTAAAGGTTAGTGTTGCAACCAATCTCTTCCCACCAACCACAAGAATAAAAGCAAAGAAAAAGTTGTATACCCAACACTGATCACCAAAACAAAATTAGATCACCTTAAAAGAAAAAGTAAATATTTGGGGAAATATGCTTATTTGCTTTCTTGAAAAGAGATAGATGAGAAGATCAATACAACTCTCATATCTGTTTGCAAATATGAAGCTACTCTCAGCAGCTGCTTCACTCAGGAAGTGAAGGGTCAGAACAGGACAGGACAGTTGGCTTGACTCTGTCCAAAGGCAACAAAATTAGCCTACTAACACCTCTTTCTTTCCAGGGCTTACACAAGAAATATTCCAGTGTGTAAAATGGCAAACACAGCAGTTTGCATATAGATTAAGTGTTAATTAGTGAGATATGGAGGTGCTGGTTGGCAGATTTCTGTAATCTGTGGACAGAGTTAAGCAGTGTTGGCAGTGCAAACCATGCCTTTATAGCAGATTCACAGTATGTGTTTACCACTAAAGCAGTATACCTGATCAGGAGGAGTCTCTCCAATCGTGTCTCAGACATCCATTCCCCCTCAGACTGAGGCTGAAGAGCCTCTCCACAGACACACTGAGCGCATCTGTGTTGAATATCATAGATATAAGGAGAGGTCAGATGATTGTTGTATGAGCGTTCATGAAAAGGCACATTTGAGATTTTTTTTTTTAGCTGACCAATCTGCAGATAATTGTTGAACTTATCTAATGCAAGGAACCACATATTTGATAAGTAAGTGTAATATGATTACAGTACAGGGTTACTTTGTAATTGCGTTACACTCGATACTGGAGCTAAGCTAGCTTTTTCTTCCTGTGTCAGGTTTTCATGCTAAACTAAGCTAATTGGCTGCCTGCTGTAGCTTCACATATAGTGTACAGACATGTGAGTGGTATAGATCTTCTCATACAGGCCTAAAAAAAAAGAAAATGAAGAAAACTTTTCCTTTAACCATGCAGTAGGTCATTTCTGCTGTGAGGGGTCTCTCATTCAAAATAAAACAAAATACTTTAGTCGTGCGGAATCATGGGAATTGTCTTTGTTGTTAAACAGCCACCATTGCTGATGAAAATCTATCTGCTGTGGCAGAAATGTTCACAGATGGGGCAATGTTTTTAAAGTTTTATTCACATTATGATTAGTCACGTCGCAGACTTCCTTTCTAACTGTTCTGAAAGTTATACAGCCGACCAAACATAATTTGGGTTTCTGTGGTTTGAACATTGTTGGAAACATTTGGGATAATTAAGTACACAACTCATCAAAAAAAAAGCAACAAAGATCAAGTCAGTTTTACATATTTTATTTTAGAGGCAAGTGATAGCATGATACATTATGTTAAACATTAATGACATATCAGCCAGATGTCTACCTACAGTATTCTTTAGTGAGTTCCTTTAGCTTAATGATGCCCTTGCATGCATGTCTCAGGGATCATTTTACTCATTTAACGTAGATGTAATAAACTCTCAGAGTACAAAATAAATCAATAAATGGGGTTCATTGTCAATAGCCTGGCTCTTACTCGTTTATGTCTCCCCCTTAAATAACTTCCCAGCTGCTCATTAACTTTGACCCTCCTGTATGTCCCTCTCTCTGTGCAGTGGCTTAGACAGTGCGTCTTGCTACCAGGTGGTCTCACTAATGCGCTCTCTGGCGCTGGGAGGACGGACCATCATCTGCACCATCCACCAGCCTAGTGCCAAATTGTTTGAGATGTTTGACAAGGTACACATTTGCTAATAAGTGAGGGAGTCAATGGACATTCTAGTTTGTATTTAATGTATGAGAAGATGTGCTTGCACGACAATACTGCAACATTTTACACAGACACTGGCTGAAAAGAAAAAAGGAATTACAGTTTCCTTTTTGATTTTTACATCATCATATTTACTTGAATATTTTTGTCCCTCCACAGCTTTACATTCTCAGTCAGGGACAGTGTATCTACAAAGGCTCAGTCCCTTACCTCATCCCCTATCTGAAGACTCTGGGCCTTTATTGTCCTACCTACCACAACCCTGCAGACTTCAGTATGTCCAACTCACATGTATTCATGTATCTGCTGCACTTTGCTGAGGAGGATCTTAAACATTTCTAATTCCATCATTATCTGTGCGTCTCTGCTTTTCCCTCTGGTTCAGTCATTGAAGTGGCATCAGGGGAGTATGGAGACTTGAACCCTGTGCTGTTTGAAGCAGTCCAAGGTGGAATGTGTGCATTAGAGGAGAAGAAGCAGCAGTGTGAGAATGGCCCATCACTCTGTGCAACAAAGTGCCCGATGGTATGTAGTATATGATGTGCTGCTGTACTGTAGTCATGGCTGGATTACAAACTGTGCAAAGCAGGCAACTCTTCTGGGGCCTCAGACCCTTAGGGGTTGATATTATGCATATGTGATACATGTTTAAAGGAATAGCTCAGCATTTTGGGAAATACGTTTATTCGCTTTATGCCAATGGCTTAGCTTATCTTAGCACACATACTAAAATAGGGGGAAACAGCTAGCCTTGCTCTATCCAAAGAAAATCATCTATTAGAACTAATTGACAGTTTATATCTCGTTTGTTTAGTGTAAAAGGTCTGAAAAGGAGTGATATGGGTTTTATGGCATTTATGTGCCAGACTATTTCTTGGCTGGACATAGTGACTTCCTGGAGTCTTCTTGTGACCGAGAAGCAAAGTAGGACAGTGTGACATTATTTACAGTTGAAGCATATATCTGGTCCTGTTATGTGAACCACTCACAATGGGTGGAAGCTAAAATATTACATGATAGAAAAACAAATTGAAGCTTAAAGCAACATTATGCATCAACATATCCAATTTCTAGAAGTAATCATCAGCTTGTGGGTATTGTAGTTTTTAGACTCGTCCGTCATGACAAAATAACAGACAAAACATGTTTTCTCAGAGATGAAGTTGTAAGGATTAAAACTGGTGGTCACAACATAAACCTACAGATAGTTGAACCATCCAGGAGAGCCCTGTGTTCCTGTGTGAAGTAACAATGACGATATTATTAAAGACACATTTGTCAATGTTTGAGTTCCTCTGCTTCCATTTTCCCCAGGACGCCGGACACATAGAGAGCCATACTTTTGCCACAAGCACACTAACACAGTTCTGTATCCTCTTCAAGAGAACCCTCATAACCATCTGTCGAGACCAGGTGGGTGACAGCATCTGTTCGAAAATACTTTATACACTGTGTGGCTGCATACTGTTTCCAAAAGCAAGAAATAGTATCTATCTGCCAGAGTGTGTCATCTTAAAAAAAAAAGTGACATTACCTAAAACAGTCATCTGCTTTTGTGTTGTGCTCAGGTTCTGACCCACCTCAGACTGATTTCCCACATTGCCATCGGTCTGTTAATAGGCTTGCTCTATTTGAACATCGGCAATGATGCCAGCAAGGTCTTTAACAACACCGGGTTCCTCTTCTTCTCTATGCTCTTCATCATGTTTGGAGCACTCATGCCAACTGTGTTAACCTGTAAGTCTAAGACGAGGGAATGTACTCATATTCTATTTTGTGTTAATATTGTTGTGCCAATCAATGAGACACAGTCTCAAAAACCCCATGGGATGTGAGTTTATATTTACAGATGTATATGAACATTTTTTCTGCACCATCTGTTAGTTCCTCTGGAGATGTCTGTGTTCCTGCGGGAACATCTTAACTACTGGTACAGCCTGAAAGCCTACTACCTGGCCAAGACCATGGCTGACATCCCATTCCAGGTGAGCTGGCAGTGTTGGGGTGCAGGGATGGTTTGCTGACAGACCTGTTACTCACAGCAAATACAACTACATAGTACAACACTGCACTCTGGTGTTAGTTGAAGGCACCACCACCTTCTCTGTTGTAGTAGATCACACTGTGCATGGATCTGTATTAACTGGTGATATGCAGCCCCCCTGTTTGTTTGGAAAATTAATTGAACTGCTGGTCAGTTCTTAATATTGCACTTTTAAGCATGCAAAAGAGTCAGTTTCCCTGACTGAACACTTGCTACAGCTTCATTTGTAATATTAACACAACACACTTTGCAGCTCGGGAGCTTCTCAGGTGCAGTAGTCAGGAAAATAGTGACGGCCAATAGGAAACAGTTCAAAGAAATGGTGATACGTCTCAGCCCTCAACACAGTCTGATAGGAATTAAACTGAGCCTACTGACGAATCTAAAATCACACTGAGTACTGTTTGGCTAATGACTTAATGGAGTCAGTGGAATCAGTGATAGATGGATAGAGCATTCGCTGCAGTAATGTGTTGCCAATATCTTCTATTGTATGTGTGGTGTGTCTCACTCATCTCTACATGAAAACAGAAAAACATAAGCGGAGTCAGAGCTGTGGGTTGAACCATATCTGTATCGAAATGCCTGCAACTTTTATCTATTATACACCTGAAATATAAGCTCATTTTAATTTTGAAGACAATGAAAGAAATACATTTAACAACGCATTTAATTGTATTCATTTTGTGTCTGTGTTTTATGTGTTATGTGTGGAGGTTAGAGCACTAACTTCAGTACAGTTTCCGCTGACATCAGTGTATGTTAAATTGACATAATTTAATTTTGGGGCAACCTGTTCCTCCACTAAATAAAAGCTGTTATTTTAGGTGATCTGCCCCATCATGTACTGCAGCATTGTGTACTGGATGACTGAGCAGCCTCCGGAGGCCAGCCGCTACCTACTCTTCATAGCCCTGTCCACCTGTACTGCCCTGGTAGCCCAGTCCCTAGGCTTGCTGGTTGGGGCTGCCTCCACCTCACTACAGGTACTGCAGGTTTGCATGGTTAAATGTAGGATTTCTTGGCTCACATTACACAAATAAGATTAATCTGTCCTCTGTATCCATATACAGGTAGCCACATTTGTTGGACCTGTCACAGCTATTCCAGTGCTGCTCTTCTCTGGATTCTTTGTGAACTTTGACACAATCCCCAAATATCTGCAGTGGAGCTCCTATGTGTCCTACGTCAGGTGTGTACCAGTATGAGTGGTTTTTGATTCATTAGCAGTAGCGCATAAGAGTGATGGTGTTGGTTGGTAAGTCTGTCTGTCTGGAGTAAAATATCCTATGGAACCAGCAGCTCAGTTGTTAGAGCTTGGGCCCCATGTATAGAGGCTGTGTCCTCACTACAGCAGCCCAGGGTTTGAGTCTGACCTGCTGACAATCTTCATCTGTGCTGTCAATAAAGCCATGAAAACAGACAGACAGAAAATATATACTATATATAAAAGAAATCCTATTTATGAAGTCTTACTTAGATCGTATTTCCCAAGTAAACTGAGTAACTCACAACTTACTGTTTAGATTTGGACCTACCATACTTATCGTAGCTCTGTGTGAACAGTCTTCCTGTGCAACAGTGGACTCTTATAGACGGACAGTTCTTTAGATCATTATACCAAAATAAATGTTGGGCCCCGTGCACAAACATTTCCATCTTCTTATCCTAAATATCTTTTACTTTTTTCTTTGAGGTTTGTTCAAAGTCAACTTCAGCAACTAGACAAACATTAATGGCCCACTTCAGGATGATGCATGTCCCGTTCATATCCCTCTCATTTGTTTTGTATGAGGCTGACTTTGACTGTAACCTGAGGTAACCAGTTTGGTTTTAGTGTTTGCTTGTTGCAGCCTTTCACTTTACAACTGTAGAAGTGCTCCAACTGTCATAACTCATAATCATCAGGGACACTTAGCAATTTACCTCATGAAATAATACCTGAAGCTAAAAAATAAGTGGCGTTCACTGACTTTATGGATGTTGTTGACTCTTAATTTTCATGTGGGGTGACTCCTCTTGAACACCATACACACTATAAAGTTAATATTCTTGAACTTCTAACTGATTATTGATCATTTTGAATCCGAATCAAGAGATGATTTTCTTAGCTATTGCAAGCAGTCTCAGTGTTTTGTATCCCTCCCACAGGTATGGATTTGAAGGGGTCATCTTGTCCATCTATGGAATGAACCGTTCAGAGCTGGAGTGTCCGGGGAAGGTGTGTAAGTTCCAGCAGCCTGAAGAGGTCCTGCAGTTATTGGACGTGGAAGATGCAAAGCTCTACATAGATTTCATTGTCCTGGGCATTTTCTTCATCATCCTACGGCTGGCCACCTACGTTGTCCTCCGCTACAAGATCAAGTCTGAGCGATAAGTTTTGCTCGGCTCATCTTGCAGATCTCAAGGTCCTCCATAATGTCAATCCAGACCTGGTCTCTTTCTGTGCACAGAACATAACCTCTATCATGTGGGAATTTCATTTCATTTGTCGCATTGCTGCTAAAAGGACAGATCATACATTCTGATCTGTTCTACTGCCAACAGCTGTGAAGGGCAGTGACTGACGATGCAGAGCAGTGAACAGCCATCTTATAAATCAGCATATACCTGTTTACCTCAGACATCAGGACTTAACTCCTGCACACAAAGCCAGGACACAGGAGGAGGAGGACACAGAGACTGAGCCAGGTTCAGCATCAAATACTCTACGTTTCATATTCCTGCAAGACAGAAATGTTTTGAGAACAAGGTGGATGTGCCTGTTTATTCTACACTGTGTGCTGCCATTCTGTCCGTGTTGGAGGGTTTGGAGTTTGGTCCACAAAACTGCCCCGTTGAGAAATTCATATCCAAACAGAGTGTTTACATTGCTCTATTAGTGAAAAAGTAAACCTGAGGACAATCGGTTGCACGGGAGGAGGAGTGTGATGTATTGTGAGCTGGATGAAGGCAGTTTGAGTTTGTTTTTGTTGTCCTATAACAGAACCTGGGTAACAGATTGGAGTCCCAAAACATTAACTGTACTTCCTGTGTATGAAATCATTGTTTGAGCTAGATCGTTTTTTTTAACATGTTGATAGTTGTAAATTAAGCTTTGTCATGATTGTCTACCGAAATTTGGTATTTTTTGTACTTCCACAGTATAATCTCAAATCTTTAAAATCATAGTTAAAATAGAATTGTTCAGTTTTAAACATTTGATACTGTACTGTATTATCTTTAGTATTATATACATATGCAATTATATAAGTGTATTTAAGCAAAATAGATGAATTACTGTATCGTTATTCTTTTGTGTCCACACTACAGCCAGTAATATCACGAGGAAACAACATGCTCATGCAGTCATGTTTGGTGCTATCACTATCAGTTTTTATTTGAATGACATAAAAAATGCATCTGGACTGCACATTACAAGCATACTGAGCACTTGGAGAACAACCAAAGAAAAATAATTATAACTGGAAGTATGCTCACATTTTATTTCAGTGTATTGACAATCTTTCTATTGTGGTTTTATTGTTGTTCGAAACATATTTTGGAGAACTTATCGCTGAACTGTACTGTACAGCTACTTGATATTCCAATAAACACTAATTCATTTAAATGTATAATTTATTGCCTCCACCAAGGAGGTTACGTTTTCAGCCATGTCTGTTTCTTGGTTGGTTGGTTTGTCAGAAGGATTACGCAACTAAACATATTTCCATGAAACTAGGATGAAGGGTGGGTCTCGGCCCAGAACAGACCCCATTAAATTGTGGCGCAGATCCATGGATCTTGCGCAGAAGTCAGGTGTATTTAGGAAGCTGGTTTCCATGAGGGAGTACAAATGGGGACTGTTGGGCCTTGGCAGGGGGATGCACTCTACTGAGTGCCATTCTAGTTGTTATTTTGAATGAAACAGTCCTTCACAGAGCGGTGTTCAGGAGGAATCTGATCCCCATACAATCTCAACTGGCTCCTTTTGACATGACCGACCTGTGGTTTTGCTCTACTTCCATATGAAATCATCGTCCATTCTTCAGCCAGCCACCGTAGGTAGACTGCTCTTTTTAGTTGCAACCAGCAGCTCTAACTCACTCTGTCGGTCGGTTAGTCCACAAACATTTCCCACGCTTGGGCAACCACAGTTTTGACCCTATAGGAGGCTGACATTTGGAGGTAGGGTGATTAAAAATTATTTCAATATTATTTTCCTTGACAGAAATATAACAAATGTTGATATAATTACTGTTAATCACCTATGGAGCCTACACCAGAAGAGGGGGCACTAATGCACCTTAAACTCTGGATGCCACCCGTTAGAAAGAGTCATGTTGCAAGGATACACCGTGGGTATGTTTTTACACATGCATTCTACCTCAAAGCTGAGAAAGTGTTTCTCATGTTCTGACAATATATGATAGTTTATGTATATATGTTTTTATATGTGTTTTATTATAATAATGATCCAACATTTAGTGTGAGAATTATCAATATTGATTGATGTGAGAATTTTAATCATATTATTCAGCCCCACTGACCAGACCAGATCTGTGGTCGTCAACTATACTCAGATCCTGTGCAAGAGTCCTAAGTCTTATATTCCACAAGTAGTAGTCCACAAAAATCTATCCCTTCATCTGTCCAGAGAGCTGTGTCCACCCCACAGCACCCACAACTTTCTTTCAATAAGGCTGAAATTTGCCATGAAGGTCAAGTGTGTGAGGTTGTGAGCATGTGAATGCAGAAACGCATGGATGCATGTGTGTACATGGTTGTCTGGGGGCAGCTATTGTGAATTTGCACTTTTATCTATGATTCATTCTTTCATTTAAAAAAACCTACAAAGCTTAAAACCACAGGTGAGAGTCAGAAGGTACATCAACCGGAGCTACAGCCTCAGGCTCAGCTCCATCTTTATAATTATGGTCCCATACGGTGCCTGCATTGCTGATGCAGCATCGGACCGCCTGTCGTTTCCTCTTACTTTATCTCTCAGGGCAGTGACTCACTTCCAAATTGAAGGAAGTGATCAACGGGTTTACGATTGCCTCACAGCCGGAGGTGCTGTCTCTCATCCTTGGTGCTTTACATTCTGCGCAAACCGCTCCAGTGGAGGTCACAGTCTGATGAAGCCAGCAGAACCACATCATCAGCAAAATAGATCTAATCCCGATGCCTCCATGCCATATACTCTCCACATCTCAGCTCCACAAAGAGATTCTGTCCATGAAAACTGCTAACAATCAGTGGCAAGGTGACATTTTTTAACAGCCTGATCATTGGTTAGGTCGAAATTGCCTTGTGGAAGCATTCAACCTGAATCAGCCATTGAGGTTGATTAAAGTCAAGCTTTTCTCAGTTAGTTGATCTTCTGGAATACTCCTCTTTCATCACAAATCGCACACTGTGGAAAATATGAAGTAGTATAAGAACATAAGCAGAGATGGACTGAGTGGAGCTTTAGCAGAACATTGTTTTTTATTTCAGTGCGATGAAATGCTGATCATTAATGATACAATAAACAGCAAAGACCAAACCTTGCATCAAGACTACAATTGCTCCCAACAAACTCATTTCAAGCATGGATTGACAACAGCTGGCAAATATCTTCCCAGTGAAAATGAATCAGGAATGCTGCGATACTCACTTTATAATTTATGTAACGTAGAAAAATATGCAAGCAGTCGTTTATGAAAGGTCTTCCAAAACTTCAGCCCGCTGCTGTTCAAAAATCAGAGCAAGCAAACAGTAATTATTGTAAATATCTGATCTTTCACAATCCTTAACAATACTTTTCATACAGCATTTTTAAATGTTGCTGTATGAAAAGCATTGATTTTCCTCAAAATTAGACAAATTGGATAAAGTGAGTTTCAAAAAAACTCTCTTCATGTGATGTGGTCTGTGTAATAGCGTCTTCAGACCAAAATTAGCATGTATATGTAGGTTTTTAAAATGTGGGTAAACCCATTAAAAATAGGCGAACAACTCTTCTCACATTGCCAAGAGGCTTTCTGTTATTTGTTTTTCTTATGGGTCATGTGTATCATCATGAATGTGCCGGAAAAGCAGGGAGCAGTAGAAAGCAGCAGATCATATATCTCATCAGACTACATCCAAAAGACGTGAAACTTGTTTTAAAAAGTCTCAACAAGTACCATTCTGAATTAGATACATCGTTTTTTTCCAAAGCTTTTGATGACATTGCTGAGGAGTGAGACATCTAGCTTCTTTTTCATCTGTGTCAAGAGTTGCACATGCTCAGTAGCGATCAGGCAGCTGAAAGGCTCAGACCACACAGCAGTCACAAACAGCAGTTACATTTTCAAATCTTTAACTTCAGTCTCTCTTTCAAACTCAGAGCCGACTAAACAATCTTCAAGCGCTGCTTGACAGAGACGGATGGAAAGATACGAAGTCCTAACTTCCGCACACATCATCGCATCACACCTGAAAAGGAGAGTTCCAAGGAGATAAATAGTGGCCGCAGCAGGGTTAATTTACCTGGGAGTAAATCCTGATAAAACACATTCACAATGCACACAAAAGCCAGATGTTAGCGGGTCTAAGTGTTTGGCCAGTGTGAAAGGGGTATAATATTTTTGCACTGATGCAGGCCACCATCATTTGTATTTGTGAGATTCTCAATATATGATAGTGTTTAGTCATTGGCTTTTGCATTAGTTTGTGGTTAGAAGTAGTGCCACTGCTTTACTGTCTGGGACAACTGCTCATAGATGACTTCCTGGTTACCAGTAGCTGTACCACATCCTCATTCTTCTTTGTTAGTTTTACGAGCCTGGTTGTGGGTCACCATGGTCATATCCCAGCCGTTCACCTGTACTATTTTATCTCCCATCCTCATGCCTGCCTCATGTGCTGGTCATCCTATACAGGTATATATTGTATGTATATATATATATATATATATATATATACAGTATATATATACATACAGTGTGTATGTATGTATATATATATATATATATATATATATATATATATATATATGTGTGCATATATATATATATATATATATATATATATATATACATATATACATTTAGGCTAAAAAACGTACAAACTTCAAACAACTCCTGTTGTATTGTAAAAGTCACAGAAAATGGCTCAAAAATGCATTGACTTTATAATATATATTTTATTCTTTTCAGAAAGAGCCTGGAGGTTGAAAGGGAGACAACTCTTCACTCTTTAAGCTGCAAATCAAATAAAAGAATGTGATTAATTTCACTCAAAAAAAACACAGTCTACATTTGTCAGTAGATCTCTTTTGTTTCACTGGGTTACTGAAGTAACACATTCACTTTAATAAGAAGTTCATTCAGTTGTTATGTCTTGTGTATGTCTTATTGACTGATGATCTATAAATATTGTCTAATATAAAATGAATATAAAAAATAAAGGATAGCATTTATCAGTACTGAAGTAATTCAAAAGTATGTAAAAGTCTGGATGGTTATGACTAAGAACTTTACCATCCTCAATAAAGTCGTAAGGCTTCTCTAGAATATTTTAGGTTAAGGGGAAATGTTTCCATCTATTCAGTTAATATCTGAACAAATGTCACAGTGATCATATATATTATTACACATTGTTACCTGCAGCACAAGAGAATATGTACTCTGTCTCAGCCTGGTCACCTGAGAGGAAAAAGCTGAATTAGAACAACAGCGTTTGAACAAATAGAACAGTGAAAGCTCCTTCATTTCCCAAATGCCAGCTTCATTTGTTCATTAATCCATGTTCACTGGGCTCTAACCCATCATACCGTGGCCTGAGTGAATACTTGATTCTGACTCTGATTAGGTGCAGGCTGTCAACTCAGACCTGATACACGGACACAGACTTCACCAGTAGTTCCAGTGAAACCGTCTGTTCGATGTTCTAAACTAATGTGCTAGAGCTGACACTTGACTTTAGAAATAAATGAAATTAAAATTAAAATCTAAATCTCATTCTCTTATTTACAACACTGAATGTAGTCCTTCAGAGCATGAACACTGTAACAAACAGGATAGAAGAAGTAGCCTACACTCATGGCTGTAGCGGTGAACCATAAACTTGGTCAACTTTAAGTGTACGCTGGCTAAACTGTCCAATGATAAGTAAAGGTTAACTCATTAAAAGGTGACTAATCCCCCTGTTATGAAAGATCTGGGTAAACTGAGTTGTTATGTGTGTTTGCGTTGAACAGATGGCTGGACTGAGTGTCTGTTTACTTGGCTGATAGTAGTCATAGATCTTGACCACAGCTGGCTTCAGGTTCTGCACTGGGTGCTCCTCTTCAAGCTGTAAGCTGTGGTTGATGGGTTTGTCCTTTGCTAACTGTTGGAGGAAAAACAGATGACATAATCAGAAAACAAATGTGGAGAGCACCATCTATTGTTTTTCAATGTGAATTCCTCTCACCCTGTGTAAATACACAAGAACATGATCTTCCTTCTGTTCAACACGAGCCACCTGCAGGGCATCTTTGAGCTGTGAGGAGATGATATTCAGCTGGGTTATCACGTTGTCATGACAACAACAACCGACACAAATGATGTTCAGGTTAAGTTACTGGAATAACTCACCATCTGCAAAGACTGAGGGTGTGGGGCAAATCCAGAGAGCATTTTGATATCCAGGATCACCATGTTCGTACTGTTCTGCTTCCCACTATATCTGTAAAACAAATATAAAAATATGTTTTTGCACACAGCGAGACTGTGTTTTCGATGACCTACAACTAGAGAGGATAGTGTGCGTAGAATAGAAATATTCCTCTATTGTTGCTGCAAGTTGGATCTAGCTGCTGAACATTTCTTACAGGGACTTGAGCACCAGAGTGAGTTTAGGTCTCTGCAATATGCAGCTCGCCACTGCTTTGACCTCCACACCGAGAGTTGTGACATCAGCAGGAGTTGGGATGTTGTAGTGAAGAGACATCTGAAAAGAGTCCAACAGGAAGATTGTAATATTCATGATATTTAAATTTGAGGATTAAAGCAGAATTTGACATGTAGTGACCTGAGCCTCTGACCTGCATCGAAGCACATGCAGTGCCCTTCACCTCTAGGCTGTACTTTCCTGTCATATCTTTCAGCACGTCCTCCTGGTAGAGCAGTTTGTTGTCTTGATTCACATCAAATATCAGCTGGCCACTGGAAGACTGGACTGTCACTGTGCTTGAACCCTCCAGACTGAACACCAGAGTGGAGTAGAGAGCCAGAGCCTGAAGAGCCACCACTGTGTCCTACAACACACACACAGACACAGGAAAGTTGGACCTCAGTTATAGCAAACGTGTTTACATGTAGATTGTGTTTATTCTATGGTTCTTATCATCTACAGGAATCATCTGTTTTTTTTTATTATTGTTCCACCCGGTTTATAGAACTGACCAAGCGGCAACCTCTGGGTCTAAAAACTGAAGTCAACAAGGAAGTACCAACAACTGCAGTTCCTCTAATGGCCACTAGATGCTGGCTACAAAAGGAGGTCAATCCCCATTGAAGCCCATGTTAAAATGCTCAACTTTACAGCAGAAACAAACTTCTTTACAGCCTGGTACATAAGCAGTTTTGGTCTCTAGCTTATTTTCCCGCTCATGCAACTGGACAGGTGAATATTTGTATAACTCACTAATTTAAAATGCTAAAGTTTCTGTGTAATTAAAGGCGTGAATGCTTTGAGTTAGCTAGTTAGCTGGCTAGTAGGCTAGCTGTCTTGAACTCTCCACTGTGTTTGTGGTGTTGGTGCCTTTTAGAGAAGTTTAAATGTAGATATGGAACACATTACAGTATATGGCTTGCTGTGCATTTAATTGGACTAACAGACTGGAGTGGAGGGACAGACACCAGTGCTATGGATTAACAGTGACCCTGTAACTGGCAGACAGCAGCTGGAGCTGGTGAGCTTGGAGGAGTCAGCAGTGGGCAGAGTCAGGAGCTTCTGGAGGAATAGTCACCCAGAGTCAAGGAGGGCACAGAGTTTATCTTGTTGGTGAATGCTAACTTTAGTCAGAGGCATACAGTAACTGAACACAAACACAAACACACACCTCGGTGCCACTTGTTGCTTGCTATCTTGCAGCTACTGTTCAAAAAGGTATTCTAGATATTTGGGGTGAATGAGCCTGCAGTCAAAGTCATGTGAGTAACTTGAATCAACACAAATCACAGACTTACATGAATAACATGAGATGAAATTCGCTTGTCTTTATGTGTGAACACAGATAGCTTGTTAGCCTTAGCTATCTTGGTAGCTTTCAGTTTGGCAGGCTTGTTTAACTAACTAGGTTCGCTTCAGCTCCACCCACACTCCAACTATTGGTGTATTTTTGTTCAGCCGGGAGTCAGGCGGTGTCAGGCACTGCCAAGATGGTGACGGCAACTTGAAGATTCATTTTGGCTGATGAAAAACATCTCTGCTTCTCTTGGTGGAATAATCTCAGTGGTGAGTTCAACCTCAGTGGATGGAGCTAAAATGGTTTCTCTGGCTAAGAAGCACAGTGAAAAGGGCAAATATAAGACAGGGCTAATTATGAAGCTGCGTTGGGCACATACTGAAAACAAAATGCAGTCTATTCTAAAGCAAGAGTTAGCATAGCTGAACTCCTAAGGGACTAGCTTAAACTAAGCTACACTAGTTTATGTAGCTACACTGCTGACTTTAACTGCCATGGAATAACAAAAACACGTCATTACTATTTTCTCATTTTCTTGACACATTTAGTTATGGTGTAAGAATAAGATGCCATTTTAAGTTGTTTAAAATGTGTTAATGTAACCCAGCTGTAGTGTCAGCCAACTGAGTTTCTGTTAGCATTGTTTTGTGTAGTGCCCCTTTAAGACAAGTTAAGACAGGGTCATATTACCGCAGCGTGACGATGGCCAATAGCATTGTTTGTTACTGAGGGATCGCGGGCTCAGAGGTTCATTACTGCTGCGCCTTACTGCGTCACATATGTGTCTGCTCGACGGTGCTATGTGTTAGCCTGCTTTTTTTTTTCTTCTTTTTTTGTTGTTGTTTTTTTTATTTTTTATTATTGTTCTTATTTTCTTTATTTATTTATTTTCCTCCCTTCCCTTTTAAGTTTACTGACATTAATAATAATAACCTCAGTTTACGGTGATTGTTGCAGTGTTTATTTATATTTGATGATACATATATTTTGGAGCACCTGTCTGCTGTTCTGTGTTTATATGTACATTTCTAAATAAAGTTAAAAAAAAAAAAAAAATGTGTTAGCCTGCTTTTCTTCTCATTTATATATGATGTTTCCATGCTAGGTAAGCATTCATATTTCATGTGGCAATTGTCTGTGTTGTGATAAGTAATATGGTTATGTTCGACTGACCGAATTGGTAGCAGGTCAATGTTATTTGTACGTTAGCAGTAAAATGCTAATTCGCTAATAGCCGCCAATGCTAGGCGGACTTTACAGTTATTACTATGGTGTTTAATGTATGTTTGATGTGAAATGCAACGAGCTAAAACTCTGTGTAGTGCTATATTAAGAGTATGTTATATTGTTGGGCTGAGAGGTTCATTATGTGTCTGCTCGACGGTGCTATGTGTTAGCCTGCTTTTCTTCTCATTTATATATGATGTTTCCATGCTAGTGGGTGGTCAGTGGATCGGTGACGGTACGTTTCCTGTGGCTGCCTGGAGGACAGCTGCCGCCTGCCATCTATGGGATCTCGTCTGATCATTTTCAGGCAAAGCATTCACCTCACACTCACATATAGAGCTCTATATGACTATTTTTTTCTTTTTCGCTGGCCAGCAAAACATTTTTTGATAAGAGACGATTAAAGGACAGATGGAGAACTTTTCTCGTTTTTGAGTTGAAGACCGTCCGGTAGACTATTGAACTGTTCTCAAAAGCTGAGAAAGAGACTTTCAATTCAATCAGAATTTCCTCAGAAAGAGGGAAATGTATGTTGTGTTTTCTTGTTTTTTTTGTTCAACATATTGATAAAGAGTTGAGAAAGAGACTTTCAATTCAATCAGAATTTCCTCAGAAAGAGGGAAATGCATGTTGTGTTTTCTTATTTTCTTTGTTCAACATATTGATAAAGAGTTAAGGTTATACAGTGGTTGTATGATTTGCACTTTCAGCATTTGCATTCAGTGTAAAGGTGGAATGACGCATTTCAGTTCAGAAATTAATGAATGTAAATAAACTGAACAGGTAGTAAACTTCTACCATAACTCTGGTAAATCCATTATTATTACTATTGGTTACATTAAGAACCAACCTCACATTCTAATGTGTGGAAGACAAAGAAGAAGGAAATCAATATTTTCGGTGAAGCTGTGTCTCCATTGGTGGCCACCACGCCTTTCTCGCCAATCATCCGATAACAGCCTAAATGAAGCATGTCTGGTCGCCAGTCATTTCTCCACAATATAGATGGGCAAAACAACGTCTGACAGATAATTAAAAACACATGATCTATTCCAACCAACAAGGGTTAGTCTAAAAGAATCCTTTTAAAATCAAAGATGGCATAGGTTTTCTTACTTCCTAGCATCCTAGCACACAGTGCTGCCATCTTTACCTGGTCTGTGTTAACTTTAATGAATGAGACCTTGGACAGAGTACAATATGTGTGTCCAAAGAGAGAGTGAAATCTTTTTTTTATGTTATGTTTTATATTATGTAGATGGTAATCATACAAAAACAATATTATTGTAGTGGGCCTCTGTCAGAGATGGTGACAGTTTCATGCACACTGAAACAAACGTTACCTGCTTTTGTGATGAAGCAACTGTCCAATCAATCATTATTACCTCCAAAAGTACACTTACTTTATTATTTCCCGCCTTATAAGTCACTAAAAAAAACTAAGTATTGTAAAACAAACTGTATGGACCATGTGACTATAATAAATGTCCACTTGAACTACCACAAGGCTCTCCTGTTTGATCCTGCACTTCCCAGCACACAGCAGTTATCACTGTTTGGATGCAGGCTGTTGTGTGGACATCCCACCTTGGAAAAACGCTTCAGTCAGCACACATTTGACAAAAGTTAGCATACTAACAGGATACACAGCATCATGACTCATGTTAGCTGGTGTGTGCAGCTGATTAATGTCATTGCACTGACAGACAGAATTCCTCATGCTATGTTTGCTATGCTTGACCTTTAGCTGAAGAGGGTTTTTTTCTGATTTTATTTGTGGGCTTTGTCATTAGTGGTGTAGCCTTCAAGACTTTAATCAACAATAATGGAAGAAAAATTGTCGACCTCTACAGTAGCTCTGCCTCAGGCCCAGCTCCAACTGTTTGGGATGTACCTGTGTGGAGGAGAAGCCACCATATTGGTTCTGCTGCCCTGTGAGCCATCTGACGATGCGGGTGGCATAACCCAGGTCTTCAGCAGTAGGAGAGGCACTGAGTTTGGCCATCAGCACGTAGGAGCTGATCTCCACAGACAGAGAGGTTGACGTTTCTGTTGCTGTCTGAGACCAGTGGAGGAAACCTTCTACAAACAGACATCCACAAACAAATAAACGGGCACAAGGTAAGCTCCATTCACAGTAATGAAGCCTCAATAATTGCATTTAGGAGGATGATTCACCTTGGTTTAATGCAACCTTGTCGAGTTGCTGCAGAAGGTGAGCACGGGTCTCCATGTCTCCTGCCAGGGTGAAGACGTACGCCAGCAGAGCTGTGGTGTAGGTGTTATTGAGGTCACTGATGGACTCATTGAGGCAAGACAAGCTCCTGTTCACTGCATGATGCTGTAAATGAAATGAAAAAATGATAAAAAAAGAGATTGTTGTTGTTCATTTCATCAGCGGCCATGTAGAAATGATTCCACTCAGATACAACAGATGGTTTGTTGTGGTTGCGTGCAGGTGTGTGGGTTCAACATTTGTAGAAACTAGAAAGAGCAGACTGAGAAGACATAACCTAGTGTAATTAAAAAGGCAAAGTGATGGAAACTTAACTGACACTTACAGTACATGTATTTATGACACAAGTGTGTCAAAAACATGTCAGCCAACAATCTACTCCCTTTTTCCAGATGCTCACACCAGAAAGTCAGACATGATAATCCCTCTCTGGCTTCCCACCCATGAACATTACCAACTGTGTGTGTTGGAACAGATTTACATTCATTCCAGGCTTAAAATGAGTTTTACATATTTGAGGCAGGGCAGCAGAAAATACTAGTTTCACCCAAATCAGTGATGAACGTTCTAAAGCTGTGTTTTTGTACAGTAATCTGTGAGGCCCAGTCACTTAGGTGGTCTGGCATACTTACTGAGTGCAGGATGAGTCATCAACATTTTATCATTTTCCAGGAAGTTACAACCCTAAAGAATACCTACAAAATGACTTTTTGCTGTTGTTGGGCCTGATACCGGCCTATAGTGTGAAAGCAAGACATACAGTATGTGATAAAATCACTTCAACATCAATTTTGACTTCATGGAAACTTACAGATCAAATTTTTGAAAACAGATGCTTTGACTTACAGTGACTGTCATGTTCATCTCCAAGAAGGCAGCAGTGATGTAAGCGCTGAGAGTCACTTCATCAGACACACCGCCCTGTAGAGGGGATTCAAAGATTCAAGAATCAAGATTCAAAGATTTATTTGTCACATGCAATTATACAAGTACAGCAGCAGGGAAATTAAATTGCAAACCACTCCGTCGACTGTGCAAAAAAATTGTGCAACCAGAAAATAAAATTTAAATAAGAAAATAAATCTGAAAAAGAGAATAAAATAGCAAACTTAATTTTAAATAGAAACACTATATATATACATATTATAAACAAGAAATAGATATAAATAAGAGACAAAGACAAAAGTATTTACAGAAAAAGAAGAAGACCGTGTGTAGCAGGGTGTGTATGTATGTGTGTGATATATGGTGTGTGCTGAGTGTGTGTTATGTTGGTTTATGAGAGTTAATTGTCTGAATGGCCTAAGGGAAGAAGCTCCTCCTCAGACGCTCAGTCCTGGCCATGACACTGCATAGGCACTTGCCAGAAGGCAGCTTCACAAACAGTTCATGGTTGCGGTGGTGAAGGCCCATCATGATCCTGGTCACTCTGGACCTGCACCGCCTGATGTAAATGTCCATAAGGCAGGGCAATGCAGTTCTAGTGATGGGCTCAGCACATCGGATCACTCTATAGAGAGATTTCCAGTCCTGGGCGCTGCAGTTGCCGTACCAGGCGGGGATGCTTCCAGAGATGACGAAAAAGGTGAAGGTTTTCTGCAGCCCTATGGAGATCTTAAATTTCCTCAGACATCTGAGATGATACAGGCGCTGCCTAGCCTTCTTCACCAGCGAGGTGATGTGAGTTGTCCATGTTAGGTCCTCAGAGATATGAACTCCGAGGTACCTATAGCTGCTCCACCGGGGTCCCGAATATCTTTAGTGGTGCATAATGGGACCTCTGCTTCTCCCTCCTGAAATCTACTACCATCTCCTTGGTCTTGGTGACGTTCAGGTCCAGGTTGTTGGTCTTGCACCATGTTGTTGGAGATCAGGCGCTGATCTCCAACAACATGGTGCAAAAGCAGTCAACCTGTAGTCAGTCAAATCCTTAGTCTGTGTCATCCGCAAGTTTCACGATGGTGTTGGTGCTGTGTGTGGCTGCACAATCATTGGTGTACAGGGAGTAGAGCAGGGGGATCAGGACACAGCCTTGGGGGGCGCCTGTGTTGAGGGTGCGTGTGCTGGAGGTGCAATTTCCGATCTTCACCACCATGCATCAGGATGCATAAAAGACTCTCCAAAATCCAGGATGGAAACGAATCTTGTGACTGCCCGTAATGCTAAACAGTACTTTTACTATTAGTATCACAGTCTATTCTGCAGCTTTTGGCAATTTCCTTGGTTTACTGATCCTTATGAAACCATGAGCTGTCAGTCCAAACGCACACAAAGGAAGATTGTACTACAGGCGGGCTTGCTGAAAATCCTGATGTGAAATACATTGCAGTGATTTTCATACATACGCTACAAGACTTTTCAGAATACCTTCATTCTGTTGTTAAAAAGGCTTCCTGACTGCTCAAAACAGCCATTTTCTCGTTGTTTACTCTCCAGCCAATCCTTAGTCTGTTGAATCTTCTCTGGGTCAATGTAGACGAAAGACTGTGCTTTGACAAAGGATCTTAGCACAAAAGCAGTCAACCTGTAGAAGAGTTAAACAAGGTTAGATATTCACAAAAAAAAGATGTGCCTGTGTCACCAGTTACCATGATGCACTAATTATAATCAGATACCAGATAATTAGTACAATGTTCAATGTTAACGTTTATTTATGTGTTGTTCTTTGGGTGTGTATTCAGTGGTGTTCTCACCAGGTGTTCCCGACTCCTGTTCCGAATGTACTGTAAGCACCATCAATGTGCTTGTAGTTAAGCTGTCTCTGATAGCCTGTATAATAATAATAACAAACAAATCAAGATGATTATTATTATTATATGTCAAAGAATTTGGTGTAAAAGACATCTTTACTTTTTTACATTTAAACTGCTCACACTTTTTTTAATGTATATATACTGTATACATATATTTTTTTATAAATTACCCAAGAGCCTCCGAGCCACTCTGACATACAGTAGGTTGCAAACAGCAGACCGTTTCAGCTGGTGCACCAGCTAGTTAGAAGTCCATGACTAGATACGTGAGTTTTTGTCTTCGTCTTGAAAACACCAACAGAAACTCACCACTGGTCAGGAAGTTGGTAGCTTTTTCCATGATGGTTGTGGTCAGCTGATGTGTGTTTTTCAGGTACTGGAGGATGTAGATATTAGGGGCCAGGAGCGCCATGTTCTGCTCGCCACATCCATATGGCATCTTCAGCAGTCCATCCAGGTTCTTCAGGGCTCGGCCCAGAATGTCGCCTGCACAGAAATGAATTGCCCATCTCAAGAGTTTTTTGCAAATTGTTCATTTTTTTCACATTGAAATGACTTTCAATGGATTGTCTGGAATATAGTGAATCAATCTATAAACTCATGGCAGTCATAACAAACAGTAAAATTAGGCTATGTCAAATTTGAAGTTAGTGGGCTACAAAATGCACATTTTATATATTTTATTTTATAGCCCAAGATCACAATCACATTACCTCAGTGGGCTGTGTACCACACAGCAAAGTATGTTGTATGAAAGGGACTTCCAGTAATTGTTTTGTTACAGCTATCATGAATGAAATTCGAGTAATCTGATTACCCAGCACTGATAGTGAAGCACGGGCAGATCCATCGATCACATTCTCAGGGAGTAGTAGTTCTATTTCTTCTGTCAAAGCTTCTCCTGGGAACAGAAATAAACAAAACAACACATGGATCAGCACTGGTGCTGAGGCAACTTCCAAATTACAGATGTCAGTTCGAATGATTACTGAATTAAATGCCATAGGATTTGCTACTTATGGGTAAGGGGCCAGAATTCAGAGGTAGCAGCAGCATGATGGCTTACTGCTGCTCGCTGTAGCTTTCTTTGGCTGGAGCAACTACCTGCAGTTAGCAAATAGATCAGTTAGCTATGAAGCTAAGTGACCCTGTTAGCTGAAGAGAGGGCAGCTCAGCTCTTCTTAGCTCGGTAAAAAAGAGAAACTGAAATTCAGATGGTAGATGGTTGTATTTTTCTGCAAAGAAAAGAAAAGGTGTAAAAATACTGTAACAAACTGCCATACTACTGTTGGGACCCACAGATGAAGTCGTTCACTGTGGATTTCAAAATGGACTCTGAACTGGTCAGGGTAACAGACCCCCCTCTGACCAGATAGTCAAAACTCCAGCTCCTTCCTTTGTTCTCTCTCTTCTCCACCTCTCTCCCCACGGGGCTGCCTGCCATCAAGATCTCTTCTTCTGGATCTTCTGGGCCAAACAGCTGCTGACAGCTGACAGCTGCATTTCTAGCAGGCCCAAAGAACTTCTCCTCACTGCAGCAACACGAGGTCCTGCTAGTATTCCAGCTCAGTTAGCACCAGCCACTGCGATGCAAAGCTTGCCAGCTAAATCCACAACCTGAGCAAGTCAGCACCGAGCTGCTATCCTTGCAAAGGAAAGGAGCGACCAGTTTCCTCTATCTGCTGTCTTTCATCAGACCTTGCACAGCAAGAACAGCATTGTTCAACATTGGAATTCCAACCTTCTCCTGCTTGGCTCATCAGCAAAGGAACCACCAGCACCTTTTCTTCAAAGACTGGTAATGTTGAACTGGGCCTAGATAGCACAGCATAGCACAGCCAAGCACAGGACTTTAAACTCTGGTTGATATAATGCACATGTGTTAAATCTACAGTATGTGTTTGTTCATTGTTTGAGGGTTATTGTGATCTCAGGTCAGGTTATTGGTAGTTTGCCTTCCTAGACGGCTAATTTGACGTTAGTAGACTCAGGGTCTTTGCATGCAACTAACTATCTTCTATAACCTGGCATCACGTCTCACACACACACGCACACTCCTTCAGCCTACAATCACACTCACAGTGAGCACATGATGCGAGAACCACCATTGTTTCTTTGTTCTACCAGACACACACACACACACACACACACACACACACACCTGCATATAGTACATGTTAGTTAGATTGTGTGTTTTCATCTTTGTGTTAAATAAAAGACTTTTTGACCTTCATGCTGTCTATTTAATGTTGCACAAGAGTGAATGTTGTCAACCTCGAATCTGTCAAGGACTCCAGAATCCTTCAACCATTACAGCTGTTATGGTGATTATGGTCTTAGTTATTAAGTTAATTATTAATCAGAGTTACAAACAGTTTAGTACCTTTTTATGAGACTGATTTGGTGAATTGGCTATCTTTTAGTTGATCTAATGTAAATTGGATCTCATTATTAATCATAATGAGTGATTGTCCCTGATAATCATTAATATAATAATAATAATTATTATTGATAGCTAAATTTAACCCAAAACTCCCTATTAATGTTGCATGAGCACTACATAATGGTGCCTCATGTGAAGTATGTACACTACTTACCCCCATCTGAAACTACTGGGACTATTGGACTGTCACCTCTTGAGGTACAAAGTGGTATTTGAGGCAGGATGGCCCGGGGCTAGCTAGTTTGCATGCTAACTTTAGTAGAGTAGTTGTGTTTGACACAATATCAACACTGTTTCTTCACACTCTGTTGATAATGTTGGTTCATGTTTTGAATGTTTTAAACTAAAATTCTGGCCATATATTACAAATTGCTTTTTTAAATATTGCTAATTGCCCTAATTTGCTACACTTATAATGATCACCATGAAGACCAAGAAGCTATAAGTCTTACCTTTGTTGGAAATATTGAAATTCTAATGGTCATTTGGGTTTGCTCAATGTCTGGCTGTCAGTCATGACCATGTTTTTAAACAAGAACATGCAATGGGTAGTGTGGTAGGACAGCTGCAGAAATTGTTTCACTAAAAATATTTTGAAAATATAAGAAAACCTTTCAAATAAATCTCATATACAGAACATTTAAAACACATACAAGATACATACAGCACAGACGGTAATTAATAAACACTGCA
This sequence comes from Pagrus pagrus, assembly GCF_965226575.1. Lineage (NCBI taxonomy): Eukaryota > Metazoa > Chordata > Actinopteri > Spariformes > Sparidae > Pagrus > Pagrus pagrus. Next base: position 30,847,095 of record NC_140188.1, read on the forward strand.
CAAGTGTTTGACCCTAAAACAGGAGACAGCCTCAGAGATGTTGGCATTAACACTCCTGGTCCAAACCAGACTGACCTTTAGGACAGAGCAGCCAGTTGTAGGTTTTTGTCATCTCAGTTCCCTCGGCCTGAGAAGAGAAGAGGTGGGAGATCATTTAAAGGATAACTACTTTAAATGATCTGATCTTTTAAATGATGCTGTGTGTTGATGCCCCGTCACTCGCATTGTCTGGATATATCGGCGCTACACTGGATCTAATTTCGTCCGAACGACTTCAAATGACACCAAAGTTATCTGGGTGAGTAAATGATCATATATTTTGCTAGAAATAAGGTCCAGGTTGTAAAAAACGGTAGTTATCCTTTAACTTGTACGTGTGTGTAAACGCTTGTTGGTTGTTATCATCAAATGTAAGGTTATTAGTTCTGGCCCATACTCTTTGTTGTCTTGCTTTAAGGTACTCACCTTTACTATAAGAGGTCGTGTGACCACATCAATGCGACCTCTCTCTGGCACGCTCACAATCTCATTGTCACATGACATGTGAGATGCCACAGCCTCAGCAGTTACTGACACATTCACAACCCCTAAAAAGATCCATTATCCATTACTGACATATTCAGTTTTTGTTGCAGTTGTGTCAGAGTATTGTTACTCTGTGGAGACTGGAGTTTATGGTGCTGTACAATGTGGTACAATATGAACGTGGCTCTGAACTCATCATAAAAACAAATGAAATATGACACACATTGTGAAGGAAAATTCTGTTTAGACGGCATTAGATTGAGCTAGTTTGAAGCATTTAACACATGTATGGTGGTCAGAGCTATGCATGAAATATGTAACATGAGAAAATCAGAACCACAGTTCTATTTGTAAAAAATAGTGTTGACAAAAACTCTGAATGTTTGACCCTTACCTAAGACTGAGGGGATCATGGTCCAGCTGAGGGTTTTGCGGTCATTGGCACACAGACAGGATGTGTACTGGTCACCAGAGAGAGGGGTGACGGTGTAATCTAAGGATGGGGCCAGACTCACACTGACCTAAGAAACACAATCTCATTTTTGAATCGGTAAAGTTACCAAAAAAAAAAATTGACAGTCGCATAGCTGTGAACAAACTTAATCAAGAAAAGAAAAGAAGCAAGCATTATTGTAAGGACTATTTTAAGGCAATCATCAATATGTATTTCTTTAAATAAGTGATTCTATTGTATCTATCTATAATCGCAGTGTCTTCTTTTTAGGACAGGACGGTTGTGTCAAATGTACATTTCATGTAGATTCACCAGTTTATTAGCAGAATACATCTCTTGACTCCAGTACCTAAAGTCTTTCATGCACTACAGACAATAAGTGATGGGAAGGTATTGATTACCATAATGCAGCTGGACAGGTAGTTGAAGGTGGTTGCCTTCAGTTCAAAGTGCTCCCCTCGGATGATGGAGTAAGGCAGGCTGAGCTCGAGGAAGAACGGCTGGAAGACAGTGAACTGTTTACGAGGAGCCAAGCCAAAACCCTGAGGGGACAAACAGAACGCCTCCGTCTCCCAGGTGGTGATGGTGTCTGGGACGGTGAGGGACACATCCTTTGTTCCAGCCTCCCTGGACCAGCAAATACACAGACAGATTTTACATCTGTTAATTTTAGTCTGTGTAACTTATTACTGTGCTTTGGGTAGCACTGTACTGTCTGCTATTTTGGATTGAAGCTGTATACAGCTCCCAAAATTTCCCCAATGGACAATAAAGTATATCTTATAATATCTTGGATTCACATTTTGGTATATCGAACTCTCTGTGAAGTTTTCTTTTCAGAACAGTTTCAGCTTAATTTTCTTTACAACATTGAAAAACATGGCGGTCATGTAAAGAAGCTTGTGACAGATGCTCACCCAACTTCCACCAAATTCCATATCCATGTCTCGGGGAAGAAAGTGCGGACCGTAACAATTGGTAGAGCAGCAACATGTGATAGAAGATCCTCATGTGATGATTTAAGTAGATACGCAACATCTGATGAAACAGGACAACTTTCAACCAGAGTGAGAGGTAGACTTGAAACAATGAATTTCAGGTTTTTCTTGCAAGTATTCAGCATGCATTACTTAATTTGACCAAAGAAAGAAGTCTCACAAGGGTGGTGGTGGTGGTAGTATCGAGTAGTAAATCGGTGGTATTGTGTTCCCTTGAAGTTCACACATGATGGCATCCTAAAGAACAAATTTGTTGCCATCTTCAGGCCCAAATTCTAGACAAACCAACAACATATGACATGTCACTGCAGAGCTGGATCAGTATTGTAGTATCCATTGTTCAGATTGTTATTCAGCCTTGTATTTGCACAGCGAATATGCAGTCAGCGATCCATTAGAGGTAATATTATTACTTATTAACATAAGAATTACCTTGAAAACTCCATAGGCGCTGTTGTCATCACCATGTGGCATAATATATCTTCTTTGTCTCACATTTAAACATGATACAGGATCTTCTACATCATTTGGGAAACCGGAGGCTTTCTTTACTGGCAGCAAGTCAAATATCTGAAAAGAAAGATGACAGCCAAGGCTATAAATGACCAAGGACTGACTCAGAGAAAAGTCTCAACAGCTATATGGTACTCTTTTACAGGAAAAATGCTACAGTTTGTATCAGTGAAAAAACACTGGTGCCTTTCTGTGCAGTAAAACTACTTTAGTACCACATTCATATTATATGAGAGGCAGTGTAGTGATGGGAATGAATCCAAATTAGGATTAGGATTTTCAACACATTAGACAGCCTGAAACCCCATTTGAAGAAGATTATTTCTCCAGGGGAGGTCAGGTGATTTTAATATTACTTGCTCTGGTCATTACTTTTAATCCCTCCCAGAGAGTGCATGTGGATAATTTTTTTATCCCAATTACACAATTACCTCCTGTTTTTTGACAAACTTGCTTGTCGCCCCTCTAATTTAAATCACCTGGATCGACATACATGTATTCTAAAGTGGATGGTGTGAAGTGCTTCCACTTTTTTACATCAGCTGGGTGACAAATTTGACTTCAGTGTGAAAAATTGTTTTGATGGAGACACCACATAAGGATGTAAAAAGCTAATCAAATGTGTTGTTTTAATGGAAAAAATGTTTCTTTTGAGCATTGTTTCCCTGAAGCCTATATTCACCTAAATGTCTTTCATATCTCTGTTTGATCCGACTGAGTTAAGACTCATAAAGGAGTACGATTCTTGACTCACATAGTATTGCTGCCTCCCCTTGCTCCCATCTCATTACTTTACTTTCCCTGATAACATTTTGCCCACCAGTCACAGGACGTAGACCTGTACCTTTCAGGTTACAAACCTACCACTGTAACATGGTACACAATATGTTAAAAAAAATATATAATCCATCTGCTGTATTTGCCAGTAGTTACCTTGTCTTCATCCAGAGTCTTCCCTGGCTCCATGATGAGGACACTCTGGTCAACGGCACTCACACCACACAGAGAGTCCGGCTGGGCCGTCACCTGCAGGGTGGTTTCCTCTCCTGGTACGGCTGAAGACGGAGAAAACTCCAAGGACACCTGACACATACAATTACATGCATACACACATGCACATTCACACACAGACACACAAGTAGTAATATAATATGGACACATTTCCTTATGTATAGATGTTGGAAAGTGTGTTTAGATTTCCATCACAGTGTCCCTAGAACATATCACATGATCACGTGTACTTGTGCCTCCCAAGTGAAATCATTGAGAAACTAGATGCCTAAGTATTAGACCAAACTCATATATCATTTCAGACCTAAAGCTGAAAAGCTCAGATGAATCTCCATACATGTATGCCTTTTTCTTTTCTCACTGACCTTGTTACTGAAGCATTTCTCTGTGGAGAAGTCAGCACTGTGTGCAATCACAGTTTCACTGGGGAGGACGGTGTAAGCCACAACCTGGATGACTGGTGCTATCTCTGGAGACACCTTCAACGTAAAGGACACCTCGCCCTCAGTCACTGAAACAGCAAACTGAGTGTTATGATCCAATGTATCAACCAACACAACACACATCCTCTGCAGATTACATCAACAAGTATATGTGTGAAAACTAAACGATAAATCTGAGATAATTTCCTTCTTTCTCTCCCATTATCTCCCCTGTCTTTCTCCACCAAGTGTAAAACAGAACACAGAACTGGAATGAGAGTGGTGCGAACAAATCTGACTCTGTGAGTGGAGGATGCTTGTTAAACTCTTGGTTCAAACAATCTTTAAGTACCATGATTATTTTGCACGTCCACCTTTTTAAGTCCTTGCGTGACAATGGTTCCTCTGGATAAGATCTGCAGAATTAAAGGGAAAATGGTAGAAGTGTTTAATTCCCCTTCAGCTCAGAACAGGCCAAAAGATTTTCTAAAGATCAGATTCTAGCTGAGTTGTTGCAGTTTATTGCATAGCGCTACTCACCAAATACATGATATCCACAGAGCCCTGTGTCTCTCCTACTATTGTATATTGGATGGAGATGGTCTCTTCCTTTTCACAGGGAAGGGGTATGTCCTTCCCCTTCACCTCCAGAGAGCTGACTGATTTAATATGAGGAGCAGACGGTTGGACCGAGGACAATGTGTGATGTGCCCTCTCATAGTGTGGACTTTGATGTGATGGCTCAGGCCTTTGTGTGAGGCTTGCCTGGATTGTAAAGAAGAAGAAGTGCTATTTACCAACTAAAAAATAATACAACATTTTTTTATGCCTCTGCACCTGAGGAATTATGTTTTCTGTCTGAAATATGTCCATCCATCCCATTCTTGCGAACGCGATATCTCAGGAACACCTTGAATGACACACAACTGTCAACTGTCCACTTGGACTCAAGGATCAACTGATTAGATTTTGGTGGTCAAAGGTTAATGTGACCTCACGTCTGTCCCATTCTCAGGAATGTCTAAAGGCAATTTCCTCAAATTTGGAATAAAGCGGCTGAAAGGTGGTTCTCACCAGAAATTCTTCACTGGACTCGTACACGTCAATACAGAGAAAACTTCTGTTTCACCAAGAAATTTACCTTTTAATAATTCCTTCTAAGTCTTCACAACATAGGCCATATTATATGAGACTGTACGCAAATGGATGCAAAACCTAACTGATGCGCAGAGGCTTACAACAGAGAGCTTATAATTCTAGTTTAATACCATTTTTTTAACATAGCTGTTTGCAGGGCAGTGATGTAATGTAACTATTTGTTGCTGTATAAGATTAATAATTCGAATCTGATGATGGGTGGTGATGATTGCTGTCACCAAGTTTTGCCCACAGGTTAGCTGACATGTAGCCTACAGCTAACAGATTTGGCTGCCCAGTAATAGTAAGTTTGTTGGGAAAGCTACAGTTATCAACATTACCTAGTAATGATATGATATTATAGGGAATCCAACCTGGTGGCAGGATTGAGAATAACTGTAGGAATAACCAGTCTTCTTGCTGACGATCTTGTTTGCTTTTGTGGGTTATATAGCAGCATCAGTATTACATTCTGATGGTTTTGTTACTCCTTAAGGTACGTTGAACATAGGTGTTGGCTGATAGTGTTACCTAAGTTACTGACCCTTGGTTAATCCCCTTCTTTGACTGTCCTTGAACCTCTCTAGCTTGTGGAATTACAGGTAACACTATCAATAAATAATATTTTGGTCCTTCCTTCTCCCAATTGCAAATAACTCCTCCTCCAAAGCCTCTACTTTAGATGGTGCTTCTGCCCAGTGGAAGAGACGAGGATTTAACTGGGTGGGTGACTTGTATGTGAAGGGGACTTTCCCCTCCTTCACAGAACTGAGGGAGAAATATCATTTGAATTTTTCTTTTAGGTTTCTTCAAGTCAGGGACAATGTGAAATCACACATGCAGGACTACAGCACTGCAAGTCCAGACAAACATGACGACTGTTTAAATAAGCAGGCGGATTCAGAGAAGTTGATATCTTATATCTACAATGTTCTGCAAATCATTAATGCCTCGTCCACTGAGATCAACAAACATGCGTGGGAGGATGAGCTGGCCAAAATATTTCCAAAGACAAATGGGACAAAAGTTTACAGTAAATACAAACACAAACTTGGAGCAGTTTCTTATCCTGTATGAATGCAGAGACCTCTACTCTGATGCTTCAAATAAAAAAGTGTGAAATATTAATAACTCTATTTGGGAAAGGAACATCCCATGCAAAGAAGATAGCCACGTATGCTAATTTGGGATGTCTTGGACCAACCAAAGGAAAGTTATCAGGACCAATCCAGCATATTTTACTTTAGCAGCACTGGTGATTGACTATGATCTAACTCCAGATGGAGCCCAGGGGGTCAATGCAAAAGAAAGAGTGGTAGCTGAAGAGGCAAGTCCAACCACAGCAAAGAAGTATATCGTGTTTTTCCCCATAAATGAGTCAGATGTTTAGAAAGGCAATCAGCTGTTTGAAGCAACCCTGATAAGGTCAAGTTAATATACAAGTTCAGTGTCCATTACAAAATCATACACAGTACAAGGTATGGTATCTATTAGGATGTAGTAGCCATGTAAAGACATTCCATATACAGTATGTATGGGTGAAGCTGTGGTGAACTGTGGCTGAAATGTGAATGGGAACAATAAAAGTGTAATCAAAGCAGAAATTTCTACACCACTTGTAGAAGAAATTAACAAAGTAGGGCGAGTGTTTTCAACAAAAAACTGTAACATAGCTTGCTGACAGACCTACTTACAATTCCCTGGTTATAGTGTATGAATTTTAAACTGGCTACACAACTTTTTGCTTTAGCTTAAGTAATTACACATTGCACAGTGTAGGCCTAATGGCGGTAAAACAATGACACTATTCACGTATAGATTGGTTCCCTATAAATCGTGCTCTCACTGTGCCTCTGTTATTCCCGCAAAAATGGAGTTGGCATTACGGCACAGAGGAAGTGTAACGCAACCAAAACAGGAGGAGGCATTATTTTCTAAGGTTGCTATCCCCAGGTAACTGTGGAACACTTTAACTTATGTTATAATTATAATAATAATTTTATTTATAGAGCACTTTCCATCAAAGTGCTGTACAGTTACAAAACATTTAAAACATATAATCCAGCTTAAGCAAGGAGCTACCACAACACACTACAGTAAAATATAAAGTGTGAAAACACAGCAAGTGGATTGTCTACTTTTGACTTTTAAAAATGTCTCAATTTGCGAATAATCAGGGTGATGATTTACACTGGTCTTGGCTCTACTGTGGACTAAAAGCTTGTGAGTGTAGCTTTTGCTGCAGCAGATTTTCCCACGATCATGTCACTACCATTTAATACCATAATCATTTACTTACAATTAGTTGAATGTCTCCTTTGAAGCTGGTTGTGTTTAATGAGAAAGTGACGATACCATCACTGTCCGTTGTGAGGTTCTGCTGCAGATGTGATGAGGACATTGCACCATGGAACAAATGGACCAGCTTGTCAGGGATAGGTGTATTATTGTAGTAAACAGCTTTAACCTGTTGGAAGCAAAAAGTTGTATCACTGAGAATGCAGATGGCTTCAGGTGCACTGTGTTCCTCACAGTGAAGAAATGAAGACCACATCTATCTCTTACTTTTCCTTCCAGAATTACTGCTTGGTCGTAAACCTTGGGTGTGTCAATAAAGGACAGCCTTCCAATAACGTAAGAAAGCATCACTCTTTTCGTTTGTAAGAGTACAGTACCTGTAAGAAAAACTGCCATGTTACAACAGTCTGCCATATTGTTGAAAAAGAACACCATTTTTTTAGAAATATGAAAACTGAAACTTGCCTGTCCCCTCCTCTGTCCCTTTGGCTATGAGATGCAGTTCATCATGCAGTGACCTGAAGTCAACTTTAGTGAAAGTGGACATCTCAGTCATAAACGTGGCACAGCCATTCTTTTCTGTCTAGATAGTACAACAATAAAGATGTATTAAAACAAAGAGTTGTAGCTGTCACAGTGCCTCACTGAAGTTTTATTAACCCACTAAATCACTTGTCCCACCAACTGATACTGTCATTTGTCATTACCCATCAGATCATCAACAAGTTTAGAATATTTTAGTTCAAATATCTGGCGATTATTTGACATTTAACCATAGCAATTCGAAAAAACAGCCCAGACAAAACTGCAGCATGGTGAGAAGCTCAACTTATCTGGGTTTGTGGTAACTAATGACACCTTACAATTCCATAAAAGAGCTAATAAAATCCTAAAATCACTGTAAACCACGGCCTTGTGGGGTTTGTTGCTTTATGAAACAGTTTCAGCATGTACATGGAAAGGTTTCATAAAGTCAGATTGCCAAGCAACATTCAGAGTCGGCAGCAACACACAGACGCAGCAAAAAGCCAGCTTTAACTGTCAACAGACAAGTTTTCTGCTTCAATATCTTCATGAAGTCAATGTTGATTGCACAATGTAATGCAGTGATTCTTAACCATAGGGCCACCTAGAGGGCTGCAAAAAACTTTCAGTTTTGCACCTGTGGGCCACGAGGGTCGCGGGACTGCATAGGGTATCAACTGAAGACACCAGAGACAAGCTATGGCTGTGTCTCAAATCAGGGGCTACAACGCCGCGCGAAGGGCGTCCCAATTCGAAGGCTCCTCCAAATGCACCCCAAATGCGGCCTTCTTTTCCCTCTTTTTGGAGGATGCACGGCTACTATCCTTCACGGCCTCCCATATTCCAAGATTCTTTGCGCGCCCGAAAAAGAAGAAAGAAAGAAAGAAAATTGCGACATCAAGTGGTGTAGATCGTCACTTTCGCGGGCCTGGGCGGCAGAAATCGTGATGTCAGGGTAAGGGGCGGGAACATCTGGTGACGCAACCAGGAAATGCGCCGAAGGCTAGACCGTCCCATTTAACAACGGTGGACGCAACTTTCGAAGGTACCTCCGCAAAGGCCGCGTCCTTCGAAGGATGCAGCCCCTGAATTGAGACGCAGCTTGTGTTATCCATGAGACGCTCAGTTACAATGCAGCTTCCGACCACATGGTGGCGGTAATGCGTCAGTAAGTTGTTTAACAAGCTCACAGAAGAACAGAAGAAGACATTCAGCTAGCCGCTCACCTGTAGCAAAAGTGATCGAGAAGTTTTTAACACGAAAAAATGAAGACAAAAGTGGTGCCGACCCCCCCAAAAAGACTAAAATAATGCACAAGTGTAAGAGCCCAGTGTGTGGAGTGTGGTCTGACGCTATCTAACCAAGCTCGTGGGAAAGCCGGTGGAATTTTTCAAGAGAAAAAAAAATGGGCTGCAGATGCAGAAAAGGTCCAATTGGGCCACGACCGCCCCCCTCGTGGTCCAATTGTTGAAAAACACGCACTCTTCAGTGGCGAGAACGCGCTGTATGTGCCCTTTTTTTTCTTCTCGCCCCTGCCCTTCAAAAAGTCTGTGCACACCACTGGCCTCAGACATACAGCATCAACTTCTTGAAAGAATAAAAAGTAGTCCATTTTCCATTTTTTGTTTGCTATCGCTGGGCCAGTAGTTTGCACGGAGACATACTGTTCTGTGGAGAGCTACCAATACGAGCTACAGCTCAGAAATGTTTCCGCTGCATGGATAACTACTTTACTGAGAATGGCCTGGACTGGCAGAAATGTGGCAGGTCATCAGACAGATACTGGATTGTGCACCAGAATGGACACACTGTTTTCTCCACCGTGAAAGCCTTTCCACGAGGTGATGACTGTGAGTGTTAAAACCATCAACTTTATTAAAAACAGTGCTGTGAACTCCAGATGTTTTGCCAAGCTTTGTGAGGACATAGAAGCAGATCATGTCCAGCTGCTCTATCACAGTGAAGTGAGATGGCTCTCAAGAGGACTGGTCCTCAAGCTTTTGTTTGGACTGAAGAATGAGGTCTTCACTTTATTCACTGAGAAAAAATCTCCTTTTGCACATTACTATGCCAACACAAAGTTCACAGCAAAACTTGCCTACCTCTGTGACATGTTTTCACTACTGAACCAGCTGAACATCTCTCTTCAAGGAAGAAACAGCAACATATTTTTTGTTGCAGACAAAGCTCAAGCTTTTAAGAGAAAACTTGCTTTGTGGACCAAGAGGGCCCAGGAAAAGAGGATGGACATGTTTCCAATTTTGTCTGACATTTTGGAAAACTCCCCTCAGGTGAAGCTCAGTGACTCAGTCTCTCAGCACCTCTCACAACTGGCAGAGAAATTTGATGAATACTTTCCTGGGGATCCCAGAGAGGGACACATGTGGATTTTAGACCCATTTTCTGTGGATCCCATTGCAAATGATGTTGCTTTCCCCTCACAGCTGGAATCCCAGCTTCTGGAAGTTTCCACCGACAGCACTTTAAAGTTGCAGTGGGGCAAACTGGACCTGGGCTCCTTCTGGATTGCTGTCTCAAAGGAGTACCCATGTCTTGCACTGAGGCTGTGAAACTCCTTCTCCCATTCACGACTACATACCTGTGTGAATCAGGATTCTCCATTGTGGCAGCAACTAAGACCAAAGCCCGAAACAGACTCAGAGCAACGCTGGAGGCTACTCTGAGAGTGAGCCTTTCCCCCATTCCACCCAGACTGGATCTGATTGTGTCTCAGAGGCAGGCCCAAGTATCTCATTAAGAGGTGAAGATAAAAAAGTAGTTGCAGCTTGTTAAATATGGACTGTTTGACTGTTCATTGATTTGATTGTTCATTTGTCAAAGACATACAGAGCAACATCTGGTTCTGCCATGCAAAAATGCTGCAAGCAATTGTTAAATACATTCGCAGATTTTAAGGCTATAGTGTCATTTGCACTTTATTTCAATTTTATTCAGTTTATTTAATTTAAAAAATATATTATTTTGAATGTATTTATTTTATCACCACCTTTTTTATTGATTGATTTTTTTCCTTTTTTTGCTAAAAGTAAAATCTAAACATTGTTCTTTTTTTATTAATAAGCCTGACTTAAGCCTTTACATTTTTTCTTGCTTGATTTGTTCCATGAATTATCAGCAAAAGTTAATAAAAGTTTGATAGAAAATCTTTGTGGCTATCACATTTTATCATGTCATTTTATTATATATTAAACTTTATTAAGGTTGTACCTTGTTAAACTGTAAGTGGATTTGGTTTATTATTGAATACAAATCAAACCAAGAGTGAGATCAATTAAACCTATAGAGTGTTAATATTTAATGGGCCTCAAGGTCAAAAGGTTAAGAACCCCTGATGTAATGGATATAGAAGAATGAAACCATCGGCATGACATTTTTTCCCTGTAAACCTCACTATCACTTTACAGTGTTGTGTGCCACCAGCCGGCAGTCACCTGGGAAAAGGACGGTTAACTGGCGATCCATTTCTATTATAGACTAAATGGCTGAGTGAGCTCATGTTTTGTCCTGTGATATTTCTATTTGTGACTCTGATGAAAATGGAAACGATCCAGTTGTCTTTGCAACAGCGGCGCTAACAATAATTTCACTTGGGAACGCTCGGGGGGGAAAGTTGTGTGTTTCACTTTTGATTATTAAAGGTGCATGAATGAAATCATTTTGTCTGATTAGAAACAATTACTGCAGACTTGCATAAATCGGATGCGTTTATTCAATAGTTAAGGTGAACACCTAGATAAATGTGTTTTTCCAGTGTTTATTGTTCTTAAATGTAATGCATTCCAAATCAGTTATCCTGTCTCCTGTAATGAGTCACACGTCTAGTTATTTCATTTATACACATCAACTCACTCAACTCAAACTTTCCATTAAATGTAACCCTTTACACTGAACTAATGTATTTAAATAAGATGGAAAATGTACATGTAATAAAATATTATCAGGCAAATTGTTTTTTTAGTGTATTTATATCAAATGTTTTATGTATTTTAATGTGGTTTTGTGTCACGTGGAGTTATATCAACTGTACCTGCTTTGCCTCCTTGTGACATGGGGCGCTTGTGTCAGGGAAAGGGACTCGGCCATATAAATAGGCCATAGGTCGGCACATCATCAGTTCAACAGAGCCTGGCACAGGCTGTCCATATGTATATCTGAATAGATGGAAAGTTTTAAACAAATCAGTGTGTTGAAAATGTTTCACTCATTATCAAATCATGAAAATGTCACTTGTCATGTGTATCAGTGAGGAAGTCTCATGACTTACTTTGCACAGACTTCCACGTAGATTTTCTCCTGCCCAACGCTTATCTCATCGGGCACCTTTATTTTTACACTAAATTTTGGTAAAACTGAGGATAAAAGGTTGTTGTTAGCATTTGTTGTTTACGATGGAGTATTAGGGCCACATTGAGGGGAAAAAAAATCACAAACTTCGAGAATAAAGTCGTAATTTATGAGAATAAAGTCGTAATTTATGAGACTAAAGTAGTAATTTATGAGAATAAAGTCGTAATTTACGAGAATAAAGTCATAATATTACGAGAATAAAGTCGTAATTTATGAGAATAAAGTCATAATATCCTAACATGTTGTTTTAGAGGAAGACAGTTGGTAAAATGAGGGCCGTGGAGGATTTTGTGGAATTGTACTTTAGGATAGGTTTCACATACAAGGAGATACTTAATCTTTTGGCACATCAGCATCATATCATCATAAGTATTAGGACTTTAAAAAGACAATGCAAGAAAATGCATTTTTTCCAGAGACATATCTTTTAATAACTTCACAAGTAAGTAAACAGTCCGAATAAAATCGCTTCATACAAAGATCTGCAAGTGACCTCAAGAAATCCAATGTCTTTGGCTTACTTTTGTAATCCATGACAACTTGATCACAAATGATCAACACATATGTTCTGTAAACAATAATAACCTTGCTTTGATCACAACAGATCAATACATTTTCTGTAAACAATAAAAACTTTGGTTTGATGCAAACACATCAATACATGTTTCTGTAAACAATAAGCAACCTGTCAAGATCAACATACTTCTGTAAACAATCTGATCACCTGTTTGTCACAACCATTCAATCGACCTACTTCCGTTTTAAGTACTTCGACTTTTTTCTGACTTTATTCTCATAAATTACGACTTTTTTCTCGTAATATTATGACTTTATTCTCGTAAATTACGACTTTATTCTCATAAATTACGACTTTATTCTCGTAATATTACGACTTTATTCTGATAAATTATGACTTTATTCTCGTAAATTATTACTTTATTCTCATAAATTACGTCTTTATTCTCATAAATTACTACTTTATTCTCATAAATTACGACTTTATTCTCGAAGTTTGTGATTTTTTTTTTCCCTCAATGTGGCCCTAATACTCCGTCGTAGTTGTTCATTACAAACTGTGGAAGGGAAAAATAAATGTTATTTACCATATTTCTCCACCTTGAAGCTTTGCTCTATTTTATTTCTGTTCATCCACAAAGTAACTCTGTAGGTTCCTTCCCGGGCCTCAGAGTTCAAGGGGTAAGACAGCTGCAGTATTTTCCCATTGGATGTGATGTTTAGCCACTGTCTAATGCGGTTGAGATGAGCATCCTGTTAAATAAAATCAATAGGAATAACATATGTGTTTGGGGGAGACTTTGCTAGACCTACTGTACCTGATCTCAAAATGACTAAATCCTTGGCTAAATCACACAGCTGCTCATGATTTTGTGATAACATGAAGAAATCTACTTGTCAATCCTGAATGTAAAAACATTCACATACGAAAAGAACATGTTTATATCCACATTATGTTTATATCACATTTATATTACAGTAAACAAAGATTAAAATGTATTTCTAGAAGGTTGATGTGCCAAATTTAAAGGTGCAATATATAAGAAATGTACTTGAAGACATTCAAAAATGAAATTTAAATATCAACAGAATGTGAAGAAATAGCAGTTTTGACATTATGATGTCTATGTATTGTGTTGCAGGGATAGCTACTGAAGTTAGCATGCTAACCAGCTAGCCCTAGCCGGTCCTGGTCCAGAGCTCCTGTGCTAGTTTGTCTAAGCCTGAACACTTCCCTGGTACTCAAAGCTCCAAACCTGGACTGCTAGCTGCATGGTTAACTAAGCTGATTAGCTAACATTAGCTACAGTTAGCAGCAGTTAGTTAATTGTGGTGTTATGCTGCCACCTATTTGTTTTGATTACGAATTCAACAGGATGCCAATTCTTACATATTGCCCCTTTAAAAGGGTTAGTCAACAACAGGGAAACACAATTAGCACTGCTCACTTAATTATCCCTCCACAAATCAGCTTTCATTCTAAAGAAAAACAAACAAAAAACAAAACACAAAGATGCATAAAGTCCAAACAAATTCAGCCTGATGGCCTGAATACACATTTGGTTGTGGATATTTCAGAGTCTTACCTGAATTTCAATCACGTTGAACTGCAAGAAGAGAGAACAAAGGGATTTGTTAAAAGGTGGGTTATTATACAGCTCCCCTAATAACTAGATAATAACCATGAGGCCAGCTGCACAAAGTAAGTTTTAATATTCACATGGACATTGATAATGATAGCCTTGGTACTGCATTTACTTCATTATTAGATTCCACTGGCTTCAGTCAGTGTGTACATGAACCGACTAGAGCCTCTAAAAGTAGAATGGGAGGCAGAGGCTTCAACAGTCAAACCCTAACCCCATGATGCACTGAGCTCCTCTCTTTCTCTCTATCTGCACACATTCATGTCTCATTAATACATGTTCCTGACTTGGCTTCTTCCCCAGAGTCTCTGTGCTCTCTCATGTTGCAGTTTCCCATGGATGGTGGTTGGCCCTGCTGCTCTGGTCCTACTTGACTTAAACTATCATCATTATTATTATTATTATTATTATTATTATACTTTTAGAATTATTAATACACATATCTCAATTAGTGAAGCTGTTATTACTGCTGTGGGTGCTACATATGAAATGCTTGTCACGCTGTAAACTGAATATTTGGTCTTTGTTCACGTTTATGCATGGTGAAAGAAATAAAGTGATTGTTATGCAGCAAATGAAGAATAACCCTGTGGATTCTGTGAGGAACACAGCACACAGCCATGTGACAAGAAACATTTCCCACCAACAATATACTATTTATCTTACTGTTATATATTCACATTATAATAGGATAACTCATATTGTTTTAACAATACATTTTTCGTGTTAAATCCAAAAACCACTTATCTTGTTATAACGTCGAACATTTCATGTTATTTGATAACTTATTGTTGTAACATTAAATGTTAGCGTCATACCATGATGACATAACCCTAACCCTTATATGAACATGATAATATAATGTGAAAATGTCTTGCTGTAACAAGGAACGATTTATGTTATAACAATAAGTTACCACGTTATAACAAGACAAATATTATATAGCTGAAACAAGAAAAGTTTCTTATGTTAAAGTAAAACGTTTGTGTTTTGGAACAATGTAAAAATATCTTGTTATTGATTTCATGTTATAATGTGAAACTGAGCCATCAGAAAAAACATTTGTTGACCTTCACCACATGCGAGTTTACCGAAAAGGGCCCTGGTTGTACTATCGACCCGGAATCATCAGGAGAAGGTATTTAAACAGACTGATTAAACACATATTAAAGGTCAAAGAGCAGTTTAGGTCACATTTTGTTCTCCAATCCACTTTACCTGAGTGATTAACGTGGCTCACTGGGACACAAATTTAAATCTGCTCTATGATCACTCAGTATTACCTCAACTGTGTTTGAATGAGGTCTAAAAGAGTGAAGAGACATTTCAAACACTCACCAGCGTGTTGACCGGTCTGAACTTGGTGTCCAGTGTGATGACTCTGAAATGCACTGAGAGAAATGCAAAGAGATTACATGAAGTTACTACACCTTATCTAAAGCTGTGTCAGACATCGTGATGGGCCACTGAAATCAATGTAGCTTATCAATGCAGGGATGGCATCATCATTGTCAAAGTGTATTAATTGGACTGAAACACAACTTGCTAATAGCTTTTTAATATTTGTCATGTTTTCTTCAACTTTAGAACAATATTTAGCCAATCAAAAACAATCATTGACACTTCAAGGTGCAATATGTAAGAATTCAAGTTGAAAACATTTAAAAAGTAACTAAAGTTATAAACAGAATGTGAAGAAATAATAATTTTGACATTATGACATCTATGTATTGTGTTACGGAAATAATTTCTTAAGTTAGCATGCTTACAAGCTAGCCCCAGCACGTCCCAGTCTAAATCTCCTGTGCTAGCGGTGTTCACACCAACATTCTCCCTGGCGCTCCAAACTCCCGGTCAGGACCACTAGCTGCACAGCTAACTGAGCAAACCAGCTAACACGAGCTAAAGTTATCAGGAGTTAGTGGATACTATAGTGATATGCTACCCCTTATTTGTTTAAAGTGTGAATTTTACAGAGGCCAATTCTTACATATTGCACCTTTAAAAGGAACAGTTCACCCAGAAGTGAAATATCTGTCATTGTCTAGGCTACACTCCTCCATGTAAAGTCGGGTGAAGTTTCATAGTCCACAAAACAAGTCCCCAGCTACTTCAGTTGATTAGCAGAATGCTGCAATGCTGTTTTGCTGTGAAGCTCCAGAAATGTTTTGTGGACTACGAAACTTCAACCGACCTCCCATTGGCATGTGGGTGAGTAATGACTGACTTTTGGATGAACTGTTCATTTAAGATCTCATTTTAGCAAAGGCACGATCTCATCAGTTCATCAGCCGTACAATCTCTTTTTTCCATCTTTATTCCAGTTATGTTTCGTGGGGATCTGAAACCAATATCAGCATGTACTGCGATAAAGGCTGGGAGACACAAGAAATATTTTGCTTCAATCAAGAGAAACACAGGTTAACAAGGATGCAGAAGCATCTATTGATAAAAACTTTTATTGTGATAGATTCTGGATCATCAGTTTAAAATTACCTGTTTGTCCAGGGAGGTAAATTGGTTTATCTGTTTGGATGATTGTGACAGGCTGATGGATTTTGATCATGACTCTTCTGACGTCTTCTGAGTGAAATGTGGCGCCTTGTACCTCTACCTTGAAATGCTGCACCTCATTTTTCTGCACGAAAGGAGCCTGTGGCAGAAATATAGAGACCAGCCGAAACAATCATTTACTCACAAAAAAAACCCATCAGCCTCACTGTATTGATTTTTACTTATCTTTCGTAAATCACAGGTAAAAAGTAGCATCAAACTGTTTTTTTATGTAGATCATGGCTAAATATAAATGGTGCAAATCCTGGAAAAGCATTTAGGTTTCAAATGTGGACTACATGAAACCAACTGTGTGAAAAGCTGACCTGAAACTGCGCACAGGTATGAAATGCTGTGCTGGTTGTCTTCTCAAAGAGGACCGCCCTCTTCTCTTGGGAGATCAGAGTGATGTTCATGACCAGAGTCTCACTGGGCTGCAGGAGACTCGCACAGAACTTGGTCTGAGCTCCAGCTTCAACAACTGCAGGAACGGCAACCATGTACTGCCTGCAGCCACAGAAACACATACACATGCAGAAGATACATGATAAGAAAGAAAGATTGTGCTAGAAAATAGGCAGATCAGTTAATGCTCAGGAACACATTAGAATGAACACACCAAACTGCTGAAAAAATCTAAACACAGTAGATCTCTTCAAATCCACTGTTCGACTGTCTTGTGGACAAGTTACAACAAATATATAAATGTTTCAGACAATTCAATCAAACCTACGGTTCGGCCACCACTTGACCCACAAACATCCAGCTTAGGCAAACAAATAGTGTCCATGTCCTCGTCTGAAGCCCAGGACGATCCATGGCTGACTGAGATGAGCCTCAGAGTGTCTTCTGTTACATAGTGTCTGATACAGAGCTCCACCTCCTTTCACTCATCACACACACACACACACACACACACTTTGGCTTATTTTGGGGATTTATGTGAAAATACCTCCTTTCGATGATGTCACTTTTTAGATGGTTTAAAAGGATACTTTTTTTTAACAATACGTTAAAAAAAAAACAATAAATAAAAATATTATGTTATAATATAACATAATTATAATAATAATATTATAATTATAATTATATTATAATATTATGTCTAAAACATGCAAATCACAAACAGAATCAATGACCAGGCACAACCCAGCAGGAGCCCAGAACACACTGAGAATGTGCTCGACTTCCTGGAGATTATTGTCAATTTCTCCTCCACTGTCTGTTTAGGTTTCCCAGGTCTGTCCAGTAGCTTCCATCGTCAAATGATGGAAGCTACTGGACAGAAATGGTGGTGATCAGCTGATGACTCTGCTCATCTCTTCACCCCATGTCAAAGACATCCAGCCATAGATCTGATGATGCAACCACAAATATGATCAATGTTGTTTGACCTTGTGGTTCTGGTACCAGGTACACTTATGCTTGAACATGATGTTAGTTATGGACTGTTTGTTCAGATTCACGTATTTGTACCAGTTTATTGCATTTCAATAATAGAAAATATTACTGCCAAAGGCTCCTTTGGTGCAGAATTAAGTTGGGCAGAATTTCCAGGTGAAGATACAAGTTGACACATTTCACTCAAAAGACCTCAGGAAGGTCACGGTCAGCGCTTCTCAGCTAATGACTAAACAGATAAACCAATGTGAACTGGACAGACAGGTAACTATTAACTGATCACCCTATCAGAATTCATTGTTGAGTTTGTAGGAAATCATGTTACCCACCTGAGATTTTTTTTTTTTTTAACAGCTTCTCCGTTGACTACTAAACAAGACTCAGTTATCAGCAAAGACACCTTCAAGCAGGTTTCAAAGTGCAAATCCCTGCTGTGCCGGGCTGATGTGCTGAGTGAAACGAGCCGCAGCAATTTACATTTCCATTACCAGTTTTAACACACTGAGCTGAGCTTAGCCGCACGCGAGATGGACCTTTCTCCAGTGTAAAGCTGACATGCGTCAAAATTTCAAATGTCAACATCAGAACTTCCTGGTATTATCTGAGTGACTCTCTGAGGTGAAGTACTGTCATTCTAAACTGAAATTATTTTGAGGAAACAGGTAGTTTCCTTTGATGTAAATCTGAATTTGAGGGAAATATTGAAAATATTTGACTATTAAGTGGGCTTTAATGTTGAAGTTCCTCATCAGAAGCTCCTCATATTATGTTAATTTTTACATTGGACTAATTATTCACACAGGTGAAATGCCATGGCCTCCATCTTCTAAGGCTTCAATGTGATCAGAATTAGGATGGTAAAATGGTTTAAGCAAATAATCAGTGAATGAATTCCTTAAATGCTCAATTAATTAATTAACTAATCGATCAATTAACTCGTCAATTAATTAACAGACTGACTGATTTAATGTGAAATTGCAAATTGCGTTCATAGGTCGGTGCTATTATTTTGAATTCTGTTCTTGCACTGCATTACTGTAATATCTATTAAATACAGGCACCACAAAATAACTGGGGCTAGTTTGACTGGGGTTTTTGGAGTGGAGGCAGGTTTGACCGCAGTGCCCTCCTTTACTTTAATGTGACATTTTGTCTTGTCTCTTTGTTAGATCACCTGTGCTTTGTCTTGTTTTACCTTTAAAATAAAATTAAAGAACATGTGTCAGCTATTCATTCTCAGTTCTAGTTTATTCTAGTAAAAAACCCTGTAGCTTGGAGACCTTATCATTTGTTCTTAAAGGAGCACTCTGTAGTTTTGGTGAATAAATGTAAATGAGAAGAGAAAGATCTTTATTGGCTGATTTTTTTCTGCCTAAACAAACTAAATAAACAACCCCTATTTGTTTTCATGACTGAATAAACAAACTGACTGAAAGGTTTGACTGAAAGTGTGGTGATTTTGAAAACTTAATTTTAGTCTCTGAAAGTCACGCAACATGAGCATCAGTTCACTTAACTCTGACTGCACTACACTATAATCAAGCAGCCAACATGGTAAAAAAAAAAAATCATAGTTGTTTTGACAGATATTACATTTGCAGTACGAGTCATCACTAGTGGGAATGGTCATTTTTGCATTACTATTTTCATTTTTTTCATCAAAACACTATTAAAATCTTGATGATGTGACATTTGTGGGAGTTTGTACCAAACAAACATGTTTTCTTCCATCTGGAGAACAAGATTACAAATCTTGACCAGGACATCTCTGCAGCTCTACAGTACTTCAGTATACTGCCGTCTGTCACACATTTTACTAGAGCCCGACCGATATATCGGCTGGCCGATATTATCGGCCGATATTAGGCATTTTCCAAACTATCGGTATCGGCATTTATAATGGCCGATAAATGAATATTTAAAAAATAAAATAAAAATGGACAAAACACCCTTCAACCATGTTATGAGTGTTGGCGTTGCATATTTAGTCCACCAGAGGACACTCTACAACGTCCCTGTTGGCAACACTCGTGTTTAGAACGCCACAAACCCGACAACCAGCTGATCCAGGCCAGAGTCTGGCAGAGCGAACCAGTTATCCACGACTGAGATCATTGTTGAAGTGTGTTCATTGTAAGTTGGCAATTGTCACGAGAAATACATTGCTTAATTAACAATTAAAAGAACATCCCCATCAGTTCTCTTAACTCAAATAAGCATGACAAAATTTGTGACTACCATGTCCAGTTATCGGCCGTTATATCGGAATATCGGATTTTTAAATCACTAAATATTTGTATCGGTATCGGCCTTAAAAATCCTTTATCGGTCGGGCTCCACATTTTACCTTTATGATAAAGTTGCTGCCTCGGATATTGCACTTGGCCTTACTGCGATTAGTTGTGCAGCCCTAAATAAGACAACTGAGTTATCATTTTTGAGAATTAATTTATGGAAAAAGAAAAACAATACATATCAATTCATTTCTGTCAAGGAAAAGTATTTACACCTATTAACATTACAGTGAATTGAGCAGTCATTTTATACATTATATAGTATAGTAACAGTAAATGACTGGTGAGCTCTCATCAGATGTTGCTTCATGGTGGCTGTTCACCCACAGGCTTCACATCACCAACAAACACTTGAAACAGTACATCGACCACTTCGACTCATGTCAGGTGCAGCGCTGCAAGATTCAACTGCTGAGGACGTGTTCATGGCTCATGACCCTCACTTCTTCTTGGTATACTGTAAATTAAAAAGAGAATTTAGAATTGCAGTGTGTAATTATTTGTACATCAACATGAAAAAGGCCTTCATCCTTACTTTATCAAGAATCCAGTCTGCGTCTGCAATAGCTCTTTGGATGATCATTTGTATCCTCTCTGGGTCATCTTCATCGGAGTGACTTTTGTAACCCTGGAAACCAAAGCCAAGGATCAGGATAATATAGTGTTGGGGAAGCTGTTTTATGTATCCAGGCTAGGAAAACCATATCAAACATGTTTAATGATGACACATAAAGGATGTATGATTCATTGTTCTTAGATGTTGTGAAGGCCATGAATATGTTAGCAATATCTACATGAAGAAAACACAATCAGAGTTTGTCATGGTTATGGAAGAAAGGTCAAAGGTCAGTGCTGGTATGTCAGCTGAGGAGAAAGGACTGACAGTGTCCCGGAGGAATCAACAATTTCAATGTTACTTTTTAAATAATTTAAATACTGTATTGTCTACATCCATTTTTACTGGCCATAGTCTTCTTCTTTCCTGCCTTTTTTGACCCATCGTGAATGTGTATTGTGTCACCTGCATGCACATGACAAGACAAACCTGCTCCACAGTGCTATGACAGGTCACTCCACTGGGAACCCTTCATTTTCTGATGAGTTTCAGAGGACAATCCTGAGTCAAGTGTAGTCATTAACGTTATGTCATTTTTTTAGGCAGAAATGTACTCCCAGATCTTAGCTATGACTTTGGCGAGTACAATGTTATCATAAATGAAAGGATGGACAAATCTACAAGAATGAGAGCCAAGTTGTAATGAACTTGAATTATCCTTAGCTGGATAGTTGAGAATACTTTGAAGTCTCATTAGACTTTGTGGACAACAACTATGACTGCCTGGTGGAGAAAAACATGCAATTACTCTAACTGTAATACATACTATTTGGTATTTTATACTGAAAAATAAAACACCCATGACTATATGTGTAATGATCTGTTAATCATCATTTTAGAGCCAATTACTTAGTGTTGCCTGGGAGAGCAGGTGACAGCAGCCACAACTCTTGAGTATTCGATTAGTGTCTTTGTCAGAAACTATGGCAAAAGTCCTGTATGACCTGCCCATGAGTACAGAAAACATGCAAACTCTGCAAAGAAAGGCCTCGTCAGATTGTAACCCTGGATTTGTTTTGCTGTGAGGTGACAGCATTAACCACTGAGCCTTCATGGCACTGACTATAGGACTGACCTCACTGCCTATCAGACTGTTTTAGATTTCAAACTGATCTACAGCTTTACATACATGTAGACTCCTTTGGTGTTTTCATTGTCACAAGAGTCAAATGATGAGCAGCTCAGTCTCCTGCTTGAAAGTTTGGAAATTACTTGTTTATGAGCCAAATTCTACATAATACTTTGTCCAAGATCAATTGAAAAGCATTGGGCTTGTCAGTAGTTGGGGCACGTGACGACCTCACCTGTTTTATGGCATGTCGGTAATGCTGCTGCATTGCTGTGGATGGTAACTGCCTGCAACATCTGAGGAGATATCGATAGAGCTGCACTGGTGTCTGGATCAACTCAACTGCAACCAAAGGCGGCATCCCTTCCTCCTCTGTTTAAACTGCTGCTGGTACAAATACAAATCAAGAGCACATTAGAATTAGAGACACTATAATCACCACAGAAAAAGGAATTCATAAAGAATGAATGGCTTTGTGTTTACATTATCATACAAAGCATATGAACCAGCAAGATCAGCTCTGTGCTTGGTTTAGTTTGAGTATCGTGTGTTTGTCTTGGCAGCACTTCATGGACCAGCTGACAGACAAATTCAAACATTAATCCAGTTTGATCGCACTTTTTCATCATTTCTACCGGATGCAAAAATTGTCTCAAAAAGTTTCTGTGTCTACACAAAAAACTTCATAAAGTGACAACGTGTCAGTGGTGCTAGCTATTTTCTGTTTTGTTTTTTTATACGTATGCAAAGTGCTTTACAATATCATTGTAAGGGCTATCTATACACTAGTCTCTTTCGTTAAATTTTCAATTTCAATTTTAAAATGAGACTATTCTCTATCTCAAAGTTGCAGGGTTCTTTTCAGGATTTCACCTCCTGTAATGTCTACATGTGGCTCATATACCAGCCCAGATACTGACTCGCAGTAACGCAGAGGTCTGCAACAGCAAACCTTCTTTCCCTTGTGTAGTCAACTGTCGGGTTGCATTTATCATGTGCCAAATATCATACGACTATCTGGCATAGAAACTAAATCAAACATATTATTCAAAGTGTTTTATTAATATTAAAAATAATTGAAAAAAATCCAGAGAAAAGGTCCAAAATGCTTCGTACACAGTGGCATGTCTACACTTTATCCTCGGCTGACCTTAGCTGTTAACTACGTTGGATACAATGCAGCCAGTACGTTAGCTAACTAGCTAGGTGAGAGCGTAACTAAGCTGCTACAACACAGTGCCGACATTATCACCACCAAACAAACGTATAGCGTGAAGCTTACTGTAGCTGTGGACCGCAGTGAAGGCTGTCACAGGGCGTCCAGCATTATAAAACAGCCCACGGTGTCACATTATGACACTAGTGCACTGTAAGCGGATGTGTTCGTTGCTGTAGTCTTCTTCTTGTGTTTAATGCTGTTAGCATCTATGTTACATTGGACCACTGCTGCCCTCTGCTGACTGTATTAAAAACACCTGACCGTCCACCCGTGGTAGATGAAGGCGAGTACATTTGGGTTGTTGGTCTGTTATTTATTTGTTTGTTGGTTGGTTGGTTTGTCTGCAGGATTACACATAAACTATTAAACAGATTTCCTTGACTTTTGGATGGAGGATGGGTCTCGGCCCAGAATAGGCCCCTTTCACTCTCAGTGCGGATCCAGAAATTTTTCTGAGCAAATAATGAACGAATCTTCAGGAAGAAAATCAAATATCTGTAAGTGAGTATTTCATGTGGATCCTAGATGTGGTTATCTTAAATCATGGTTAAGCAATTATGGGTGGTTTATAATTTAGTGTGATACAGGGCTATCCAGTTTCATATTGGACTAGGCTTGACTGAATTAAAGGGCACTGTTGGGCCTTGACGAAGGTATACGCTCTGCTGAGTGCCATTCTAGTTGAATTTAAGTTGGATAAGGTTAACTCAAGAGGCAAAATTACCAATAGTTTTTAGATCTGTACCTAATACTTAATTAAAATCATTATTCACCAGTAGTACTTTGACCTTACTCCTTAGAGTGAGCCTTACTCTGGAGAAAGGTCCATCCCTCGTGCGGCTAAGCTCAGCTCAGTGTGTTAAAACTGGTAATGGAAATGCAATTTGCTGCGGCTCGTTTCACTCAGCACATCAGCCCGGCACAGCAGGGATTTGCACTTTGAAACCTCCTTGAAGGTGTCTTTGCTGATAACTGAGTCTTGTTTAGTGGTCAACGGAGAAGCTGTTAAAAAAAAAATCTCAGGTGGGTAACATGATTTCCTCTTTTGAGTGAAATGTGTCAACTTGTATCTTCACCTGGAAATTCTGCCCAACTTAATTCTGCACCAAAGGAGCCTTTGGCAGTAATATTTTCTATTATTGAAATGCAATAAACTGGTACAAATACATGAATCTGAACAAGCAGTCCATAACTAACATCATTTTCAAGCATAAGTGTACCTGGTACCAGAACCACAAGGTCAAACAACATTGATCATCTTTGTGGTTGCATCATCAGATCTATGGCTGGATGTCTTTGACATGGGGTGAAGAGATGAGCAGAGTCATCAGCTGATCACCACCATTTCTGTCCAGTAGCTTCCATCATTTGACGATGGAAGCTACTGGACAGACCTGGGAAACCTAAACAGACAGTGGAGGAGAAATTGACAATAATCTCCAGGAAGTCGAGCACATTCTCAGTGTGTTCTGGGCTCCTGCTGGGTTGTGCCTGGTCATTGATTCTGTTTGTGATTTGCATGTTTTAGACCCCCTGACTGCCCCTGGGTATTTTTGTCTACTAAGACAAAATAAACAATTTGAAGACAACATTTTAGGCTTTCGTAACCCGTGGTGAGCCCTTATATTTATTATGTTCTACATTTCACAACTAAAGCCAGTCAGTCAAATGCAAACTAAAGTCATGAAAAGATTTTAATGAAAATATTTTTATTTATTGGGTTTTTTTTAACGTATTGTTAAAAAAAAGTATCCTTTTAAACCATCTAAAAAGTGACATCATCGAAAGGAGGTATTTTCACATAAATCCCCCAAATCAGCCAAAGTGTGTGTGTGTGTGTGTGTGTGTGTGTGTGTGTGTGTGTGTGTGTGTGTGTGTGTGATGAGTGAAAGGAGGTGGAGCTCTGTATCAGACACTATGTAACAGAAGACACTCTGAGGCTCATCTCAGTCAGCCATGGATCGTCCTGGGCTTCAGACGGGGACATGGACACTATTTGTTTGCCTAAGCTGGATGTTTGTGGGTCAAGTGGTGGCCGAACCGTAGGTTTGATTGAATTGTCTGAAACATTTATATATTTGTTGTAACTTGTCCACAAGACAGTCGAACAGTGGATTTGAAGAGATCTACTGTGTTTAGATTTTTTCAGCAGTTTGGTGTGTTCATTCTAATGTGTTCCTGAGCATTAACTGATCTGTCTATTTTCTAGCATAATCTTTCTTTCTTATCATGTATCTTCTGCATGTGTATGTGTTTCTGTGGCTGCAGGCAGTACATGGTTGCCGTTCCTGCAGTTGTTGAAGCTGGAGCTCAGACCAAGTTCTGTGCGAGTCTCCTGCAGCCCAGTGAGACTCTGGTCATGAACATCACTCTGATCTCCCAAGAGAAGAGGACGGTCCTCTTTGAGAAGACAACCAGCACAGCATTTCATACCTGTGCGCAGTTTCAGGTCAGCTTTTCACACAGTTGGTTTCATGTAGTCCACAAAAATTCTCCCTCAAACATTTGAAACCTAAATGCTTTTCCAGGATTTGCACCATTTATATTTAGCCATGATCTACATAAAAAAACAGTTTGATGCTACTTTTTACCTGTGATTTACGAAAGATAAGTAAGAATGAGTAAAAATCAATACAGTGAGGCTGATGGGTTTTTTTTGTGAGTAAATGATTGTTTCGGCTGGTCTCTATATTTCTGCCACAGGCTCCTTTTGTGCAGAAAAATGAGGTGCAGCATTTCAAGGTAGAGGTACAAGGCGCCACATTTCACTCAGAAGACGTCAGAAGAGTCATGATCAAAATCTATCAGCCTGTCACAATCATCCAAACAGATAAACCAATTTACCTCCCTGGACAAACAGGTAATTTTAAACTGATGATCCAGAATCTATCACAATAAAAGTTTTCTCGATTGAAGCACAATATTTCTTGTATCTCCCAGCCTTTATCTCAGTACATGCTGGTATTGGTTTCAGATCCCCACGAAACATAACTGGAATAAAGATGGAAAAAAGAGATTGTACGGCTGATGAACTGATGAGGCAGTGCCTTTGCTAAAGTGAGATCTTAAATGAACAGTTCATCCAAAAGTCAGTCATTACTCACCCACATGCCAATGGGAGGTTGGTTGAAGTTTCGTAGTCCACAAAACATTTCTGGAGCTTCACAGCAAAACAGCATTGCAGCATTCTGCTAATCAACTGAAGTAGCTGGGGACTTGTTTTGTGGACTATGAAACTTCACCCGACTTTACATGGAGGAGTGTAGCCTAGACAATGACAGATATTTCACTTCTGGGTGAACTGTTCCTTTTAAAGGTGCAATATGTAAGAATTGGCCCCTGTAAAATTCACACTTTAAACAAATAAGGGGTAGCATATCACTATAGTATCCACTAACTCCTGATAACTTTAGCTCGTGTTAGCTGGTTTGCTCAGTTAGCTGTGCAGCTAGTGGTCCGGACCGGGAGTTTGGAGCGCCAGGGAGAATGTTGGTGTGAACACCGCTAGCACAGGAGATTTAGACTGGGACGTGCTGGGGCTAGCTTGTAAGCATGCTAACTTAAGAAATTATTTCCGTAACACAATACATAGATGTCATAATGTCAAAATTATTATTTCTTCACATTCTGTTTATAACTTTAGTTACTTTTTAAATGTTTTCAACTTGAATTCTTACATATTGCACCTTGAAGTGTCGATGATTGTTTTTGATTGGCTAAATATTGTTCCAAAGTTGAAGAAAACATGACAAATATTAAAAAGCTATTAGCAAGTTGTGTTTCAGTCCAATTAATACACTTTGACAATGATGATGCCATCCCTGCATTGATAAGCTACATTGATTTCAGTGGCCCATCACGATGTCTGACACAGCTTTAGATAAGGTGTAGTAACTTCATGTAATCTCTTTGCATTTCTCTCAGTGCATTTCAGAGTCATCACACTGGACACCAAGTTCAGACCGGTCAACACGCTGGTGAGTGTTTGAAATGTCTCTTCACTCTTTTAGACCTCATTCAAACACAGTTGAGGTAATACTGAGTGATCATAGAGCAGGTTTAAATTTGTGTCCCAGTGAGCCACGTTAATCACTCAGGTAAAGTGGATTGGAGAACAAAATGTGACCTAAACTGCTCTTTGACCTTTAATATGTGTTTAATCAGTCTGTTTAAATACCTTCTCCTGTTGATTCCGGGTCAATAGTACAACCAGGGCCCTTTTCGGTAAACTCGCATGTGGTGAAGGTCAACAAATGTTTTTTCTGATGGCTCAGTTTCACATTATAACATGAAATCAATAACAAGATATTTTTACATTGTTCCAAAACACAAACGTTTTACTTTAACATAAGAAACTTTTCTTGTTTCAGCTATATAATATTTGTCTTGTTATAACGTGGTAACTTATTGTTATAACATAAATCGTTCCTTGTTACAGCAAGACATTTTCACATTATATTATCATGTTCATATAAGGGTTAGGGTTATGTCATCATGTTATGACGCTAACATTTAATGTTACAACAATAAGTTATCAAATAACATGAAATGTTCGACGTTATAACAAGATAAGTGGTTTTTGGAATTAACACGAAAAATGTATTGTTAAAACAATATGAGTTATCCTATTATAATGTGAATATATAACAGTAAGATAAATAGTATATTGTTATGGTGGGAAATGTTTCTTGTCACATGGCTGTGTGCTGTGTTCCTCACAGAATCCACAGGGTTATTCTTCATTTGCTGCATAACAATCACTTTATTTCTTTCACCATGCATAAACGTGAACAAAGACCAAATATTCAGTTTACAGCGTGACAAGCATTTCATATGTAGCACCCACAGCAGTAATAACAGCTTCACTAATTGAGATATGAGTATTGATCATTCTAAAAGTATAATAATAATAATAATAATAATAATAATAATGATAGTTTAAGTCAAGTAGGACCAGAGCAGCAGGGCCAACCACCATCCATGGGAAACTGCAACATGAGAGAGCACAGAGACTCTGGGGAAGAAGCCAAGTCAGGAACATGTATTAATGAGACATGAATGTGTGCAGATAGAGAGAAAGAGAGGAGCTCAGTGCATCATGGGGTTAGGGTTTGACTGTTGAAGCCTCTGCCTCCCATTCTACTTTTAGAGGCTCTAGTCGGTTCATGTACACACTGACTGAAGCCAGTGGAATCTAATAATGAAGTAAATGCAGTACCAAGGCTATCATTATCAATGTCCATGTGAATATTAAAACTTACTTTGTGCAGCTGGCCTCATGGTTATTATCTAGTTATTAGGGAAGCTGTATAATAACCCACCTTTTAACAAATCCCTTTGTTCTCTCTTCTTGCAGTTCAACGTGATTGAAATTCAGGTAAGACTCTGAAATATCCACAACCAAATGTGTATTCAGGCCATCAGGCTGAATTTGTTTGGACTTTATGCATCTTTTTGTTTTTTGTTTGTTTGTTTTTCTTTAGAATGAAAGCTGATTTGTGGAGGGATAATTAAGTGAGCAGTGCTAATTGTGTTTCCCTGTTGTTGACTAACCCTTTTAAAGGGGCAATATGTAAGAATTGGCATCCTGTTGAATTCGTAATCAAAACAAATAGGTGGCAGCATAACACCACAATAACTAACTGCTGCTAACTGTAGCTAATGTTAGCTAATCAGCTTGGTTAACCATGCAGCTAGCAGTCCAGGTTTGGAGCTTTGAGTACCAGGGAAGTGTTCAGGCTTAGACAAACTAGCACAGGAGCTCTGGACCAGGACCGGCCAGGGCTAGCTGGTTAGCATGCTAACTTCAGTAGCTATCCCTGCAACACAATACATAGACATCATAATGTCAGAACTGCTATTTCTTCACATTCTGTTGATATTTAAATTTCATTTTTGAATGTCTTCAAGTACATTTCTTATATATTGCACCTTTAAATTTGGCACATCAACCTTCTAGAAATACATTTTAATCTTTGTTTACTGTAATATAAATGTGATATAAACATAATGTGGATATAAACATGTTCTTTTCGTATGTGAATGTTTTTACATTCAGGATTGACAAGTAGATTTCTTCATGTTATCACAAAGTCATGAGCAGCTGTGTGATTTAGCCAAGGATTTAGTCATTTTGAGATCAGGTACAGTAGGTCTAGCAAAGTCTCCCCCAAACACACTGAAAATACATTCCTATACATTCCTATACAATACATTTATTCCTATTGATTTTATTTAACAGGATGCTCATCTCAACCGCATTAGACAGTGGCTAAACATCACATCCAATGGGAAAATACTGCAGCTGTCTTACCCCTTGAACTCTGAGGCCCGGGAAGGAACCTACAGAGTTACTTTGTGGATGAACAGAAATAAAATAGAGCAAAGCTTCAAGGTGGAGAAATATGGTAAATAACATTTATTTTTCCCTTCCACAGTTTGTAATGAACAACAAATGCTAACAACAACCTTTTATCCTCAGTTTTACCAAAATTTAGTGTAAAAATAAAGGTGCCCGATGAGATAAGCGTTGGGCAGGAGAAAATCTACGTGGAAGTCTGTGCAAAGTAAGTCATGAGACTTCCTCACTGATACACATGACAAGTGACATTTTCATGATTTGATAATGAGTGAAACATTTTCAACACACTGATTTGTTTAAACTTTCCATCTATTCAGATATACATATGGACAGCCTGTGCCAGGCTCTGTTGAACTGATGATGTGCCGACCTACGGCCTATTTATATGGCCGAGTCCCTTTCCCTGACACAAGCGCCCCATGTCACAAGGAGGCAAAGCAGGTACAGTTGATATAACTCCACGTGACACAAAACCACATTAAAATACATAAAACATTTGATATAAATACACTAAAAAAACAATTTGCCTGATAATATTTTATTACATGTACATTTTCCATCTTATTTAAATACATTAGTTCAGTGTAAAGGGTTACATTTAATGGAAAGTTTGAGTTGAGTGAGTTGATGTGTATAAATGAAATAACTAGACGTGTGACTCATTACAGGAGACAGGATAACTGATTTGGAATGCATTACATAAATGTATAACAAACACTGGAAAAACACATATTTATGATAATATAATTTATTTATTTAAGTGAAACACACAACTTTCCCCCCCGAGCGTTCCCAAGTGAAATTATTGTAAGCGCCGCTGTTGCAAAGACAACTGGATCGTTTCCATTTTCATCAGAGTCACAAATAGATACATCACAGGACAAAACGTGAGCTCACTCAGCCATTAAGTCTATAATAGAAATGGATCGCCAGTTAACCTTCCTTTTCCCAGGTGACTGCCGGCTGGTGGCACACAACACTGTAAAGTGATAGTGAGGTTTACAGGGAAAAAATGTCATGCTGATGGTTTCATTCTTCTATATCCATTACATTGTGCAGTCAACGTTGACTTCATAAAGATATTGAAGCAGAAAACTTGTCTGTTGACAGTTAAAGCTGGCTTTCTGCTGCGTCTGTGTGTTGCTGCCGACTCTGAATGTTGCTTGGCAATCTGACTTTATGAAACCTTTCCATGTACATGCTGAAACTGTTTCATAAAGCAACAAACCCCACAAGGCCGTGGTTTACAGTGATTTTAGGATTTTATTAGCTCTTTTATGGAATTGTAAGGTGTCATTAGTTACCACAAACCCAGATAAATTGAGCTTCTCACCATGCTGCAGTTTTGTCTGGGCTGTTTTTTCGAATTGCTATGGTTAAATGTCAAATAATCGCCAGATATTTGAACTGAAATATTCTAAACTTGTTGATGATCTGATGGGTAATGACAAATGACAGTATCAGTTGGTGGGACAAGTGAGTTAGTGGGTTAATAAAACTTCAGTGAGGCACTGTGACAGCTACAACTCTTTGTTTTAATACATCTTTATTGTTGTACTATCTAGACAGAAAAGAATGGCTGTGCCACGTTTATGACTGAGATGTCCACTTCCACTAAAGTTGACTTCAGGTCACTGCATGATGAACTGCATCTCATAGCCAAAGGGACAGAGGAGGGGACAGGCAAGTTTCAGTTTTCATATTTCTAAAAAAATGGTGTTCTTTTTCAACAATATGGCAGACTGTTGTAACATGGCAGCTTTTCTTACAGGTACTGTACTCGTAGAAACGAAAAGAGTGACGCTTTCTTACGTTATTGGAAGGCTGTCCTTTATTGACACACCCAAGGTTTACGACAAAGCAGTAATTCTGGAAGGAAAAGTAAGAGATAGATGTGGTCTTCATTTCTTCACTGTGAGGAACACAGTGCACCTGAAGCCATCTGCATTCTCAGTGATACAACTTTTTGCTTCCAACAGGTTAAAGCTGTTTACTACAATAATACACCTATCCCTGACAAGCTGGTCCATTTGTTCCATGGTGCAATGTCCTCATCACATCTGCAGCAGAACCTCACAACGGACAGTGATGGTATCGCCACTTTCTCATTAAACACAACCAGCTTCAAAGGAGACATTCAGCTAATTGTAAGTAAATGATTATGGTATTAAATGGTAGTGACATGATCGTGGGAAAATCTGCTGCAGCAAAAGCTACACTCACAAGCTTTTAGTCCACAGTAGAGCCAAGACCAGTGTAAATCATCACCCTGATTATTATTATGATTATTATGATATTATGATATTATTATGATTAAGAGAATGTGAGCAAGATTTATAGGGAACCAATCTATACGTGAATGGTGTCATTGTTTTACCGCCATTTGGCCTACACTGTGCAATGTGTAATTACTTAAGCTAAAGCAAAAAGTTGTGTAGCCAGTTTAAAATTCATACACTATAACCAGGGAATTGTAAGTAGGTCTGTCAGCAAGCTATGTTACAGTTTTTTGTTGAAAACACTCGCCCTACTTTGTTAATTTCTTCCACAAGTGGTGTAGAAAATTCTGCTTTGATTACACTTTTATTGTTCCCATTCACATTTCAGCCACAGTTCACCACAGCTTCACCCATACATACTGTATATGGAATGTCTTTACATGGCTACTACATCCTAATAGATACCATACCTTGTACTGTGTATGATTTTGTAATGGACACTGAACTTGTATATTACCTTGACCTTATCAGGGTTGCTTCAAACAGCTGATTGCCTTTCTAAACATCTGACTCATTTATGGGGAAAAACACGATATACTTCTTTGCTGTGGTTGGAACTGCCTCTTCAGCTACCACTCTTTCTTTTGCATTGACCCCCTGGGCTCCATCTGGAGTTAGATCATAGTCAATCACCAGTGCTGCTAAAGTAAAATATGCTGGATTGGTCCTGATAACTTTCCTTTGGTTGGTCCAAGACATCCCAAATTAGCATACGTGGCTATCTTCTTTGCATGGGATGTTCCTTTCCCAAATAGAGTTATTAATATTTCACACATTTTTATTTGAAGTATCAGAGTAGAGGTCTCTGCATTCATACAGGATAAGAAACTGCTCCAAGTTTGTGTTTGTATTTACTGTAAACTTTTGTCCCATTTGTCTTTGGAAATATTTTGGCCAGCTCATCCTCCCACGCATGTTTGTTGATCTCAGTGGACGAGGCATTAATGATTTGCAGAACATTGTAGATATAAGATATCAACTTCTCTGAATCCGCCTGCTTATTTAAATAGTCGTCATGTTTGTCTGGACTTGCAGTGCTGTAGTCCTGCATGTGTGATTTCACATTGTCCCTGACCTGAAGAAACCTAAAAGAAAAATTCAAATGATATTTCTCCCTCAGTTCTGTGAAGGAGGGGAAAGTCCCCTTCACATACAAGTCACCCACACAGTTAAATCCTCGTCTCTTCCACTGGGCAGAAGCACCATCTAAAGTAGAGGCTTTGGAGGAGGAGTTATTTGCAATTGGGAGAAGGAAGGACCAAAATATTATTTATTGATAGTGTTACCTATAATTCCACAAGCTAGAGAGGTTCAAGGACAGTCAAAGAAGGGGATTAACCAAGGGTCAGTAACTTAGGTAACACTATCAGCCCACACCTATGTTCAACGTACCTTAAGGAGTAACAAAACCATCAGAATGTAATACTGATGCTTCTATATAACCCACAAAAGCAAACAAGATCGTCAGCAAGAAGGATTCCCCATAATATCATATCATTACTAGGTAATGTTGAAAGATGTAGCTTTCCCAACAAACTTACTATTACTGGGCAGCCAAATCTGTTAGCTGTAGGCTACATGTCAGCTAACCTGTGGGCAAAACTTGGTGTCACCATCATCAGATTCCAATTATTAATCTTATATAGCAACAAATAGTTACATTACATCATTGCCCTGCAAACAGCTATGTTAAAAAAATGGTATTAAACTAGAATTATAAGCTCTCTGGTGTAAGCCTCTGCGCATCAGTCAGGTTTTGCATCCATTTCCGTCCAGTCTCATATAATATGGCCTATGTTGTGTCCAGTGAAGAATTTCTGTTGAGAACCACCTTTTGGCCGCTTTATTCCAAATTTGAGGAAATTGCCTTTAGACATTCCTGAGAATGGGACAGACGTGATGTCACATTAACCTTTGACCACCAAAATCTCATCAGTTGATCCTTGAGTCCAAGTGGACAGTCGACAATTGTCTGTCTCTCAAGGTGTTCCTGCGTTCGCAAGAATTGGATGAATGGACATACAGCATGTCAGAAAACATAATGCCTCGGGCGCAGAGGCATAAAAAAAATGTTGTATTATTTTTTAGTTGGTAAATAGCACTTCTTCTTCTTTACAATCCAGGCAAGCCTCACACAAAGCCCTGAGCCATCACATCAAAGTCCACACTATGAGAGGGCACATCACACATTGTCCTCGGTCCAACCGTCTGCTCCTCATATTAAATCAGTCAGCTCTCTGGAGGTGAAGGGGAAGGACATACCCCTTCCCTGTGAAAAGGAAGAGACCATCTCCATCCAATATACAATAGTAGGAGAGACACAGGGCTCTGTGGATGTCATGTATTTGGTGAGTAGCGCTATGCAATAAACTGCAACAACTCAGCTAGAATCTGATCTTTAGAAAATCTTTTGGCCTGTTCTGAGCTGAAGGGGAATTAAACACTTCTACCATTTTCCCTTTAATTCTGCAGATCTTATCCAGAGGAACCATTGTCACGCAAGGACTTAAAAAGGTGGACGTGCAAAATAATCATGGTACTTAAAGATTGTTTGAACCAAGAGTTTAACAAGCATCCTCCACTCACAGAGTCGGATTTGTTCGCACCACTCTCATTCCAGTTCTGTGTTCTGTTTTACACTTGGTGGAGAAAAACAGGGGAGATAATGGGAGAGAAAGAAGGAAATTATCTCAGATTTATCGTTTAGTTTTCACACATATACTTGTTGATGTAATCTGCAGAGGATGTGTGTTGTGTTGGTTGATACATTGGATCATAACACTCAGTTTGCTGTTTCAGTGACTGAGGGCGAGGTGTCCTTTACGTTGAAGGTGTCTCCAGAGATAGCACCAGTCGTCCAGGTTGTGGCTTACACCGTCCTCCCCAGTGAAACTGTGATTGCACACAGTGCTGACTTCTCCACAGAGAAATGCTTCAGTAACAAGGTCAGTGAGAAAAGGAAAAAGGCATATGGAGATTCATCTGAACTTTTCAGCTTTAGGTCTGAAATGATATATCAGTTTGGTCTAATACTTAGGCATCTAGTTTCTCAATGATTTCACTTGGGAGGCACAAGTACACGTGATCATGTGATATGTTCTAGGGACACTGTGATGGCAATCTAAACACACTTTCCAACATCTATACATAAGGAAATGTGTCCACATTATATTACTACTTGTGTGTCTGTGTGTGAATGTGCATGTGTGTATGCATGTAATTGTATGTGTCAGGTGTCCTTGGAGTTTTCTCCGTCTTCAGCCGTACCAGGAGAGGAAACCACCCTGCAGGTGACGGCCCAGCCGGACTCTCTGTGTGGTGTGAGTGCCGTTGACCAGAGTGTCCTCATCATGGAGCCAGGGAAGACTCTGGATGAAGACAAGGTAACTACTGGCAAATACAGCAGATGGATTATATATTTTTTTTTACATATTGTGTACCATGTTACAGTGGTAGGTTTGTAACCTGAAAGGTACAGGTCTACATCCTGTGACTGGTGGGCAAAATGTTATCAGGGAAAGTAAAGTAATGAGATGGGAGCAAGGGGAGGCAGCAATACTATGTGAGTCAAGAATCGTACTCCTTTATGAGTCTTAACTCAGTCGGATCAAACAGAGATATGAAAGACATTTAGGTGAATATAGGCTTCAGGGAAACGATGCTCAAAAGAAAAATTTTTTCCATTAAAACAACACATTTGATGAGCTTTTTACATCCTTATGTGGTGTCTCCATCAAAACAATTTTTCACACCCAGCTGATGTAAAAAAGTAGAAGCACTTCACATGACCCACTTTAGAATACATGTATGTCGATCCAGTTAATTTAAATTAGAGGGGCGACAAGCAAGTTTGTCAAAAAACAGGAGGTAATTGTGTAATTGGGATAAAAAAATTATCCACATGCACTCTCTGGGAGGGATTAATAATAATGACCAGAGCAAGTAATCACCTGACCTCCCCTGGAGAAATAATCTTCTTCAAATGGGGTTTCAGGCTGTCTAATGTGTTGAAAATCCTAATCCTAATTTGGATTCATTCCCATCACTACACTGCCTCTCATATAATATGAATGTGGTACTAAAGTAGTTTTACTGCACAGAAAGGCACCAGTGTTTTTTCACTGATACAAACTGTAGCATTTTTCCTGTAAAAGAGTACCATATAGCTGTTGAGACTTTTCTATGAGTCAGTCCTTGGTCATTTATAGCCTTGGCTGTCATCTTTCTTTTCAGATATTTGACTTGCTGCCAGTAAAGAAAGCCTCCGGTTTCCCAAATGATGTAGAAGATCCTGTATCATGTTTAAATGTGAGACAAAGAAGATATATTATGCCATACCGTGATGACAACAGCGCCTATGGAGTTTTCAAGGTAATTCTTATGTTAATAAGTAATAATATTACCTCTAATAGATCGCTGACAGTATATAGACCCTTTCCAAAAAATTAGAATATCATGGAAAAGTTTATTTATTTCCATAATTCCATTCAAAAAGTTAAACTTTCATAGATTATAGATTCAGGGCCCACAATTTAAACAATTTCAAGTATTTATTTGTTTATTTGTACATAATTTGGGCTTCCAGCTCATAAAACCCACGAAAACAGGAATTCAAAAAATTAGAACACTGTGAAGAAATCAGCCCACATTTTGCAGGGCATGAATGTTTTAAAGTGAGTGTCACACACTAATCATCTACTAAACTCAAAGCACCTGCACAGGTTTCCCCAGGTGTCATTAAATTGCTTCACTTTGGTTCAATTGTCTCAGTTCGGTTCAATATGGGGAAGACTGCAGACTTGACAACTGGCCAGAAGACCATCATTGATACCCTCCATAGGATGGGTAAGCCACAAAAGTTCATAGCTAAGGAGGCTGGCTGTTCACAGAGTGCTGTGTCCAAGCATATCAATGGAAAGTCTAGTGGAAGGGCAAAATGTGGCAGGAGAAGATGCACCAGCAGAAGAGATGACCGTGGGCTTCAGCCGATTATCAAACAAAGAAGATTCAAAAATCTGGCAGAGATCCAGAAAGAGTGGAATGAGGCGGGAGTCACAGCTTCAAAAACCACCACATTCAGACGCATCCGGGAGATGGGCTACAACTGTCGGGTTCCTCGGGTCAAGCCACTTCTGAGCCTGAGCCAATGTAGGAAGCGTCTCAACTGGGCCAAGGAGAAGAAGGACTGGACTGTTGGCCAGTGGTCCAAGGTCCTCTTTTCTGATGAAAGTAAAGTGTGCCTTTCATTCGGGAATCAAGGTCCAAGGGTTTGGAGGAAGATGGGTGAGGAGCAGAACCCAAGCTGCTTGAGGTCCAGTGTGAAATATCCACAGTCAGTCATGATTTGGGGTGCAATGTCCGGTGCAGGTGTTGGTAAACTCTGCTTCCTTAAATCCAAGGTCACCGCAACAGTCTACCAGAATGTTTTAGAGGACTTCATGATTCCTTCTGCTGAGGATCTGTATGGAGATGCAGATTTCATCCTCCAGCAGGACCTGGCCCCTGCCCATACCTCCAGAAGCTCCAAAACCTGGTTTGATGCCCATGCCATCACAGTGCTTGACTGGCCAGCCAACTCGCCGGACCTAAACTCTATTGAGAATCTATGGGGTATTATCAAGAGGGAAATGAGGGGCACCAGACCCAAAAACAAAGAAGAGCTGACAGCAAGCATCAAGGAAATCTGGGCTTCCATAACTCCCAGGCAATGCCACAGGCTGATTGCCTCAATGCCACGGTGCATCAAGGCAGTGATTAAGGCAAAGGGATTTCCAACCAAGTATTGAAGGTTGACATATCGTTTTGAAAGTACCATATTTTGATTGATTTGATGTGATCCTAATTTCTTTCTCTTTTTTCTGCAAAAACTGAGAAGTACATGGTGATTTCTTCACAGTATTCAAATTTTTTGAATTCCTGTTTTCGTGGGTTTTATGAGCTGGAAGCCCAAATTATGTACAAATAAACAAATAAATACTTGAAATCATTTAAATTGTGGGCCCTGAATCTATAATCTATGAAAGTTTAACTTTTTGAATGGAATTATGGAAATAAATAAGCTTATCCATGATATTCTAATTTTTTGGAAAGGGTCTGTATTTGCTGTGCAAATACAAGGCTGAATAACAATCTGAACAATGGATACTACAATACTGATCCAGCTCTGCAGTGACATGTCATATGTTGTTGGTTTGTCTAGAATTTGGGCCTGAAGATGGCAACAAATTTGTTCTTTAGGATGCCATCATGTGTGAACTTCAAGGGAACACGATACTACCAACACCACCCTTGTGAGACTTCTTTCTTTGGTCAAATTAAGTAATGCATGCTGAATACTTGCAAGAAAAACCTGGAGTTCATTGTTTCAAGTCTACCTCTCACTCTTGTTGAAAGTGTCCTGTTTCATCAGATGTTCCTGAGGTTATGTATATGATGCGGGGTTACGATATTCCACCAATTGTTACGGTCCGCACTTTCTTCCCCGAGACATGGATATGGAATTTGGTGGAAGTTGGGTGAGCATCTGTCACAAGCTTCTTTACATGACCGCCATGTTTTTCAATGTTGTAAAGAAAATTAAGCTGTAACTGTTCTGAAAAGAAAACTTCACAGAGAGTTCGATATACCAAAATGTTCTTGCATGAGAGCTATAGTTTTTCTCTGACTAATCCACATAGTAAAAGTGTTTTCCTCCCACTTACAAAATCCAAAATATTATAAGATATACTTTATTGTCCATTGGGGAAATTTTTGGAGCTGTATACAGCTTCAATCCAAAATAGCAGACAGTACAGTGCTACCCAAAGCACAGTAATAAGTTACACAGACTAAAATTAACAGATGTAAAATCTGTCTGTGTATTTGCTGGTCCAGGGAGGCTGGAACGAAGGATGTGTCCCTCACCGTCCCGGACACCATCACCACCTGGGAGACGGAGGCGTTCTGTTTGTCCCCTCAGGGTTTTGGCTTGGCTCCTCGTAAACAGTTCACTGTCTTCCAGCCGTTCTTCCTCGAGCTCAGCCTGCCTTACTCCATCATCCGAGGGGAGCACTTTGAACTGAAGGCAACCACCTTCAACTACCTGTCCAGCTGCATTATGGTAATCAATACCTTCCCATCACTTATTGTCTGTAGTGCATGAAAGACTTTAGGTACTGGAGTCAAGAGATGTATTCTGCTAATAAACTGGTGAATCTACATGAAATGTACATTTGACACAACCGTCCTGTCCTAAAAAGAAGACACTGCGATTATAGATAGATACAATAGAATCACTTATTTAAAGAAATACATATTGATGATTGCCTTACAATAGTCCTTACAATAATGCTCTCTTTTCTTGATTAAGTTTGTTCACAGCTATGCGACTGTCAATTTTTTTTTTTTTAACTTTACCGATTCAAAAATGAGATTGTGTTTCTTAGGTCAGTGTGAGTCTGGCCCCATCCTTAGATTACACCGTCACCCCTCTCTCTGGTGACCAGTACACATCCTGTCTGTGTGCCAATGACCGCAAAACCCTCAGCTGGACCATGATCCCCTCAGTCTTAGGTAAGGGTCAAACATTCAGAGTTTTTGTCAACACTATTTTTTACAAATAGAATTGTGGTTCTGATTTTCTCATGTTACATATTTCATGCATAGCTCTGACCACCATACATGTGTTAAATGCTTCAAACTAGCTCAATCTAATGCCGTCTAAACAGAATTTTCCTTCACAATGTGTGTCATATTTCATTTGTTTTTATGATGAGTTCAGAGCCACGTTTATATTGTACCACATTGTACAGCACCATAAACTCCAGTCTCCACAGAGTAACAATACTCTGACACAACTGCAACAAAAACTGAATATGTCAGTAATGGATAATGGATCTTTTTAGGGGTTGTGAATGTGTCAGTAACTGCTGAGGCTGTGGCATCTCACATGTCATGTGACAATGAGATTGTGAGCGTGCCAGAGAGAGGTCGCATTGATGTGGTCACACGACCTCTTATAGTAAAGGTGAGTACCTTAAAGCAAGACAACAAAGAGTATGGGCCAGAACTAATAACCTTACATTTGATGATAACAACCAACAAGTGTTTACACACACATGTACAAGTTAAATGATATTCCACCTCTTCTCTTCTCAGGCTGAGGGAACTGAGATGACAAAAACCTACAACTGGCTGCTCTGTCCTAAAGGTCAGTCTGGTTTGGACCAGGAGTGTTAATGCCAACATCTCTGACGCTGTCTCCTCTTTTAGGGTCAAGCACTTGTGCAGTGTTTCTTAATTACCTTCTGTGCTGTATGTATCTTGTATGTGTTTTAAATGTTCTGAATATGAGATTTATTTGAAAGGTTTTCTCATTTTTCAAAATATTTTTAGTGAAACAATTTCTGCAGCTGTCCTACCACTTGCTCTTCTGGCAACCCATTGCATGTTCTTATTGCATTATTCTATAAGCATGGTCATGACTGACAGCCAGACATTGAGCAAACCCAAATGACCATTAGAATTTCAATATTTGGAACAAAGGTAAGACTTATAGCTTGTTGGTCTTCATGGTGATCAGTGTAGCAAATTAAGGCAATTAGCAATATTTAAAAAAGCAATTTTTAATATATGGCCAGAATTTTAGTTTAAAACATTCAAAACATGAACCAACATTATCAACAGAGTGTGAAGAAACAGTGTTGATGTTGTGTCAAACACAACTATTCTACTAAAGTTAGCATGCTAACTAGCTAGCCCTGGCCCATCCTGTCTCATAAGGTGACAGTCCAATAGTCCCAGTAGTTTCAGATAGGGGTAAGTAGTGTACATACTTCACATGAGGCACCATTATGTAGTGCTCATGCAACATTGATAGGGAGTTTTGGGTTTGATTATCAGGGATAATTATTAATTATGATTAATAATAAGATCCAATTGACATTAGATCACCTAAAAGATAGCCAATTCACCAATCAGTCTCATAAAAAGGTATTAACTCTTTGTTTCTCTGATTAATAATTAACTTAAT
The DNA here is from genome assembly GCF_965226575.1 of Pagrus pagrus. Classification (NCBI taxonomy): domain Eukaryota; kingdom Metazoa; phylum Chordata; class Actinopteri; order Spariformes; family Sparidae; genus Pagrus; species Pagrus pagrus. Next base: position 30,888,310 of record NC_140188.1, read on the forward strand.
AACTACAACCAACATTTACAGCTGTAATGGTTGAAGGATTCTGGAGTCCTTGACAGAGTCGAGGTTGACAACATTCACTCTTGTACAACATTAAATAGACAGCATGAAGGTTCAAAAGTCTTTTATTTAACACAAAGATGAAAACACACAATCTAACTAACATGTACTATATACAGGTGTGTGTGTATGTGTGTGTGAGTGTGTGTCTGGCAGAACAAAGAAACAATGGTGGTTCTCGCATCATATGCTCACTGATGTGAATATGATGCCACATAAATAGAAGATGGTTAGTTGCATGCAAAGACCCTAAGTCTATTAAAGTCAAATTAGCCGTCTAGGAAAGCAAACTAACAGTAACCTGACCTGAGATCACAATAACCCTCAAACAATGAACAAACACATAGATTTAACACAACCAGAGTTTAAAGTCCTGTGCTTGGCTGTGCTATGCTGTGCTATCTAGGCCAAGTTCAACATTACCAGTCTTTGAAGAAAAGGTGCTGGTGGTTCCTTTGCTGATGAGCCAAGCAGGAGATGTTTGGAATTCCAATGTTGAACAATGCTGTTCTTGCTGTGCAAGGTCTGATGAAAGACAGCAGATAGAGGAAACTGGTCGCTCCTTTCCTTTGCAAGGATAGCAGCTCGGTGCTGACTTACTCAGGTTGTGGAATTAGCTGGCAAGCTTTGCATCGCAGCGGCTGGTGCTAACTGATCTGGAATACTAGCAGGACCTCGTGTTGCTGCAGTGAGGAAAAGTTCTTTGGGCCTGCTGGAAATGCAGCTGATTTTCTTTACTTTGCAGAAAAATACAACCATCTACCATCTGAATTTCAGTTTCTCTCTTTTACCGAGCTAAGAAGAGCTGAGCTGCCCTCTCTTCAACTAACAGGGTCACATAGCTAACTGATCTACTTGCTAACTGCAGGTAGTTGCTCCAGCCAAAGAAAGCTACTGTTAAGGGTACAGCGAGCAGCAGTAAGCCATCATGCTGCTGCTACCTCTGAATTCTGGCCCCTTACCCATAAGTAGCAAATCCTATGGCATTTAATTCAGTAATCATTCGAACTGACATCTGTAATTTGGAAGTTGCCTCAGCACCAGTGCTGATCCATGTGTTGTTTTGTTTATTTCTGTTCCCAGGAGAAGCTTTGACAGAAGAAATAGAACTACTACTCCCTGAGAATGTGATCGGTGGATCTGCCCGTGCTTCACTATCAGTGCTGGGTAATCAGATTACTTGAATTTCATTCATGATAGTTGTAACAAAACAATTACTGGAAGTCCCTTTCATACAACATACTTTGCTGTGTGGTACACAGCCCTATGAGGTAATGTGATTGTGATCTTGGGCTATAAAAATAAAACTGATTTGATTTGTATTAGAGCAACACTAGGTAGTTTGGACTCATTACTACCCCAGGCTGGTTGAGAAGCGCAATTATCTGTTACTAGAGTCGTAAATACTGTTGCTGTATGAGCATCCCTGGGGAAAATGAATACACGTGAATTTGTTGACGGAGCCGGCGAATCACGAAATGGTCTGAAAAAACCTCACTGGAGTGCCAACAAAAAGCTAGATTCAGAGATAGCAGTTGGTAGTTTGTTAGTATATAGGCTGCACAGCACATTAGCATGCTAGAACTATTCTCATACCGAGTTGGTTATAGTGATTGCACCGACTAAATTACTTCCAAAACACAACGCTTGGGCGTGAATGTGTTTAGTAACGTCTGAAAATATAACTATGTTTTCGAGAGTTACTGAATACAATTGCAAGTTGACGTTGTTCGGCGTAATAACTACAATCAACTCGGTATGACAACAGTAAGTAGCATGCTAACGTTACCTCCCGATCACACTGTTCAACAATTACGTTGATTATCTGCATGAACTAAGGAATCCACAACTTTTCAAGACAAGACGTTCATAGTGTTTTAGTAAGTTAGTCATCGTTTACAGTCACTACATGAAAACGTGCAAGCTGACATTGTGTTTGGTGTAATAACTACAAACAACTCGGTACGACAACAGTAGCTAAGTAGCATGCTAACGTTACCGATAACAACAATAGCCTGACGTTACCTCCCGACCACACTGTTCAACAATTATGTTGATTATCTGCATGAACTAAGGAATATAGAAAAATAGAGCCCCAATGAACACCACAGAACAACAAATCAACTCAAAGTAAAAGTCGGTAAGATAATAAATATGTATATATGTAATATATGACTTACAAATCCAGTAGCATCAAGGCTAGGTCGCCATCAGTTCTTTCAGCTCGCACCACATAGTGTAAGCTGGTCTAATATTATTTGTGTCCGGCTCATGTTATATCACTTTCTCTTTTTCTTTTCTTCGCCTCCTCAGACAATACCTTCTTGGCTTTTTTAGCTGGCTTGGCCATGGCGTTGGTTTACAAAAAATCCAAGTAGCTGCTGGCTAAATCCACTGACGAATAAACGTGTCGTAAAGGAGGTCACACTAGACTTCTTTACGTCAGGTATGTAGCTACCCGCTCAGGGAAGTTACGTAGTGCGGTTTCTGCCAGCGCGACCCCCCTCAGGCTGCAGAGGCATCACCATTCATCCTATTAACCGTTATTCTACCACTTAACTGAGTTTACAAATATTATTTTAAGGTCAAAGAACTACCTAGTGTTGCTTTAAAGTGTCTAGGGATCATCATGTGGCTGTGCATTTTGTAGCCCACTAACTTCAAATTTGACATAGCCTATTTTTACTGTTTCTTATGACTGCCATGAGTTTATAGATTGATTCACTACATTCCAGATAATCCATTTAAAGTCATTTCAGTGTGAAAAAGAAAAGATCAATGTGCAAAGAACTCGTGAGATGAGCAATTCATTTTGTGCAGGCGACATTCTGGGCCGAGCCCTGAAGAACCTGGATGGACTGCTGAAGATGCCATATGGATGTGGCGAGCAGAACATGGCGCTCCTGGCCCCTAATATCTACATCCTCCAGTACCTGAAAAACACACATCAGCTGACTACAACCATCAAGGAAAAAGCTGCCAACTTCCTGACCAGTGGTGAGTTTCTGTTGGTATTTTCAAGAAGACAACAACTCATGTAACTCTTCTAACCAGCTGAACCTGTCCTTCGCAACCTGCTGTATGTCAGAGTAGCTCCGAAGCAGTTTATAATATCTATCTATATATATATATATATATATATATCTTTTTCACCAAATTCTATTACAAATAATAATAATCATCTTGATTTGTTTGTTATCATTATTATACAGGCTATCAGAGACAGCTTAACTACAAGCACAATGATGGTGCTTACAGTACATTCGGAACAGGAGTCGGGAACACCTGGTGAGAACACCACTGAATACACACCCAAAGAACAACACATAAATAAACGTTAACATTGAACATTGTATTAATTATCTGGTATCTGATATCCTTGTTTAATTCTTCTACAGGTTGACTGCTTTTGTGCTAAGATCCTTTGTCAAAGCACAGTCTTTCGTCTACATTGACCCAGAGAAGATTCAACAGACTAAGGACTGGCTGGAGAGTAAACAACGAGAAAATGGCTGTTTTGAGCAGTCAGGAAGCCTTTTTAACAACAGAATGAAGGTATTCTGAAAAGTCTTGTAACGTATGTATGAAAATCACTGCAATGTATTTCACATCAGGATTTTCAGCAAGCCCGCCTGTAGTACATTCTTCCTTTGTGTGCGTTTGGACTGATAGCTCATGGTTTCATAAGGCTCAGGAAATTGCCAAAAGCTGCAGAATAGAATGTGATATTCATAGTAAAAGTAACTGTTCAGCATAACGGGCAGTAACAAGATTCGTTGCCATCCTGGATTTTGGAGAGTCTTTGATGCATCCTGATGCCTCCCCTCTACAGGGCGGTGTGTCTGATGAAGTGACTCTCAGCGCTTACATCACTGCTGCCTTCTTGGAGATGAACATGACAGTCACTGTAAGTCAAAGCATCTGTTTTCAAAAATTTGATCTGTAATTTCCCATGAAGTCAAAATTGATATGTATGTATGTCTTGCTTTCACACTAGGCCAGTACCAGGCCCAACAACAGCAAAAAGTCATTTTGTAGGTATTCTTTATGGTAAATTAGAGTTTGTAACTTCCTGGAAAATGATAAAATGTTGATGACTCATCCTGCACTCAGTAAATATGCCAGACCACCAGAGTGACTGGGCCTCACAGATTACTGTACAAAAACACAGCTTTAGAACATTCATCACTGATTTGGGTGAAACTAGTATTTTCTGCTGCCCTGCCTCAAATATGTAGAACTCATTTTAATCCTGGAATGAATCTAATTCTGTTCCAACACACACAGTTGGTAATGTTCATGGGTGGGTAGCCAGAGAGGGATTATCATGTCTGACTTTCTGGTGTGAGCATCTGGAAAAAGGGAGTAGATTGTTGGCTGACACACTTGTCACAAATACATATACTGTAAATATCATTTAAGTTTCCATCACTTTGCCTTTTTAATTACAGTAGGTTATGTCTTCTCAGTCTGCACTTTCTAGTTTCTACAAATGTTGAACCCACACATCTGCACGCAACCACAACAAACCATCTGCTGTATCTGTGTGGAACCATTTCTACATGGCTGCTGATGAAATGAACATAGTAACCAATGAAAAACTATCATCATTGATGGAAATGATAACAACCTCTTCTTTATCATTTTTTCATTTCATCTACAGCATCATGCAGTGAACAGGAGCTTGTCTTGCCTCAATGAGTCCATCAGTGACCTCAACAACACCTACACCACAGCTCTGCTGGCGTACGTCTTCACCCTGGCAGGAGACATGGAGACCCGTGCTCACCTTCTGGAGCAACTCGACAAGGTTGCATTAAACCAAGGTGAATCATCCTCCTAAATGCAATTATTGAGGCTTCATTACTGTGAATGGAGCTTACCTTGTGCCCGTTTATTTGTTTGTGGATGTCTGTTTGTAGAAGGTTTCCTCCACTGGTCTCAGACAGCAACAGAAACGTCAACCTCTCTGTCTGTGGAGATCAGCTCCTACGTGCTGATGGCCAAACTCAGTGCCTCTCCTACTGCTGAAGACCTGGGTTATGCCACCCGCATCGTCAGATGGCTCACAGGGCAGCAGAACCAATATGGTGGCTTCTCCTCCACACAGGTAAGTCCCAAACAGCTGTAGCTGGGCCTGAGGCAGAGCTACTGTAGAGGTCGACAATTTTTCTTCCATTATTGTTGATTAAAGTCTTGAAGGCTACACCACTAATGACAAAGCCCACAAATAAAATCAGAAAAAAACCATCTTCAGCTAAAGGTCAAGCATAGCAAACATAGCATGAGGAATTCTGTCTGTCAGTGCAATGACATTAATCAGCTGCACACACCAGCTAACATGAGTCATGATGCTGTGTATCCTGTTAGTATTCTAAACTTTTGTCAAATGTGTGCTGACTGAAGCGTTTTTCCAAGGTGGGATGTCCACACAACAGCCTGCATCCAAACAGTGATAACTGCTGTGTGCTGGGAAGTGCAGGATCAAACAGGAGAGCCTTGTGGTAGTTCAAGTGGACATTTATTATAGTCACATGGTCCATACAGTTTGTTTTACAATACTTAGTTTTTTTTAGTGACTTATAAGGCGGGAAATAATAAAGTAAGTGTACTTTTGGAGTTAATCATGATTGATTAGACAGTTGCTTCATCACCTGTGTCAATCAAATTCAGCCTTTGACATGATCTATCCTTTGACATGTGGGCCCCTGGGTCAGAGAAATATTGATTGGCTTGACATATCTATTCATAGGTCTGCAGCATATTGTTAGTCTGACTGACTGTGTGTGCATCGAAAAGCAGGTAACATTTGTTTCAGTGTGCATGAATGTGTCACCATCTCAGACAGAGGAAGTGGAAATAGATTAACCCAGTAGTATTAGCTAGCCAGCCCATTACAATAATACTGCTTTTTGTATGATTACCATCGACATAATATAAAACATAACATAAAAAAAAGATTTCACTCTCTCTTTGGACACACATATTGTACTCTGTCCAAGGTCTCATTCATTAAAGTTAACACAGACCAGGTAAAGATGGCAGCACTGTGTGCTAGGATGCTAAGAAGTAAGAAAGCCTATGTCATCTTTGATTTTAAAAGGATTCTTTTAGACTAACCCTTGTTGGTTGGAATAGATCATAAAAAGGAGATAAGGCGTTCTCCAGCAATTAGCTGAGTTTAGAGCGGCAAGGTGTATGGTGTGTGTCCCCGTCAAAAGACACGGATACAGATGTCCAGTTTAGTGGTGGATTTATTTGACTATGGTTCTTCTAGCATTTACACACAATAAACCCAGGATGTACAGGTGAGTGTTGGGAAAACAGGCAAAAGGAAAATCGCGAGCTATCCACTGCTGTATCAGGAGGAAAAACTAAACTTTCACAGGACGGCATCTCACACACAGGTGTGGTGCGTTCCATAGCGTCGGAACAACTGTGGTGCGTTCATGAGCGTCGGACATATGAAAACTCACCAAGAAACACAATAACTGAACAGTATTTAGTTGAAAACACATAAACAACATGGGCTTTCTAACGCAGCCGCCCCCAACTGTCTACACAGACAGTCGAATCCAAGATAGAAAGTCTCCCAGCTTAGGGAGCTGGACCAGACGAGCTACTGGTCGAACGTATGTCCGATCTTTGACCTTGGTGGCAGCGGTCCGGATGCGTCCATCAGCTCCAGGGTAAGTGGTTGTTACCTTCCCAACAGGCCATAAAGCTCGTGGGAGCTGTGGATCCACAATGAGCACCACTTGATTTCGTTCGAGCTGTTTCCCATCCTTTAGCCACTTTTGTCTCTCCTGTAGGCTGGGCAGACAGTGACTGATAAATCTGGACCAGAAGTGGTCGACGAGGACCTGGCTGTGCCGCCATTGACGATTCCCGAGGGTGTTACTGGTGTCGTAAACAGCCTTTGGAAGTGATGCATCATAGCGTCCCATTAGTAGGATACTAGGCATGATGGGATCTGGATCAGCTACGTCCACGAGACGTAACCAAGGGGCTTAGCATTCAGGATGCCCTCTACTTCCACCAAAACTGTGCGGAGCACTGTTTCAGGCACGGACTGCTCCTTAAGTACCACCTTTAAAGCAGTCTTGACGGACCTCACTTCTCTCTCCCACGCTCCACCGAAGTGGGGAGCACTGGGGGTTTGAAGCAGAACTCAATCTGCTGTTCTGCTAACTGTTCCTTCAGTTGAGGGCCCATGGACTTGAAGGCCTCAAGTAGCTCCCGGGCTCCACCGGTGAAATTGGTTCCGTTATTGGACAGGAGCTTGAAAGGTTTGCCTCTTCTGGAGATGAAACGTCGTAAAGACATCAGAAAGGCGTCAGTGTCGAGATCTAAATGCACACAACGGGTTGTCATGCACTTAAAGACGATTCCCCAACGCTTCTCCGTTCGGCGTCCAATCGTGACTGTGAATGGACCGAAACAATCGAATAGAAGGGTGGTTTATGGAGGCGTAGACGAGCAGGTGGTAAATCCACCATCTTAGGGACAGAAGGATTGGCCCGCCATGCCTGGCATTGCATGCAGCGACTCTGACACCTCTTCACCGCTTCCCTCCCCCGCAGAATCCAGAACCGACGATGCAGCTCACCTAGCACTCTTTCGGGTCCAGGATGCAGGAGGGTCCCATCGAAATCCTGAATGATGAGGTTGGTCAGCGGATGCTTGGGATCTAGAAAGACCGGGTGGATGGTGTCTTGTGGTAGCTGCTCTGCTCTCCGTAACCTCCCCCTGACTCTGCGAAGTCCTGTGTCCTTGTTGTACTCCAACTGCGCTCGTCTCAGGAGGAGGTTCTCAGCCTTGATGTAGTCAGCTGCTTCACTGGGTGAGTCAGAGTTTGGGTCGGCCGCCCCGTGAAAGGACCGTGCGGTTGTCTGCATCAAATCCTTCCACGTGGAGAACTGACTGACATCAGGGAGTTGAAGACAGGTGTCGACAGTTACATGTCGGCAGAGGGATGATTTCTTAAGCTCACTATCATCTGTCTCCGGATAGGATGCTGGACTGGTCGGCCAGTGATCTTCTGCGTAACGCAGGAAATCAGGGCCTTGGTGACCAACGATGTGGTCGGGACAGCTCCTTCAGGGTCTTGCCCCGAGTGATGTCATCAGCGGGGTTGTTCGCACTGTCCATGTACCTCCAGTTGCTCACTTCCGTAAGGCTCTGTATCTCTGCCACACGTGTATCCACAAAGATCTTATAGTGACAAGATTCCGACTTGATCCAGTGTAGAACTGTAGTAGAGTCGGACCAGAGAGTGATCTTCCTGATGGGTAAGGTGAGCTCAGTGTGGAGAACACTGGATAGTTGCACACCGGTGAGTGCAGCACTCAGCTCTAGCCGTGGCATGGACAGCTGCTTCTTTGGTGCCAAACGGGACCTGGCCAGGACAAAGGAGACATGGACTTCATTCTGAGCATCTTCTGTCCGTAAGTAAGCAACAGACATTGCTTACCTGCTTAACAGACATGCAGACGTGCCGAGAGAAAGTGGAAGAAAGATCATCTACAAGTTTCCTTAGAATTCTTAAATGAGTGTCTGATCAAATATCAAAATGCTGTCAAATTTGCTAAAAGTCGGTTTCTATCCAATCTTGTGTCAGCTAACAACCATAAGCCTCAGTTTCTCTTTAGTACTTTGAATAATCTTTTGAACCCCTGTGATCACAGTGCTATTATTCCTTCATCCAAACTGTGTGAAGATTTCTTGAATTTCTTTATTGATAAAATTTCTGATATTAGGTCTTCTCTTTTGCCGTCTGCATCAGATCCTGCTGTCCCTCCTATATGCCCTGCTGTCTTTGAGAATTTTGAGCAAGTCTCCCTCCCATCTTTAACTGATATTGTACAGCACCTCAGGCCTTCCTATTGTCCTCTTGACAGCATCCCACCCCGCCTTTTTAAGGAGGTTTTCCATATCATTGGCCCCCGTGTTATGGACCTGATGAATTTATCTTTGATGACCAGCTGTGTTCCAGCTGCTTTAAAACATGCTGTGGTCCAGCCCCTCATCAAAAAGCATAACCTTGACCAAACAGTTTTATCAAACTTTAGGCCCATCTCCAAGCTTCCTTTTCTTTCTAAGGTCTTGGAGAAGGTGGTATATGAACAGCTTCAGTCTTTTATTGATCAAAATGATATCTAAGAGAAGTTCCAGTCTGGGTTTAAGTCACGCCACAGCACAGAAACAGCGCTTTTAAAAATGTTTAATGACCTTCTTTTGACAGCTGACTCTGGTAACTCTGCTGTCCTTGTCCTTTTAGATCTGACAGCTGCCTTTGATACAGTGGATCATAAAATTTTTCTGTCCCATTTGAACACCTGTGTGGGCATTAGGGGGCACTGTTTTGAAGTGGTTTCAGTCCTACCTCTCAGACCGGAGCTTCTCTTTCCAGCTTGGCCAGCATTTTTTGGCCACTTCCCCTCTAAGTTGTAGAGTGCCCCAAGGTTCTGTTTTGGGACCCCTCCTTTTCTGGATATATATGTTGCCTCTGGGATCCATATTTAGAAAGTACAACATCTCTTTTCATTGTTTTGCTGATGATGTACAAATCTATTTACCCCTAAAGATAAATGGGCGAGCCTCTGTTCAGGCTCTACTAGACTGCCTTAAAGATATCCAAACTTGGATGGAAGTTAATTTTCTGTCTTTAAACAAAAACAAAACTGAAATCATTTTATTTGGTCAACAAAATCTGCTTGATGGATGTGACAGCGCCATTGGCTCCCTTAAGTTTTACTGTCATCCTTTTTGCAAGGAACCTTGGTGTTATTTTAGAGAGTGACTTTAGGTTTGACAAGCAGATATCCTCCATAGTCAAGACAAGCTTCTTCCAACTAAGGCTGTTGGCAAAAGCAAAGGTTTATCTCCCAAGAAATGTATTTGAGAGATTAATTCACACCTTTATTACATCACGTTTAGATTATTGTAATTCCTTGTTTGTTGGCCTTGACCAGAAAGCACTGCGCCGCTTGCAGGTTGTTCAAAATGCGGCTGCCCGCCTGCTGACTGGAAAGAAAAAACACGAGCACATTACTCCTGTCCTTGCATCTTTGCACTGGCTTCCTATTAATTTTAGGATTCAGTTTAAAATTGTATGAATTGCTTTTAAATGTATGAATGGTCTAGCACCACCTTATTTATCTGAGCTTTTACAGTTGCACACCACTGCTAGGGCACTTAAGTCATCTAACCAGCTGCTCCTGGCAGTACCCAGGTCCAGACTCTCCACTCGTGGAGACAGAGCCTTCTCAGTCGCAGCTCCTAAGCTGTGGAACAGCCTACCTCTCCATGCTAGAGCTGCACAGTCTGTTGAACATTTTAAAACACTCCTAAAAACTTATCTTTTCTCCTTGGCGTTCACTCCCAGCTAAGCAAGCAATCTTGGCTCTCTCTCTCTTTCTTTCCCTCTCTCTCTCTTTTTTACTCTCTTTTCAGTCTCTCTTTTTAATCTAAATTTGTTTTAAATTGACTACTATCCCTTGTGTTGTTTTAATCGTTTGTTGTAGTGTTTGTGATTAACTTTGTTGTGCTTTTGCAATTGTACAGCACTTTGGTCGACTGAGGTTGTTTTAAATGTGCTTTATAAATAAATTGTGACTTGACTTGACTTGAGACCCATAGGCTCTCTCAGAAGCGTCACAGAATATGTGCTGATCTCTACTTGATGTCGGCTAGTCTGCAGACACTGGTGCATAACATCTCGGGATCTCCATCTGGATGAGGTCTGGAATCTCTCCCTCCCAGGCAAGCCATCGCTCACGGAGGCTCTGTGGCTGGATCGACTCATCCCAGCCGATTTGTTCCTTCCAAAGATCCTGAACTAGAATCTTGGCTCTGGTGGTAAACAGTACAATATAACCTACGGGGTCATATTGGCAGGCAAGTACCTTGTAGACGTTCCTCAATGTGGGTTTGGTTCTCTCCACTGGTCTATGTTTGTACTTTAGGGAGTCACGGAGGCAATCCCAACGTAGCCCAAGAGTTGGCTCCTGCAGGTCCATGCTGGATTGCGAAAGCCACAGCTCACTGCTCTCGGATCTGACGTCGGGTGGAAGATGCTCAATAACCTCCGGGATGTTGCTAGCCCACTGGCGTATCTCGAAGCCCCCAGTGTGGAGTAGCTGGGGCAGACCATCCTTCGCTTTCTCCTTTGAGTGGGTGCTGCGGAGACAGTTATCCACGTAGAATGACTGCTCAACACAATCAACGAGATGGGTGTTGGACTCACTCGTGTCCTGGACGTGCCGCTGCAGGGCATAGATGGCACAGCAAGGGCTGCACGTAGTGCCAAATGGAAGGACTTGCCATTCATAGATCTTCGGCTCTTCTGTCCTCTTCATGTCCCGCCAGGTGAAGCGCAGAACAGGTTTGTCGGCTGGCAGAAGGCGTATCTGGTGGAACATACTTTTGATATCACCACTCACTGCAACTGGGTACTGCCGAAACCGAATGAGGGCTCCTAGCAGCGATGGGCCTAGGGCAGGTCCAGGAAGAAGAAGGTCGTTGAGAGACTTTCCTTCGTACTGAAAGGAACAGTTAAAGACAATCCTGTCTTTGTTGTTGTGTCGCACCATATGGTGAGGTATAAACCAGGATTCCGGAGTTGATGTTGCTGCCTCTGGTGGCACCACTGCTACGCAGCCCATCTTCTCTAGTTAGTGGATCTCCTGACAATAGACCTTGGCTCGCTGTGGGTCTTTGGTGAGTCTCCTTTTCCGTGGCAACACTGCTCCATAGGAGCTTGCAGGGTGGTGGAGTTGGCTCGGCGAAGCAGCAGTGTAGCATATATTTGGACCCCTTCAACATTGACCCTGACATTGGAAGTCTGAAGCAAGTTTAAGGCTTGCTGATCTTGCTTTGATCGGGTCACCTGCTTCTCGCTTGTGTACAGCAGCGTGTCAATCTGCCAAAGGCATTCAACGTTCTTGTAGAGTTCAGAGGTAGGTTAGACTGTTGCTGTAAACAGGCACTGCTGGTTGGATGCAGGAACGTGGTCGACACTGGTGGGACCTTGAAGTGACCAGCAAAGTTTGATGTGGACTGCAATGGGTCCTCCGGGGGGTCCCAACTGCACCGGCTCTATGGGTGTCAGGAGATGAGCCATGTCAGATCCTATGAGCGACAGGGGTTGAGCGTGATCCACAGGAGGCAAAGGTAGGTGGCGGAGGTGCTTATATCTCCGTTGGAGGGTTCTCACTGGATATGAATGCTCTGAGAGTCCCAGGTTGTCAGCGGTGAATGCCTGACATATGTGATACTTCTCTTCAGGTTTGGGCAGTGAAGACACGTAGAATGCGACTGATGCACCGTGAAGCTGCACCACATCTTGGTGAACAGTTCGGAGGGTAAGTGTTTCAGGCTGCAGGGTGAGGTTCAGGCGTTGCACTGCGTGTGGCAAGATGATGCTTTGCTCCGAACCATCGTCTAGAACTGCATAGTCTCCAGTACTCTGTCTTGATTATGAAGTAGAACCTTCACAACCTTCAACATCACCTTGGGGGATCTGTTTGGTCTGTCCAGATACACTTTTACAGTCGGAGCGGTCACCATGAGCACACTCTTCTGGGTTTGCTGGACTGCATCGTGTAGCACTGTTAGATGTTGCTCTTTGCAATGATATTTGGTATTGCACGGTCAATTGAGGGTGCAAAACTCGGGCTTGTGAGATCGTCCACACTTCCAACATCGATGTCCATTCTTTATCCACCTCACAACCTGGTTTGTGTTCAATTTCTTGAACTCGGTGCAGGCATTCAGGAAATGCTCTTTATTGTCGCAGTGGGGACAATATGGTCTGAGTTTGGACGAGGACTTAGGCTGTGAAGACCGTCCTTTGGGGCTTTGGTCTCCACTGGCAGTGAGGAGGAATGCTGTCAACTTCTCCTTCGATCGGTTGAAGGGACGTTGGTCCTTCTTCGGTGGCTTGGGTGCTTCATAGTTATAAAGTGAAGCTGCTCGACCTGCTATGCGTTTAGCTTGGGATTTCATCTGTAGCCAGGAACTCAGATCAGGTAGGGTGTCAGTTTGGTCGGTACCTGTTCTAAGTATACCTTGGTTCAGACAGTATTCCACAAACCCATCACGATAGCTTGGTGGCATCTTGCTCAGTAGTCGGTCGACATGAGATCCACATCGCAGTTCGTAGCCGTTCTGTCCCTCCAGGGTCCTAAGCATGCCTACCAGTGACTGGATGAATAGGGCGAATGCATCAAAGGCTTCGGAGTCACCAAACTTGAGGGCTGGAGTGTTCAGGATGGCACCCAGTTCACTTTGGACGAGCTGACGAGGTTGACCATACTTGTCCTGTAGAGCTTGCATAGCTGCTGTAAACGGCCTTGGATCGTGCATGTAGGCTTTGGCCAGTTGGAGTGCACTCTGTAGCTTCAGATGTCCAAGGAGCACTTGACATTTGTACTGTTCGTTCAAGTGCACATGGCTGCTCAGAAGGTTGTCGAGCGCCATCTTCAATAAGGCGAAGTCACTTTCTTTGCCACTCTCAAAGCAAGGAATCATAGGTTTGGGGATGCCGTAGGATGGGGCGAAGAACGGAGACACATCAGCTACCTGTGGCTGTTGTGGACTGGATTGAGGCAAGGCTGAAGCGGAGTACGATGCTGCTTGGACAGGATAGTTGAAGGCTGACTGAGTTGGGTGATACTGCGCAAGATGAGCTGAATATGGAGTAGGGACGAGGTTGTAGTTCACCAGCGCTAAACTAGGAGGCAAAGATGCAGAAGGAGGAACAGATTGTAACAGTGGGGCAAGAGATGGATACTGCGCTGGAGGCGGAGCAGGGGCCGCGATAGTCTGAGCCAACGGTACTGAAGGTGGAGCCACACGAAGCGCTGGAGGCGGAGCCGCGGGAAGCAGAGCTGCATGGAGCGCTGGAGGCGGAACTACATTTGCTGCCAGCGGAGCCGCGGCTGTGGGGGGCAGAGCCAGAGGTTGGTTAGCTGCAGATGGAGCCATGGGAGGCGGAGCTAGAGTTGCTGGAGGTGGAGCCGTGTGTAGCACTGGGTTACTTGTCTTGTGCTGATCTGATGAATGTGGTGAGAATCCGGCGCCACCAGGATCCAGGAATTAGCTGAGTTTAGAGCGGCAAGGTGTATGGTGTGTGTCCCTGTTAAAAGACACGGATACAGATGTCCAGTTTAGTGGTGGATTTATTTGACTGTGGTTCTTCTAGCATTTACACACAATAAACCAGGCCTGGGAAAACAGGCAAAAGGAAAATGGCGAGCTATCCACTGCTGCATCAGGAGGAAAAACTAAACTTTAACAGGACTGCATCTCACACACAGGTGTGGTGCGTTCCATAGCGTCGGAACAACTGTGGTGCATTCATGAGCGTCGGATATATCACCAAGAAACACAATAACTGAACGGTATTTAGTTGAAAACACATAAACAACATGGGCTTTCTAACAGACCATGTGTTTTAAATTATCTGTCAGACGTTGTTTTGCCCATCTATATTGTGGAGAAATGACTGGCGACCAGACATGCTTCATTTTTTCACTCTTATTGGATGATTGGCGAGAAAGGCGTGGTGGCCAGCAATTGAAACACAGCTTCACCAAAAATATTGATTTCCTTCTTCTTTGCCTTCCACACATTAGAATGTGAGGTTGGTTCTCAAACACAGCCGCTTAACACATTTTAAACAACTTAAAATGGCATCTAATTCTTACATCATAACTAAATTTGTCAAGAAAATGAGAAAATAGTAATGACGTGTTTTTGTTATTCCATGGCAGTTAAAGTCAGCAGTGTAGCTACATAAACTAGTGTAGCCCAGTTTAAGCTAATCCCTTAGGAGTTCAGCTATGCTAACTCTTGCTTTAGAATAGACAGCATTTTGTTTTCAGTATGTGCCAAACGCAGCTTCATAGTTAGTCCTGTCTTATATTTCCCCTTTTCACTGTGCTTCTTAGTAGGGCTGCACGATTATGGCCAAAATGATAATCACGATTATTTTTATCAATATTGAAATCACGATTATTAATCACGATTATTCATTATGTTAGGTAAAACATATCTTTTTATTGCATTTTCTTTTTTAAACAAACCGTATGTGAACAAGGCTTCAAATTGAAACTTAAAATAATAATAAATCATAAATAATAAAATAAAATGTACCCAAGACAAAGGGCAAAAAATAATTATGCCATTGCAGAGTGCAATCATGTAGTGCAAACAAATGAAAAAAATGAAGCCTATGCAGAAAAGGCACATACTACAAGGAACAGGAACATACCACAGGCCTACAGATTTTTGGAGAGAAGCACCAGCCTGTCAACATGTTCTGGCTTCAGAGCCGCCACTGGGGTAGGCGTAAACATGTGACGTGATGTGAAGCACGAAGTTGGGCAGTGAACAGTGACAACTAATTTGTCTTCAAAATAAGAGCTTTACATTGCACCCCATTGGATTTTAGAACTGGTTTCTTGCGAGGGGCTTTTAATTTGAAAGTAGCGACCTTTCGTAGCTTGCCGCTACACAACAAGCTGACAGCAGCTACTAGCTGTTTGGTTGTGTCCGCTAGCTGTCAGCTACAGAGACCGAGGAGACGCTAGCACCTCCCGGATCTCAGCGGCTTTCCAGTTGCTCATCTTGACATCCGCGGATGAAGTGATGGACTGATTGCTGTGATCAGCTGATACTGTCTGCTTCCGACATTGCGTCTCACTCTCACACTGTTGAATATAATTTGAGGCTGCTGCAGGGTGCGCTTGCTATTTAGGCAGCTTAATGAAGCCCTAACCTTTTGTTCGCCCCCTGGTGGTTGGCTGACTATTGGGTTGAGAAAGTGCTTGATTTGATATGCAACAGAGCCCGCTTTCTAAATGTTAATATCGCGACGATCATATTAATTTAATTGTGGCAGCCAAAATCGTGATTAAAATTCGATGAATTGTGCAGCCCTACTTCTTAGCCAGAGAAACCTTTTTAGCTCCATCCACTGAGGTTGAACTTACCACTAAGATTATTCCACCAAGAGAAGCAGAGATGTTTTTCATCAGCCAAAATGAATCTTCAAGTGGCCGTCATCATCTTGGCAGTGCCTGACTCCGCCTGACTCCCGGCTAAACAAAAGTATACCAATAGGTGGAGTGTGTGTGGAGCTGAAGCAAACCTAGTTAGTGAAGCAGGAAGCAGGAAGTCGTACGCCGAACCGCACAACGCCGAACCGCACTAGCGAGGCGCCAATTTTTAAAAAAAGAACCTTTTTTACCTTTTAACTGTGTGGGATATTTTAACTGTGCGCAATCTTAAGAGTGGGGAAGGTCCCCCAGGACATTTCGGCACCAGAGCTGAAACTAAAGTACAACTCACCTCCGTGTGCCGACCCTGTGGACCGAGGCATCAGATCTCCTACACAGGCTGCAGGTATGATGGCAGTGTGTGAGTCCTGCCTCCCCACCCTCTCAAAACTGAGGGAGAGTGTCTCTGGCCTGCAGGCAGACCTCAAGGAGAGGGACAAGGTCCTCATGGATTTTTCCACCGTCGCCACGACCCAGGCCAAGCTTATCGCCTATCTGAAAGCATCCGGCGCTGGTGACCGGAGCCTGCAGCCACGAACAACACAACCCTGCCGTGGACCGGCTCTATCACCATGGGAACCCCAGCACCAGTACCCACCGAGTCCAACTGGCACCGCCAGGGAGCCAAGCCCAAGACATCGGCACTCTCCACCTCCTGCCTTCGCCCCGCGGAGTCACAGTGCTCCATCAGGGAGGATGGAGTAGTGGCTCCGACTCCGGTGAGCTCAACTCCACTCAAGCCGAGGAAACCCTGTTCGGTGGTGAACAGGGGCGCCGGGGCTCGTCCATCTCCCCTCCGCCGCCTCCGGATCTTCCACTGGATAACAGGTTTAACATTTTAAGCCTGCAGGATTTCCCTCCCATGGGCGCTTGGTCCAGCTCGCCTCTGGGACCTGTCCATCTAGCTGGTCATGGCTCTCATCAGTTCAGGAGCCCGAAGCAGTCGGGCCCCCCACCTCGATCAGGTGAAACCGCAGCCGGACACCACCACACCTCCGGGCGGACCTCCGGGCGCACCTCTGGCCGCACCTCTGTCCGCACCTCCGGGCACACCTCCGGCCGCACCGTCCAGGCAGCCAGTGGAGCAGCACACCCCTTCCGTATTGGTTGTAGGGACCTCTATGGTCAGGCACGTGGCTGTACACGGCGGCCGGACATTCTGCCACCCTGGAGCTTGCGTCTCAGAGGTTGCATCCTCCGCCCTGCAGCTGAACGCGCAGCACCGCTCGGCCTCCACCCTGGTCCTGGAGGCTGGCATCAACGACCTTAAAAATGAGCGGTCGGAGGTCCTCAAACAGTACTTCTCCGCCATGATCGACCGCCTGCTGGACACGGGGAAGTGGCTAATTATTTCCTGTCCGCTTCCCCCACCGCGTTATGGTGACGTCACCAGCAGCCGCCTTCGCCAACTGCACATATGGCTGAAGGGGTACTGCCTGATAAAAAGTATCCCATTTGTGGACAATTTTATGGCTTTTTTAAACAGACCCCACCTTTTTAAACACGACGGCTTGCACCCAAACCGGGAGGGATCGAGGCTTTTATCAGTCAACATTGACCCGACTGTCCGGTCCTGCACCACAACCACCTCCTGACTCACTACACCTACACACAGACCCTCTGCACCCCACTCAAGCTCGCCTTCAGCCCCCCCTACCTACACCATACACGCCCCCCCCCTCAGAGACCCCAGTTCATGCAATCAAAACCATAATTTCACACAGACAATTGAGACCCAGGACTGTTTTTAGACCAACCACTGTTTTTAACATTCCTCTGGAAACACGTGACGAGCGCACATTCAGCACAGACATTAAAATGGCTGTGCTGAACGTGCGCTCTCTTTCAAACAAATCTTTTATCATAAATGATGTAATTTTAGATAATAACCTGGACAGCATTCTCCTTACAGAGACATGGCTCAGCACTGATGCACCTGTTGTTCTCACTGAGGCTTCCCCACCAAATTTTTACTTTTTATTTTCAACTAGGGGGTGCAAAAGAGGAGGTGGTACTGCGTCAATCACAAAGAACACCATGCACTCTAACGAAGTCTGTTTTAACAGCTACTCATCATTTGAGTATCATGCCTTTGTTTTTAGCAGCCCACCTATCCTCTGTATAACAGTCTACCGACCACCCCAGTACTCCACTTCTTTTATTAATGAGTTTTCAGAACTTTTATCAATTATTCATTCCACTTTTAACAGAATTTTAATAACCGGTGATTTTAATCTACATGTGGACATCTCCTCAGATGCAATATCCAGAGTGCCTTGATTTTAAGCAGCATGTCACACAGCCAACCCACAGCAGGGGGCGCACCTTAGACCTGGTTATATCCTATGGCCTGTCCATTGGTGCGCCCTCTGTTGTGGACCTGGCTGTATCTGGCCACTTTTGTGTGTTTTTTATAATCACCAGTTTTAACCAGCGGGAGGCCCCTGTGAGAACAATGAGGAAAAGCTACCTAAATTCTGAAGTGGCTGCAAATTTTATCCGGATTTTACAGAGCACTCCTGCCGAAATTTTACCAGCACCCTGTGACTTAATCACTGACAACTTCAACAATAAAATAAAGTCAACACTGGACTCAGTGGCTCCACTTTTAATTAAAACAATCAAAAATAGACCTACACCCCCGTGGAGAACTGAGGAAATTAAAAAACTCAAAAGGGAATGCAGGAGTGCTGAAAGGAGATGGAGGAGATCAAAGCTAACAGTTCATTATGAAATATTACGTGAACAACTCAAAACTTACAATAACACAGTCAAACAGGCAAGAATCTCCCACTTCCAAAATCTAATCCATGATCATAAAAATAATCCCAAATTCTTATTCTCCACAATCGATCTTTTAACAAACAAAAATTTTAAAAGATCCTCCAAGACACCAGACAACGCCCTTTGCGAGGACTTTGCAGACCACTTCAGAAGAAAAATCAATGACATCAGATCCAGTCTTTTATCCCAACAGTTTTTAAGTGTCGACGCAACTGGATCATTGATGTCATTGATTTCACCTATGGAAAGTTTTGCCCTGGTTGATGCGAGGACACTTGGTAGAGTTTTCTCCCAGGTAAAGCCCACAACCTGCCTTTTAGATCCAATTCCCACACCGTTTTTTAAACACTCTATGGATTCTTTGAGGAACAACTGTTATATATGGTGAACTGCTCTCTTCAGACGGGTGTCTTCCCCACCTCCTTTAAAATGGCGGTGGTGAAGCCCCTTCTGAAGAAGAGCGATTTAGACCCCAATGTTTTAAATACTTATCGGCCTGTATCCAACTTACCATTTTTAAGTAAAATCTTAGAAAAACTTGTTTTTAATCAATGAAATGATCTTTTAAACTCAAAACATATTTTAGAGAGCCATCAATCTGGTTTTAGGATGAACCACAGTACGGAGACAGCCCTTTTAAAGATTTTAAATGACATCAGGAGCAATTTAGATAACCATAAACTTACAGTGTTGGTTCTACTGGATCTAACCACCGCCTTCGATACGGTAGACCATCACATTTTATTAAACAGACTGAGGGACCTGGTCGGCCTCTCTGGTACTGTTCTTAACTGGTTCACGTCCTACCTTACTGATCGACGTTTCTTTGTAAGTATGGATACGTGTTCCTCTAGAATCCACGAGACAAAGTGTGGAGTTCCCCAAGGGTCAATTTTAGGTCCAAGTCTTTTTAATCTTTAGATGCTTCCCCTTGGGGACGTCATCAGGAGGCACGGCATCAGCTTTCATAGCTACGCTGACGATACGCAGCTGTACATCGCCGTGACTCCTGATGACACAGGGCCAATTGATGCCCTTTTTAACTGCATTTTAGATATAAAGTCATGGATGGCAGCAAACTTCCTGCAGCTCAATCAGGACAAAACAGAGATTTTAGTCATTGGTCCTGAAGGCCAGAGAGAGAAACTTTTACCAAAGTTACAGGATTTTAAACCATCACAATCTGTAAAAAATCTGGGCGTGATTTTTGAATCTGAGCTCACTTTTATTCCACACATCAAAAACATAACAAAGATAGGTTTTTACCATCTTAAGAATATAGCCAGAGTCCGCCCGTTTCTCTCCCAGGCCAGCGCGGAGGTGCTGATGCATGCTTTTATTTCTTGTCGTTTAGATTACTGTAATGCCCTGCTCTCTGGTCTTCCCAAAAAGTACATGCATAATCTACAATTCAATCAATCAATCAATCAACTTTATTTATATGGCACTTTTCATACTGTACGGTAACACAAAGTGCCTCACAGAGGTTAAAAACAAAACAGAACAAAACAGAACAAAACAATACAAAACACCATGAAGACCACAAACCTCCCACCCCCACAAACATACACACAGATACACATTTACATACACACTCACACACATACACAGACATATGGACAGACAAACACACCCACACACAAACATACACACACCCACACACATACACTAGCTGTTGCTAAGGAGACATGGCTGGGCACCGAAATCACAGGTGAGGAAGAAGCTACCTTTGGGGGCCATGCACACCGAGAGGATTACTACAATCACTACAGAACTCAGCCGCACGCGTGCTGACGAGGACCAGAGGGCGGGAGCACATTACACCAGTTTTAAAATCCCTTCATTGGCTCCCCGTGCGCTTCAGGATTGATTTTAAGGTTCTTTTATTAGTTTTTAAATGTCTTAACGGTCTCGGGCCTTCTTATTTATCTGAACTACTTTTACTATATCGACACTCGCGGGCCCTGAGGTCCTCCGGTGCCGGCCTTTTAACCATACCACAAGTAAGAACTAAAGCACACGGGGAGGCGGCATTCAGTTATTATGGCCCCCGATTGTGGAACAGCCTGCCGGAGAACCTCAGGGCTGCAGAGACTGTCGATATTTTTAAAAAGAGGCTCAAGACCCACCTTTTTAATCAAGCTTTTAACTAAGCTTGTTTAATTCGCTTTTATTCCTTTTATGCTCTTACCCCTATTCTTATATTTTTTTTATTATTCTATTCTATTTTTTACTATTTCATTTAGCTTTTACTCTCTTAATCCATCAGCTTTAGCCTTTTTACCTTTTACGCTATCCTATTGTTTTATTGTTTTTCTTTTATGTCTTAATCGTTTTTATTACTTCAGCTTTTAGCTTTATACTTTGATCTTATTTTACTGTTTTAGTCCCTCGCATTTCCGGTGTTTCCATAATGGGGGCCTACCACACTGGGAGTTGTTTTTGGTCTGCCGATGGGGGTGCTGTCCCGTGGACGGCTCTGGCCAGGGTGCCTAGAGGGCTTTGCACCGTGGTGTGGGACCTCCTGTGTGCCTGGGCTGGGGGGGTCCCTGTGGCGGCACCCCCTGTGGTTATAGACCATGATTTCTCTCAGTGTGTGTGGTCCCCAAATGTAGCTGCTTCCTCACCTCAGGTCTTGGTGCCCAGCCATGTCTCCTCAGTTACGGTCAGTGTAGGTGCGTGGGTGTGGGTGTGGGTGTGAGCGTGTGTGTGCGT
Organism: Pagrus pagrus; assembly: GCF_965226575.1. Lineage (NCBI taxonomy): Eukaryota > Metazoa > Chordata > Actinopteri > Spariformes > Sparidae > Pagrus > Pagrus pagrus. The sequence continues at coordinate 30,909,930 of NC_140188.1, forward strand.
GTGTGTGTCTGTCTGTCGGTGTGTCTGTGTGTACGCCTGCGTTTGTGCCTGAGTGTGTATGTATTTATGTATTTATATGTGGGGTTGGGAGGGTTGGGTTTTTAAAAAATGTATTTTATGTTTTTATCCTCTGTGAGGCACTTTGTCTTACTGTATGTATGAAAAGTGCCATACAAATAAAATAAAGTTAAAGTTAAACCAGCCTGCCAAACTGAAAGCTACCAAGATAGCTAAGGCTAACAAGCTATCTGTGTTCACACATAAAGAGAAGCAAATTTCATCTCATGTTATTCATGTGAGTTTGTGATTTGTGTTGTTGGGTTTATTCAACCCACATATTTAGCATATCTTACAGACAGTAGCTACAAGATAGCAAGCAACAAGTGGCACCGAGGTGTGTGTTTGTGTTTGTGTTCAGTTACTGTATGCCTCTTACTAAAGTTAGCATTCACCAACAAGATAAACTCTGTGCCCTCCTTGACTCTGGGTGACTATTCCTCCAGAAGCTCCTGACTCTGCCCACTGCTGACTCCTCCAAGCTCGCCAGCTCCAGCTGCTGTCTGCCAGTTACAGGGTCACTGTTAATCCATAGCACTGGCATCTGTCCCTCCACTTCAGTCTGTTAGTCCAATTAAATGCACAGCAAGCCATATACTGTAATGTGTTCCATATCTACATTAAAACTTCTCTAAAAGGCACCAACACCACAAACACAGTGGAGAGTTCAAGACAGCTAGCCTACTAGCCAGCTTACTAGCCAACTCAAAGCATTCACGCCTTTAATTACACAGAAACTTTAGCATTTTAAAAAAGTGAGTTATATAAATATTCACCTGTCCAGTTGTCATGAGCGGGAAAATTAGCTAGAGACCAAAACTGCTTATGTACCAGGCTGTAAAGAAGTTTGTTTCTGCTGTAAAGTTGGGCATTTTAACATGGGCTTCAATGGGGATTGACCTCCTTTTGTAGCCAGCATCTAGTGGCCATTAGAGGAACTGCAGTTGTTGGTACTTCCTTGTTGGCTTCAGTTTTTAGACCCAGAGGTTGCCGCTTGGTCAGTTCTATAAACCGGGTGGAACAATAATAAAAAAAAACAGATGATTCCTGTAGATGATAAGAACCATAGAATAAACGCAATCTACATGTAAACACATTTGCTATAACTGAGGTCCAACTTTCCTGTGTCTGTGTATGTGTGTTGTAGGACACAGTGGTGGCTCTTCAGGCTCTGGCTCTCTACTCCACTCTGGTGTTCAGTCTGGAGGGTTCAAGCACAGTGACAGTCCAGTCTTCCAGTGGCCAGCTGATATTTGATGTGAATCAGGACAACAAACTGCTCTACCAGGAGGAGGTGCTGAAAGATGTGACAGGAAAGTACAGCCTAGAGGTGAAGGGCACTGCATGTGCTTCGATGCAGGTCAGAGGCTCAGGTCACTACATGTCAAATTCTGCTTTAATCCTCAAATTTGATTATCATGAATATTACAATCTTCCTGTTGGACTCTTTTCAGATGTCTCTTCACTACAACATCCCAACTCCTGCTGATGTCACAACTCTCGGTGTGGAGGTCAAAGCAGTGGCGAGCTGCATATTGCAGAGACCTAAACTCACTCTGGTGCTCAAGTCCCTGTAAGAAATGTTCAGCAGCTAGATCCAACTTGCAGCAACAATAGAGGAATACTTATATTCTACGCACACTATCCTCTCTAGTTGTAGGTCATTGAAAACACAGTCTCGCTGTGTGCAAAAACATATTTTTATATTTGTTTTACAGATATAGTGGGAAGCAGAACAGTACGAACATGGTGATCCTGGATATCAAAATGCTCTCTGGATTTGCCCCACACCCTCAGTCTTTGCAGATGGTGAGTTATTCCAGTAACTTAACCTGAACATCATTTGTGTCGGTTGTTGTTGTCATGACAACGTGATAACCCAGCTGAATATCATCTCCTCACAGCTCAAAGATGCCCTGCAGGTGGCTCGTGTTGAACAGAAGGAAGATCATGTTCTTGTGTATTTACACAGGGTGAGAGGAATTCACAGTGAAAAACAATAGATGGTGCTCTCCATATTTGTTTTCTGATTATGTCATCTGTTTTTCCTCCAACAGTTAGCAAAGGACAAACCCATCAACCACAGCTTACAGCTTGAAGAGGAGCACCCAGTGCAGAACCTGAAGCCAGCTGTGGTCAAGATCTATGACTACTATCAGCCAAGTAAACAGACACTCAGTCCAGCCATCTGTTCAACGCAAACACACATAACAACTCAGTTTACCCAGATCTTTCATAACAGGGGGATTAGTCACCTTTTAATGAGTTAACCTTTACTTATCATTGGACAGTTTAGCCAGCGTACACTTAAAGTTGACCAAGTTTATGGTTCACCGCTACAGCCATGAGTGTAGGCTACTTCTTCTATCCTGTTTGTTACAGTGTTCATGCTCTGAAGGACTACATTCAGTGTTGTAAATAAGAGAATGAGATTCAGATTTTAATTTTAATTTCATTTATTTCTAAAGTCAAGTGTCAGCTCTAGCACATTAGTTTAGAACATCGAACAGACGGTTTCACTGGAACTACTGGTGAAGTCTGTGTCCGTGTATCAGGTCTGAGTTGACAGCCTGCACCTAATCAGAGTCAGAATCAAGTATTCACTCAGGCCACGGTATGATGGGATAGAACGCAGTGAACATGGATTAATGAACAAATGAAGCTGGCATTTGGGAAATGAAGGAGCTTTCACTGTTCTATTTGTTCAAACGCTGTTGTTCTAATTCAGCTTTTTCCTCTCAGGTGACCAGGCTGAGACAGAGTACATATTCTCTTGTGCTGCAGGTAACAATGTGTAATAATATATATGATCACTGTGACATTTGTTCAGATATTAACTGAATAGATGGAAGCATTTCCCCTTAACCTAAAATATTCTAGAGAAGCCTTACGACTTTATTGAGGATGGTAAAGTCCTTAGTCATAACCATCCAGACTTTTACATACTTTTGAATTACTTCAGTACTGATAAATGCTATCCTTTATTTTTTATATTCATTTTATATTAGACAATATTTATAGATCATCAGTCAATAAGACATACACAAGACATAACAACTGAATGAACTTCTTATTAAAGTGAATGTGTTACTTCAGTAACCCAGTGAAACAAAAGAGATCTACTGACAAATGTAGACTGTGTTTTTTTTTGAGTGAAATTAATCACATTCTTTTATTTGATTTGCAGCTTAAAGAGTGAAGAGATGTCTCCCTTTCAACCTCCAGGCTCTTTCTGAAAAGAATAAAATATATATTATAAAGTCAATGCATTTTTGAGCCATTTTCTGTTACTTCTAGCCTAAATATGGTGGCCCTGAAGGTCAAAACACAACAAATATCACATTTCAGACATTTTAGATCATCAATAAGGTAAGACAACATTTCTTGAACAGTTGCCATAAAATCGGGTTCTGTTAGTGATCTCCTGACCTCAGGACCTTTCATCCCAGGACATCCACCGATGTGATACAAATTGAGATGTAGAAGACAGGGAGATCTGACCTGATCATGGGCTTCAGTATATATATATATGTATATATACAGCTCTGGAAAAAAATAAGAGACCACTGCAAATTTTTCTGAAACTCTACAGCCATTCCATTCCAGTGTCTGTTGAATTCCAACACAAGCACACCTCATTCTACTTAATGACGTACTGATTAGGTGATCACCTAAACCAAATCTTATTTAATGAGGAAAAGTATAAAAACCACTGCTGTGGTCATCAAATCAATCAAAAAATAACTATTGACCATTGACCAAGTTTTGAGTGAGGAAAAGAAGGGTTCAATTCTAGCTGTACTTGCAGAGAGATACAGTGAGCCTCAGGTTGCTTCCATCCTTAAAATTTCTAAGACGGCGGTTCATAAGAACAAGGTCAAGCAGCAGACAACCAAGCTCGTACCGGCAGAGAGTGAAAATGACTCTCCACTGACCGGGATGACTGTCAACTCATTCGAATGTCACTCAGCAAACGTAGGATGACATCAAGTGACCTACAAAAAGAATGGCAAAGGGCAGCTGGGATGAAGTGCACGGCGAGAATGGTTCGAAACAGGCTCCTAGGGGCTCAAGTCGTGTGAAGCTAGAAAAAAGCCCTTCATCAATGAGAAGCAAAGAAGAGCCAGGCTGAGGTTTGCAAAATACCATAAGGATTGGACCATAGAGCACTGAAGTAAGGTCATCTTCTCTGATGAGTCCGATTTTCAGCTTTGCCCAACGCCTGGTCGTCTTGGTTAGACGGAGACCTGGAGAGGCCTACAAGCCACAGTGTCTCACATTGACTGTGAAATTTGGTGGAGGATTGGTGATGATCTGGGGGTGCTTCAGCTTCACCAAGGCTGGAATCGGGCAGATTCGTGTTTGCGAAGGATGCATGAATCAAGCCACGTACAAGGTTATCCTGGAAGAAAACGTGCTTCCTTCTGCTCTGACAATGTTCCCCAACTCTGAGGATTGTTTTTTCCAGCAGGACAATGCTCCCTGCCATACAGCTAAGTCAATCAAGGTGTGGATGAAGGACCACCAGATCAAGACCCTGTCATGGCCAGCCCAATCTCCAGACCTGAACCCCATTGAAAACCTCTGGAATGTGATCAAGAGGAAGATGGATGGTCACAAGCCATCAAACCAAGCTGAGCTGCTTGAACTTTTGCGCCAGGAGTGGCATAAAGTCACCCAGCACTCAGCAATGTGAACGACTGGTGGAGAGCATGCCAAGACACATGAAAGTTGTGATTGACAATCAGGGTTATTCCACCAATTATTGATTTCTGAACTCTTCCTAAGTTCAAACATTAGTATTGTGTTGTTTATAAATGAATATGAACTTGTTTTCTTTGTTTCACTTGAGGTCTGAAAACACTGCATCTTTTTTGTTATTTTGACCATTTGTCGTTTTCTGCAAATAAATGCTTTATATGACAATATTTTTATTTGGAATTTGGGAGAAATGTTGTCAGTAGTTGATAGAATAAAACAAAACTGTTCATTTTACTCAAACACATACCTATAAATAGTAACATCAGAGAAAGTGGTCTCTTAAGAGCTGTATATATATATATATATATATATATATATATATATATATATGTGAATTAAGTAAATAATCAATGAATGAATTCCTTAAATGCTCAATTAATTAATTAATTAACTAATTGTTCAATTAATTCACCAATTAATTAACAGACTGACTGACTGACTTAATATGGAATTGTAAAATGCGTCCATCCCATCCTCGTCACCATGTAAGGGAAATTCTCCTTTGTGAGGTAGAGAGATGCTCATTCTCCAAAGAATTTTAGACTCAGTGTGATGAATCAGATCTCTTGAATACATGCAGCATGGAAGTGTTCTCTCCAGTCTTTCAAATGTCTCTGACTTAAATAAAGTGGTTACAAACTTTAGGACAGTTGTTAATTACTCCCTCCCAAAACATTGACCCCCTGATGTTTGTGTTGATACTGCCTTTCCCAGGGTGGTTACCCTTTGCTTTTTTATCTGAATTGCCCCTCATGTGACTTCTGACCCTTACACAAAAGGTGAAAGTTCTCTACCATACACTGATTACAGAATTAAAGGCTATTTAATTTCTGACAGTATTCACCCCCTTCAAGTCAGTATTTAGTAGCTGCACCTTGTGGATAGGTCTCAGTCAGTCCTGCACATCTGGACTCTGCAGTTTTACTCCATTTGTTCTTTGAAAAACTGCTCAAGCTGTCAGATTGCACAGGGATTGGGTGTCAACAGCCTTTTTTCAAGTTCAGCCACGGCCTGGGCCTTCAGACACGTGTCTTTATACTACAATCACTTTATACACATTCACTGCACTCAGGTGGTTTCACTAATTGTGAGACTACTAGCACCTCTGTTGAATCAGGTCAGCCACTTTAAAGGGGGTGAATATTTATGCAATCACTTAGTTTATACTACATATTTTTAATTAATTGACATTACTTTGTAGAAATCTGTTTTCACTTTGACATTAATGAGGGTTTTTTTGTACATTTTTTTTGTCATGAAAGTGAAATTATATTGACCATGATTCTATTTATAAAAACAATTAAACGGGAAAACATCCAAGGGGGTGAATACTTTTCATAGGCACTGTATTCACAGCAAAAATGACACATTTTATTGTACAATTTAATACAGTATTTATTCAAGTATAACCTTTTGTCATCTAAATTAATACATGAAGGACAATGCTGCACATAACAGAAATAAGAAATGTATGTGAAGAAGAGAATGTATTCCTCGTGTGGTCTGCCCACACACTGGTTGTACCAGAACAATGGAATTAAAGCAAAAATAACACACATGATCAAATCCGGATGTCAAATTTTTTCTACTAAAGTCAAATGTATTTACAGAAGCATGCACATGCAGTATTTCAATTGATACAAAAAGTAGTAAAACTAGATATACAGAGTAATTCTTCAGTATAAATAGTATAAATAATATTCCTTTGTATAAATAGCTCCATCTTCTGTGATGTTGGTCTGAGATGATGAGACATTTGGTGTGTACAGAACTTCACGTTCCAAAAATATTCAAGCTTACATCACTGTTAATTGTCACACGTGCTGACCAGGGTAAGAACAACCACAGTGGGTAGCTGGCTTTTGCTTCACACACAGGTATGTCTGAAAAAAGATGTACCGAGGGGATGTAGATGTTTTCGGATGACGTTGGAGCTTTGGGATTGCTTCAGAAAAGGAGTTGCAGCAGAGTAATTCTCTGGCGGGGATATCATCGGCCAGAGAAAACAGGACAGGCACTCTGGGAACGTGGTCGCAGACATTTTCTCTGTCTCGGTTACATCCTCACTTCTGCAAAATAAACTGGTCGATGAACTCATTCTGCTCCGACTCCACTTTGGACAAGGCCTCATACTCAATACGATATCTGAAACATGGAAAAGAAAGACGTAATGCCTTGTACAGCAGATACCATGACACAGTGAACACAGGTGTACAAAGGTACGTACACTTTTCCACATGCACTTGGAAAAAGCAGATGAAACACAACAAAAATAAGTTTGACTGTAAATGCTTTTAACTTCTATTTCCACCATTTATCCATGACTCTTAGCTAACCCTTTTAATTGTTTGCCTGTAACCTTTAGCTAAGCTGTGCTCCATTAAGCTGTGATGTTGCGCCTGATATTACTACGTGGCAAGGAAACCTGCTTTGATGGAGTGTACACAGCAGGGGCCAAATGTATAAACCATGCATACACACGAAAAATGTACTTATGCCGATTACCGAATGTATAAAAATCCACAGAGGGTGAGACTGTGCGTACTGGTACACATTTTACCACACATCTATCACCATGTGTACAAGGCACGCAGTCTTTTCAGTCTGATTAGTGTGATTGTGCAAATTGTGAATAAGGGTGACATTTTATTTAGAGCTGCTTTTTTCACTGAATTGTGTTGGAATACATCTATAGTTTAAAAAACCTTCACTTTGATTACACAGTAATTTTGCGTTCTGTTAACCTTGTTTTTACTGTCTTCTGTAAATATGTTTGTTAGTAAGCATTATGAAAATTATAATAATCTTTATGTAAAAAAAACAAATAAATGCATGATCTTTATCTACGTAAATATCTTTCCTGCACCCACAACATCACCGCGGTGGCCCGATCCTGTAGATCTGCCCTCTACAACATCCGCAGGATCCGGTCCTTCCTCACAAAGGAAGCAACGCAACTCCTGGTTCAATCACTGGTCATCTCCCGCCTCGACTACTGCAACTCGCTATTGGCTGGACTCCCAGCCTCTGCAACTAAACCTTTGCAACGTATCCAGAACGCTGCAGCACGCCTCGTTTTCAATCTATCCAAATTCTCCCATGTGACCCCCCTCCTCCGTGACCTCCACTGGCTTCCAGCTGAGGCCCGCATCAGATTCAAGACCATGGTCCTGGCCTTCAAGGCCGTCAACCGAACTGCACCTGTCTACCTCCAAACACTGATCAGACCACACGCCCCATCATGAGCACTTCACTCTACTACATCGGCCGGCCGGCTGGTACCGCCATCACTGATGGAATCGCTCGCCATCTTTCGCAAAAGACTCAAGACTCACTTGTTCAGTACTTATATGCACTTGTATGTTCCTACCTTCAACACTTACATCATAGCACTTATCGAAGGTATCTTTGATGAATAAGCAACTACTTTGCTCTGACGAGGGCTTGAATATAGTTTCTATCCTTTCTACTTTATCAACAGAGATATGTTGTGGTTTCTTTCTTGTGACAAATGCCCTAAATGTAAATGTAAATGTAAATGAAGATTATTTTCCTGTAATACTGGGGAGTAAGAATCCTTCAGGTGTGGCCGGCACTATATAAGGGCTGTAGCTGTGCGTAATGGCTGGGCCAAATGATACAACAACTGCTCTGGTCTGCTTTGGTGGCGAGGACATTGCCAAAGTGCAAATTAGGTTAGACCGACTTCTCAGGGACCATTCTGATGTCCTGGCCCATGATGATGACCGCTCATCAAGTGGAGAGTGTGCAGGGATCCCTTCTCCTCCTCAACAGCTTATTGACATTTCTCCTTAAAACGAAACTAAATTCTGGCAAACCAGGTAATTGGTGGCATGTTGACCGCCATTTATAGTACATTTGTGGGGATGGCCAGATGACTTGTTGACGTGAGTAACATTTCAGGATGATTGAGATGTATGAGGAAAAGACATGTGATAACGAATGTACGTAGGGTTTTATTCATCTCACGGAAAGACTGTGTTTCCTGTTTTGTGTGTACACAGATTAACACCTGAATATACACAGAGTTTCATACATTTGGCCCCTGGTGTGACACTGAACCTCTGAGATGAGTTGTAAACATGTACCGGTATATATCAGGTAAGGCAACCTTATAAACATCTTAAACCATTGACTTTTTGTATTTATGCAGCCATCATCTAGGACTGACTTTTATTTGAACGTTGGAAGGTTTTAATTGTGTGCTGAATGTAAAGTGGCCACAAGCAACTTTCATTTGTTGTTGATTCTAACGGCCCTTGTGGAAAAGGCAGTTTGAGCACCACCACCTCCTGTCATAAAGATCTTGATCTGTCTAGCGTGTGCATTTGTTTTGAAAGCGAATGAAAGAAAGCCGTATTTTTAATAACGTTTTTTCTGCTTTAAACACAGCTGTTTGCAGGATGCGTAGCAATGACATAATGTATCTATTTGTGGCTATGTAAGATTAATAACTGTAATATGATGATGGTGGGGAAACTCACTGATGATCTTGTGCGCTAATATGTAAGTCATACAGAGGCAATAGTATTAAACTGAGACTGTTTCAGAACCTCTTAAAAGTTCCTTGTAGTTTAAATGGACAGGAAACCATTAATTATCCCACACAAACCAGCACTGTGTTGGCTGGGTTATGGAATCCATCCACGCACTGTTTACCTCTCCAGCTGCATCTTCTTCTCAGCTATGAGAGCCTGAAGCTGCTGCTGTTGAGCCTCTCTTTGCTTTGCAACTGACTTCAGCAGGTTTCTGGCCCCAATTGCCTGAAGGAGAGGAACACAAGATCATTTGTATTACTGTACTAACGTGTTGCTCTCATGATCAAACGAAGCACATACTGTACAGGATACTTAATACACCTGGGTGGGTTCAAGGAGAGTTCAAGCACATACAGGAGTTTTATAGCTTTAGCTATACGAGAAAGAACGCCACCATCGTTTGCATTAGCCAAAGAAAAGCAGCTTCAAATTCTAATCTTACCTTCATCTTTTCTGTCTCTGCTTCTTTGGCCAATTCATCCACCAGCTCAATAAGACCTCCCACTATCTTCTGAAACTGGCCAATTTCTGCAAAGGAAGACACATATTTGTCGATCCTGTAGGACCTGTTGATGCTGGAGGACTAAAACAGGCACAGCTTAATTATGGACTTGATAAACTATTCAGTGCTTACTGTCCACAAATTCTTTACACTCTTCCTTGAGCTCTGAGGTCTTCTGGCTGACATCAGGCTCCAGCACCCGAAGCTTATTGAGGTCATCAAAATAAAAGCCAGCCTCGGCTAATGGGTCTTTAGCCATGGCCGCAGGGCCTGTCACAAAGGAGACAGAACAGATGAGGGGTGAGGACCACGATTCAAATATAGCTTGTAGGCTATTAGAAGTCCTCTCTTACAAGATATATTTCGCTGTATCCGTTAGATAACTGTGCACTGAAATCAACAGGCTTCACAGCTGATAACCTAATGCTGACGAGTGGCTTTTCAGACTCTCACAGTGACAGTATCTGTATCTCCGGTCACCAGGCTGCCAGTATCGTGAACATATGACCCCCATGATTCAAACTAACACATTTCATTGAACTATGACCTTCAGTGAGAGACCATATGTTTAGCACGAACCTTTATCAATCAGACCTTTAGCTTATATGTAGCGCTGAACGTTAGACACAGGCTATAAGATAGCGTTAGCTTTCTTCGAAAGATACTTGGTTGATAAGACTGCTAGCTTACACTGTATTATGTGTGTAAGATAATGACTTAACGCCAACGTTACCTTCACAAAATGAATGGTAAGGTTATTAAAAAGGTGGTAAAGTATCAAATAGCTAGACGGTTCACATACTTTTGGGTGTTTTTCCACAGTGACCCATCCTTAAAATTAGTTTTATTCAACTCAGCTAGTTAGCTACATGTCACTAGCCTGCTGACAAAAGCTAATTGGAAAACGTATAAAAACACACGCTACCCTCGTTAAGGTTACGCTCCTTGGATGGCTGACGGTATATTAAACAATATTCAGCTCGTTTCGTGTCAGAAACGACGTGTTTTACCTGTTAGAACCGTGATCGCCGTTAACGCAGATGGCTCTGTGTTGTTGGCTATGTGGCATAGCAAGTAAACCGTCAGCTGAAGCTCCTCCTCCTGCCGCTGCCAGGGAAACCAAACGCTGCTGCCGGCGTGCGTGCGTGCGTGCGTGGTGGCTGATGTCACGCTCCTGGATCATTTTCACCAGCCAGCAAACGTGCAGTTATATGTATCATAAAATCATACGACAGAATGACTGCAGATAGCTGTCTTAAGTCTTCTCAGTTTAAGTCGATGGGGTTTTATTTTGAAAGCATATCGGAAATAAGATTCTTTACCGTAATGTCGACAGTATAACGACCACCAGCATTTTATTTTCCTCATTGGAGCACTGGAACTGGAATGTCTTTGTCTTTTTAAATCAGTCCATGTTCCCGTTTTGAGAGGGTCCCCGTTTTTACTCCAGCGGACCCCGCAGCATTATCCAGCTCACTCACTAAACCTGCTTCTGGGAACAGTCCTTTCCTGACCACATCCAACAAACTAAAGTATGGCTTTTCTCCACTTTTATGGTGCACCAGTAGCCCAGCAATAGGCACTACTAACTCAACAGCCTCCCAGTAAAGGCCACTGGGAGAAGAGCAGGGACAAGAGGATGGCTCCCTGTGTAAGGGGAATACAGTTCTCCGCAGGATGGCCAAATATCAATTCTACTATCAAGATGCAAAAATGATAAAAAAAAATGTTTTTAAAACAATAAAAAAAAAAAAAAAAAGGATTCAAATTGTCTTATTTGATCCCAGAGTAACCTCTCCACGTTTTTTATTATCATCTTCACCCACATGAACTTGCAGTACATGCAGGGGATGGAGAGGATGGGTATTCGCCCTCGCAGTGCGTGTTACTGCCTGTAGAGGGCAGCATTATGCTTCCCAACATACAGCGTGTGGTAAACTCTTTCGAAGAAGAAGAAGAAGGAGAAGCGAGTTTAACTTTACATAGTTTTTTTTTTACCACTAAAATCTTTGATACCCTTTTGGATATCTGTCTCACGGCGATAAAGTCAAGGCCGATTAGCCGGATGGTAGTGGGTTTGTCTGACAGCACATGAAGACAGCACGGAGAGGTCGGTGAGTAAACGCCAAAGCTCGTAAACTGATAGTCAGGTTACGTGTTGTTCACTAGTGGTTGTAGCTAGGGACGATAACGTTACGCACTCCATTGTAAAAGCTGTCAGTTTAATGTAACTTTTGTTTAGTGCAGCATAACGTTACACATCTTGAGAATTTTGATCTTCCGGGTTTTATTATACGTTATAACCTATTCAGTGTGTGGTCATTTTAAAAAACCCACATTTCAATACATGTTCAACGTTTAGGATCGGTAAGTGTGTGTTGTTTTGTCACGCATACGTACTGAAAGTTTGCCCACCCTATTCAACTTTAGCTAACATTAGCTAAACACACCCACACAGGAAGTAGCGGTAACGTTAAGTGAGTGACGCAAAGCGAATATAGTTTTACAATACTATTTTGATACAATAAAGCGTTAAATGGTGGAGTATCGACAAGACGAATTGACCAGAAGACCATAGCTAATTTCAAGTACAAAAGTTGTGTTATACAGTGTTGGGACTTTTGCTCACGAGCAAGAAAATGTTAAAACGGGCAGTTTTTTAGAGGGAGTTCAGTGTACATCTGTGTAACGTTACCACCAAACAGGACATCCGAGCTAAACCACAGCCTGTTGTTTACTCACTTATAGTCGATTAACTAAGACAGCCGCCTTTTAGCAAAGTAAGAGCAAGTACACTTGCTGTTGGTAATTTGTTAGGTTGGGTAAGCTATTCTTCACGAGTCAAGTCTATTTCTTTGGATACTTCGTCGAGACTCTGGGTGTATTTTCGAGTGTAAAACAAGCTAGCCAAATAACTTCAAGTGGACAGCCATTGGAAGTTAAACCCTAATGTCTAATAGCTAGCACTGCTGTACATGACATAGTAAAACAATTTAAGATTTTAATGTCGTACATATTAACATTCTGATAAAATGTTGATATGGGGGACCACTGCCAAACTGTTAGATATTGGATATTAGCTGCGAATTTTAATTAAGTTAAATGAGCTGCCTGCCCTGTAGATATGGTCATCATTTCTTCTTTAACTCAACGATATGTGCCCCTTTGCTGCCCCTCTAGTTTCCTGCCTAGCCACATTCCATTTAATGGGAAGGGGAACTGAGGAAAAGATAACAGTGGGGTAGGTGGCTTCCTCTGTATTGTGATACATACCTTCAACCACTGGGTGTCCTGCTTTACCTGCAAACAGTCTATCAACGGTGACCTTTCCTGTGTTGCTCCATAGAGAATTTTCAGCTCCAGTTAAGAGCTCTGTGTTTTTGCCAGGAATGATCTGGAGCAGTGAAAGGTTGCGGTGGCCTCATCAGTAGCTGTCACCACGGCGGGGTACCTTCGGACCTCCGTCTGCAGGGTGGTCATCTACCTCCAAAGGGACATGTCCGGGGACAGCTGTCTGCCCCAGCATCACACCCAGTCCGACTGCACCTCCCCGCCCCCTCCTCTGGCCTGTCCCAAGACCAAGACCTGCAGTTATCGAGGAGCGCTGGGTCTGGGCAACAAGTATGTCCGACTTAACGTCGGCGGGAACTTATTTTACACCACGCTGCAAGTGCTGACCAGGCAGAACTCCATGCTGAAAGCCATGTTTAGTGGAAAGAAAGAAGTGTTCACTGATAAAGAAGGTAAGCCATTTGTGAACTGCAGGCACCAGTTCACTGTGACTAAAATCCATTTTACAACAAATATACACAAACAGTGAGTGATTACAGTGTCATGACTGATTGTCTGTATACTTTTACAAAACACATGACTCCATATTTGAGGAAATTAGATCACAAATGTCTTCTCCACCACTAACACTTCACGCTCATCATGATCACAACAGGTCCAGCTGAGAATGAATGAGCTACAGCATCGTTTTTCCTCAAAGACAATGGGCCTCTTGTTATTTTGACAACACATTGTTACATTTCAGTGACAGTCTGCAGACTCTGTTGATGCCACAGCATTGTTGTGCACCAGTGGCTTGGATGTACATATTGCCAACATGCTCTGTTGTTTCCGTTCAGGTTGGATCCTGATTGACCGTAGTGGGAAACACTTTGGCAGCATCCTGTGCTACCTGCGTGACAGCACGGTCATCTTACCCAAAGGTCGACAGGCTGTCCAGGAGCTGCTGGCTGAGGCAAAGTATTACCTCATCCAGGGCCTAGTGGAACTCTGTCAAAACACCCTGCAGGTCAGTCACATACACACTGGCCTTATTTGAAATGATGAGAAAATAGGATCTGTAATTGTATTAAGTCTTCTCTGGACAGTTTGTGTATTAGCAGGTGGGTTGTGGTGGTTAGTTATATTTATTGTAATATTATGCAAATGGAGATCTCAGATCACAAGAATCCAGTGATTCTGTGTGGAATTCAGGCTATAAGTAACTGTTAATGCCAATAATTAATTAATTAGTGACAATCTTCAGAATAGAGTGAAAATGAATATACTACATGAAAACTCAGTGTAGGCAATACAAGAATGAATAATAGCTATGAAATCTACTCTGTTTTTAGTTCTGTGTTTAACTTAATTGAATTGCTTTTTGTTCTGTCTCTCATTTTCTTTCTTTATTTTGTTATTTTATAGACTAATTAAAAGTTACTCAATGACTTACTGAATTAAATGTCAACATCCCCACAAAATTACATCCCGAGTTCTGTTACTTGTGACAGCCAGTGTTTGCTTTTAGCCTTTCTGTAACAATGTCCACATGCTGTGGCAGTCTGGAGGCATGTGTTTGACTAATCAGTGATGTTCAGCATCGAAAACTCCAACTTAATATTTTCACTTGAGAACACTAACTTGGAAGCAGCTTAACTTTCTGCTGTTGAATTTCAGGTACAGTTCCCAAACAGATTCGTTGCATATAGGAAAATATTGTACTGTGAGATTTGTCAACCACTTCAGTTCTCTTTCTACAGAGATGTCAATTCATACCTTTTGGCACTTTTTTGAAAGCGTTGGTGGCAGTGTCACAAATTCAAGAATGGGACTGCTTTCAGGCAATTTGGATTTACAGTATTTTTGCCTCAGCATGTTAAAGTACCTTGCCAGGTTATTGCTTCACTGGATTAGCAAAAAAAAAATCTAGAGATGGCAATGTCTGTCAGTCAGTTGGTCTACCACTTTGAGCCACACTGAAATATCTCAACAACCATTGGATGAATTGCCATTAAATATTGTACAGATGTTCATGGTTTTTTTGTACAGTGTGTAATCAGCGAATTTTAGCATGCTAACCCGCCAAAGTAAGATGGTGACAAGCAATGTTGTTGTGAGCCGGTTAGCATGCTAATGGTAGCATTTAGCTCAAAGCACTGCTGTGCCTAAGTACAGCCTCAGACATCACCTCACACAGCTGCTGCTATGGTTTGATTTATCTATAAATGGTTTCTTTGTTGATTTATCATACATGTATTTTATCACAATAAAATACCATATACCATGATAGAGGATTTTATACATCCTAATTAGTATTTACTTCCTTTGACATTATCTGAGCCTTCCTTCAGTATACAGTTTGTGGTTCACATTGCTTTGCCATGACTGTGTGTTTGCTGCAGTAGAGAGTTCAGTTCAGCTCTACAGCAGCACTACTCTGGATCATAGTGCATCTAGGCTATAGCAGCAGTACAGGTTGCTGCACCATCTGTGAAGTCAAATGTCAGCGGACGTTCATCATGCTGACAGGTTCACAGGAAAGTCTGCTGGACTGCCAAAGTTTACACATCCTTCCGTTTCCAGTGGGACAGTCCGTGAGGCAGCAAGACAAATCCAAGCTCACCGGCTGTCGTTCATTCATCATCATGTCAAGTAGTTTATGAATGAACAACACACAACCTGCCTCCTCTCAGTTTATAGCTAGGCAGCATACATGCCAGTGCTCATCACATGTGCACGTGTACGCACGCATGAGCCCATCTTATGTGCACTACAGTACAAATAGCACTTCAGCCCTGCCCGTGAAACCTGTAACTCCCAGTGTATGTTGGTTTGTGATTGACAGGGCAATAAAGAGCAACCCCTGTGTGTTATACCTGTGGTCACCTCCAGTAAGGAAGAGGAGAGGCTCATCCAGTCTTCTGCCAAGGTAAACACAGCTTCCACAGCTGGAATTTATTTATTTGTGATGGATCTGGAATCACTGCTACTGAAAATATAATTAGTTTTTCTTTAACAACATCTCCTCAAGTTATATCCTGCCTCAGTGCTATGTTACAACCAGAAAAATATCAGTAAAACAGCATCAATATTATCTTGTGATTGATCTGGCTTTCATGGGATTTGTTGTTGTTAATTAAAAGATAAAATAACATTAATCATATCCTTAAACTTTATTTGACGTGACTTTTCTGCTCTCTTGTCATGGTATTCTTGCCAAATGGTTGACGCCTTCTTGAAGTGAATTCATAGTTGGTGCATTTCAGTAATGAAGCAATGAAATTCAGTTAATTAATCAATCTCTTTCCTTCTGTTAGCCCGTGGTCAAGCTGGTCTATAACAGAAGCAATAACAAGTACTCCTACACCAGGTAAGATAGCTTTCCCCCAAAGGCCCTCATGCTTCCATTATTACAAAGATAATCAATTTATTTCTTCTTCAAAGTACTCAGCAAGGGCAGCACTAATTTTTCGAGCTACTAAAGTAATGAGCTACAGGCCACAGCATGGAGTAAATGATGATGCACTTCATCATCAGTTTGCTTTTGTCTCAACAGTAACTCGGACGACAACCTGTTGAAGAACATCGAGCTGTTTGACAGGCTCTCTCTCAGCTTCAACGGCCGTGTCCTCTTCATCAAAGACGTGATCGGAGATGAGATTTGCTGCTGGTCCTTCTATGGTCAGGGTCGCAAGCTGGCTGAGGTCTGCTGCACCTCCATCGTCTACGCCACAGAGAAGAAGCAGACCAAGGTTAGGATGAGCTCGGGCGTGTTCAGTTTATCTAGAGCATTAGAGTTAGGATTGAAAGGATCGATTGATAGAGCAGGATGAAAAAAAAATTCTGTTACAGTTCGTAAAGGTTTCTTTTTATATTGGACCCAGGAGCAGACAACAGAACAGAGGGGTTGTTGAAATAAATGTACTTGTTGAGGTAGAGGCGGTCAAAGGTGGCAGGTAGCTCAGGCTCTGGCTGGCGAATCCAGTAGAGACGAGAGGGAGACTCACTAAGGTGAAGGTTGTGGGTTAGTAGAGGCTCCAGGGAGTTCCGTGTAGGCTGGTGGCGGGCGTACTGTTGGCAGAGGTGCTGGCGGCGGGGGTCGTGGTGTGGCGACGGAGCTCAGTTCAGAGTAGAGGTTTCACTAGAGAGTGAAGGAGAGGCAAGGTTAGAGGAAGCGAGATCACATGACAACTACAGAGACTCAAACAAACGAGAGAGGGTTTGACCATGTAGAGTAGACAGAATAATCTGGCAGCGAGCAGAAGGAAGACCAGGGTATATGTGCTGGCGCTGCTGATTAGATGCGCTGCAGGTGTGTTGACAGGTAGCTGCGCCGTCCCACCGGAAAACCACGCCAGCCTCACCAGAGCAGCTCTGAAACCACACAAGCAAAGCAAAACACAAAAAAGGCCACCAAAATTGTCCAAGTCATGACACATTACATGTAGCAATACTTCCTCGTATCCAACATAATCTCATACTACTAACTCTGACCTAACCATCAATGGTTAATGCAAAACCATCATGTCGTCAGTATACATATTGTTCTTCTTGCAGCTGCAGCAGTACAAAACGGTTTAATTCCAGGAATTGTTGTGTACATATAACAGCTGCAGTCAGTCTTTTACACCAAGTGGCCAAACATGGAGATGGATGCTGCACATTGTTGGTATAAACTAGTGAGGGCATCAACACACCAAACTACATCATCCCATGATATAAGTTTAACGTCTACATCAACATTCATCTGTAAACACTGTATTTAACGCCAAAATGCGGCGTCATTTTCACAGTCAGAGTGCAGGTGATGAAGAGGTGTGGGTGAGGTGGCTGGAGAAGGTGTAGAGTGTGTTGCTCTCCAGTGCTCTCAGCACAGCAGGGTTATGTGTTTACAGAAGAAAGTTTGTTCAAATAAATGATTCAAAAACCAATTTGAGCAGCACTTTGTGAAATATGTAATCGATTTTTTTTTTATATTAAAATTAATATACCAATGCAATATACTAATTGGATGAAGTTATAGGATGCAATCTCGAAGTGATGATAATTCCATCAGTTAGTCATGTGCTTGATGGGATCAGGAGTCTCAAGGTAAATATCCCAGAAGTGGGTCCCACTTTTCAGTCACCTGTCATCGAACCCATCCTGGCATGATGATTTCAGCAGAAATGTAATGAAGAAAACTTCCCTCAAAACAGGGCGAATGGGAAACATAAAAAGCAAAGGCTACAGAGTTGAAGTTTAACAAGTATGTAATGTGGAAGTAATAGCGTTGTCACACTTCATCACATGTCAGTGGATGATGATAAACTGTGTGATGTGAAGTGCTGAGATCTGTCCACATAAAGGGGGCACCGGAGTGACCAAAACTCTGAAGTGTTGTGACAGACAACACTTACAAAGTAATTGCATGCTGTAAGAACAGAAATACCTCTTAACACATAGAGAGCCTGGAGGTCTCTTTATATTAAGCTGGATCCTATTTGTACTAAGTTAACACCGACAGAAAATGTGGATTTTATGTGTGTTTATTTGCAGTTTTTCTGTGTCAACAGTTATTTTACTTTGCTTGCAGGCATGAATGAAACTTTGAACTGTAAAGTGATGTATTGAACATACATTAGTATTAGTATTATATAGAAATAGTTGGTGTGTGTCTCTTCCTACCTCAGGTGGAGTTTCCTGAAGCTCGAATCTATGAGGAGACTCTGAACACCTTGCTTTATGAGACGATGCCGCTGCCTGACAACTCCCTGCTGGAGGCCACGCGTCGGAGCTACACTAACTGTGGCTCTCATAGTGAGGAAGAGGAGGGACCCGGAGGAGCTGAGCTCCGTGAGCGTGTCCGACGAATCCATGTCAAGAGGTACAGCACGTACGACGACCGGCAACTGGGACACTGAGACTGAAACCACAAACAGCTGGACAGAATTCAGCTTTTCACATTGATGATGAACATTCAGACATGAAATGTGATGCTGATCACACGTTTCTCTTTTGAATTGTTTTACTATCTTACTCGTTACCACTATTGAAGAAGCCCAAAATGTGGCTTTGGTGTAATTGCATCTGCCTTTTTACTGCAGATAGTTGTGATGTTGTCTGCTCTGTTCATCATAATTTATTAATATATCAAAGGATTCAGAGCAACTACTTCAAATATCCAGAAAATGTAGGTTTTATATGAAATGAGTAGATTAGTAGTGGAGGAAAAATCACTAATATGCACTATTTCTAGAAGAAATATTGTTACAATCATAGCACTTACACTCCCAATCAGCAGAGAGCATGTTTCATATTTATAGATTGTATTTCTCATATCCACATTTACAACAGCCTGTTAATTACCAAAGATGAACCAGAAGTAGTGTGCTTCTGACATGTTTTAATGCAGTTTACCATAATGCCTTTTTCCAGTTGTGAAGATAAAATTTCTTGATATTCAACAATTTTTGTCTTTGTTATGTTTCTAGTTGGAAGGAACATTTAACTGGTTATGAAACCGTCTCAGTTTAATACTGATGCATCTTTATGGCTTACACAAGCAAACAAGACCATTAGTGAGAAGATGGCTATTTCTGTACAGTTATTATAGTTATTCTTAATGCCTGTCACCATGTCCAACTTCTTCGGTTTGGATCAGCCATAAAAATATAGCCGAATCCCTGTGTCCACACTGACAGACTCACAGACTTTGAGGCACGGTCCTGGTAAGTCTGTGAGGGTTTAGAGCTGTCCACTGTCAAATTGTCAAGGGCACGAGGGCTCACTTTGATCCCTCCCTGGCCACTTTCCGCAAGTCGAATTACCCACAGTTCATAGCATTGTAACATTAAACACAGGGTTACCATGGGTTACCAGGGGACCCCTGGAAACGTTATTAAAAAAAAACTGATGATCCGGATTCTTTCATTATTCTTTATGCAACATTTTTTATTCACAAACTGAATATTCGCTAGCATCCGCTAATATCTGACATTTACTGCATGAACTGATTCTCCACTTAAATCCCTCAGTTCATTAAACAACAAAAAAGTAATAAGCTTTTGAAACATTATGTAATTGTTTCCCTGAAACCTCTGAATGAGCTTTTCGTTTATATTATATTATATTATATTATATATAAGACTCAAGATTTTAAAATGTTAAATAAAAAGTGACAAAAGTCACAAAAACCAGTGAAATCTCACAAAGTGCTGTCCCATTACTATTATACCGTTCTGGCCCCTTGCAGACTCTCGCTTAAACATGTCAGCAAATTCCCTGATGGCTCAGGGCTCTAGGGGGGACTTTGGGATTGGACCTCACAGCCTGAGAAAAACCTCTGCTCTGTAGTCAGGTAGTATAGCACTAAAACAAAGATTACTGTGTTTCACCATGACCACGTTACAATTATTAATCTTACATAGCCATAAGTAGATAGGTTACCTCATCGTTCTGCATCCACAAATGGCTGTGTTTAAAAAGGGAAAGTGTTTGTTTTTTCTTTCATCAATTCATGTTCAAACGCATGGCGCAGTGAAGTATTTTACCTTGCGGAGGGCATGTGCGACTTATGGCCTTTACGTCTTCATCTAACAGCTTGTTGTGGCTGCTCTTTGTTGCTCCCTTTCTCCCTGCAATATTTATAAGTGATCCACTGATGAGAAATGGCAATCGAGACAGCATTTTTGATGAACGTGAGTACTAAACATGGTTACATTGCATTCGCTGTGGCTTCTTCACAATAAAAGCCAGCCCGTGTTTTTCAAGTTGATGCTTTTAATGTGAAGTAGCAGCAGCAAATGTGAGGGTCACATAAGCAGAAACGTTATCCATTCACATATGTAAGGAGAGTGAACAGTGCGGCTGCTATCAGTGAGATAAACGATCATTTCCTCTGTATCCTTTGTGCATCAAAAATGGCTATTAAAATGGTGTTTGTTAAATAAGTTAATTTAATAGGAATGTAAGGTTCTCCGAAAATGAATTGACAATATGAGCCACAGCATAAAAATCACTCACAGGTGATCATTGATCATTTTGTTACAGCATAATCTTCTGCTGGGAAACCTTGGATCCTGGCAACATGTTAAATGTTGTGGTTGTTTTGTTTTAGATGTTCTGGTGGTTTTAATCACCCCATGTAGAGCCTTCCTGTCCTGGGTGTGATGAACCATGCCAGTTTGTGATGTTTCCAGTCAGGATGCTTTCTGTTGCTCCTCTATAGAAGTTTACCACAATCTGACTTCGAAATGAAGCCTTTTAATCAGGGTAGATCACCATGTTTACCCTCAGTATGTTCCTGTGCATAGCAGGATTAGACTACCTGAATTTCAGCAGGAGGTAGTAATAATAATAATAATCATAATAATAATAATAGCTTGGATTGGACTAATGTCTGCCGGGAAAGGAGAGCTAAGAGAGGTTGTAGTGTTCAGTTTTCCAATCAGCTTCATGGCTGGGATTGTGTGGAATGCTGACCTGAAGTCAACAAACAGCATCCTGATGTAGCAGAAAGCATACTGGTGAGGGTCCAGGCTGGCAGGGATGTTGTCTCTGATGTGCAAGGGAACCAGTTTCTTGAAGCATGTCATCAGGATGGCAGTGAGAGCTACACAACAGTAGTCATTAAGACAAGACACAGCAGACTTTTTAGGTACAGGAAAGATGATGGCTGTCTTTAAGCAGGCAGGAACAGTCTCCTGTGAGAGTGAGATGTTAAAAATGTCAGTAATAACATCAGATAGCTGATTGTTTTCAGTACATGGCCAGATATTATCTGCAGTGTTTCCCACAGACTGGAAAGCAGTTTGTGGTGGCAGCTCGGGGGGTGCTCTTGCCGTGTGCACGGAGGGGAGGGGCTGTGTGTGTGTGTGTGTGTGTGTGTGTGTGTGTGTGTGTGTGAGAGAGAGAGAGAGAGAGAGAGAGACGCGTGAGTGACAGAGAGACGGAGGAAGAGCAGGGAAAGGAAATGCAGCTGAACGAATACGCTGCGTTTTTTAAATAGCGTTAAAAATCGCAATATGTGGCGGTCGGTGTTGATTCTGTGGCGCACCCCCACAAATTAGTCAATGTATGGGAAACACTGATCTGGACCAGCTATTCACTCTTAGCAGGAGCTTCCTCACATCCACTGTGGTTACTGACAGTGTCCTCTGGAGGCAGAGTGGACTTGACAGCTGAGTCTTTGTTAAGGAGATCGAAGCAAGCATAAAATGCCTTTACTTTACTCTGACACATTCACCTAAACACCGCTGCAGACCAAGGAACAGGCTGTCAGCCTGTAGTCTTTTATTTGAGGGAGAAGACAGGGAAAGGAGGAGGGCACACAGCGAAACCTCCAGGTGACTCCCAAAAGAAAAGAAAGATATTCTCCCACATTCTATCCAAAGTCAGAATGAAACTGTAATAAGGATCATCTGCATTTCTTTTTCTTACATGATAATAAACTGAGAGTGTTTGGATTTTGGGCTTTTGGTCAGAGAAAACAAGCAATTTGAAGTTGTCCCCTCTGGCACACACACACTTAGCGTTTTTATACAGGACAGCAACCCGCCAATTTGGCTGTCCTTTTTGCGGCTAGGTCTGTGAATTTAGACAGACCGCGGTATATTGGGGGTCTGTTTTGGTCTGCCAATATGACCCCTAGGATGGTACACTTTTTGCCACCTCCATTGCTCACACACACACAAACACAACTGAACTAATCGAGAAAATGATTACTACAATTATAAACCATTAGAAGTCATTACTCGCAACCCTACAAGGAAGGACTCTGCTATAGAGCCTGTCCTCTCTGTCAGAGAGATAAGCTATGCCAGCCTTGGTCAAAGAATCTAGTCGGGGAGAAATGTGATCTCTTACCAGCTGCATGTAAATGTGTTTTCAGATTTCCTGCCTGACCTGTTTACTTGCACCAAAAGAATCCGTGTCACATGTGTTTGCCTTATCTCTGTAGACTTTGACTGGGTTTACATTCATTTAATGCATTTGGCTTGCAGCAGTTACTTGCTCTCTGAGATATATAGTAAAGGAGGAACCTGTTTTTTTTTCATCAGCAGTAAGGGACAAGGAGAAACCAGATACTTGGTGCATTTACATGCTCTTATTTATCTGGGTATTGTTTGCTTTCTACAGTAACATGGGCCTGAGTCATGGAACCAGATGACAGTTAGCCAGCTGTCTGTGGGCTTTTTGATATCCCTTTAAACCAGGGTAGATCACCATAGTTACCCACAGTATGTCCCTGTGCAGAGCAGGACTAGTGTATAAACTGCCCACCAACCAACCAATCAACATACTGGACAATTAGAGTAATCCGTCCTACAGGATGATAATTACATTAGAGAAATGTTTGCCCACTCTGGCATTAAAGCAAGGCTGATAAAGCACGGGGACGCATCCTCATACTTACTGTTAGTCTAGTATTCTGTCTCTGTAGCTCAGGGGATGAGGCTTTGAAGATAATATTAAATACCACTGGATCTGTTGATGTTACAGGTGATTTGTTCATAGGCATGAGCAGCTATGAGTGAACGCACTCATAGCTGGCTGGTTAACCACCCATTATCCAGGATCACCACTGTAACTTAAAGACAGTCTGACTGAGGTGAACTCATTGACTAACCTATATTCCTTTCAAAGGCCAGCAGGGGATGACTTCACTGGTGTCAAGAAGTCAGGTTAAGTTTAAGAGAAAATGACCCTAGTTCTCACTTGTTTTACTCCCTCAGTAAACAGTTTCCTGATGAGTTTATGGTCTCAATCGCTAGTTTCAAGCCTTCTTCAATGCAGCATGACGTTAATTTTGTTTTTTGTTTTTTTTATTATTTTTTGAGTAAAATAGACAATAAAGCATATTTCTTAAGGGCATGGCTACCTTGTGATTGACGAGGCGTGTCCTTGGGTTCTCAGTCAGATCCAATCAGGACATACTCCACAGCTCCACCCTCTCATCCAAATACAGTCACTTCTGGCTCAAAAGATCCAAGATGGCTACAGCCATAATGCTAAACTCAAGGCTTCAAAACAGTAGACCACATACCAATGTGTGACGTCACAGATGGTTTAGACTTGGGTTAGCTGTCTCACTGATGGACTGCATTTATCCTGAGATTTAGTCTAGTGTCAGCCCCTGTACCTGACAACCAGAACTACTCATGTAGGTTCAGTGATTGGAAGATAAAACAATGTTTTATGTGGAACATAAACTCAAAATTAGCAATAACCACAATTAGTGGTACTGAGCCTTTTCACTTGTGACATCTTAAAACAAAGCACTTACTTCTTGAGGCCCCTCATCACTGGTTGCATACCAGGCCATTGAGGTCAAATTCACAGCAATTCACACACAAAAAAAAGATTTGGGCAGAGTCTCAAAAATAATCATAATTTCATGCAGCAGTATTTGTTCTGCATTTTTTTGTTATCCTTCCCTTCCTATCATATTATGTATTAAAAACCCTAAAAACATATTTTCTCAACAATGAGTGGTGGTTCCCACATGAACACAGCTTCCTGCCGAAGTTGGGACAGTTTTGTTTCGGGCAGAAGGTAACATGCAGAGTGGTTAGGGAAGGGTTTGCTGGTGATAACATGGCTTCTGGTAGTTGCAGGTGCACCTTCAGCCCACATGGAGGCACAAGTAGGAGGTTTAATGACAGGGACTCCAACAGAGGGGGGGTTTTCTATATCACGTTGCCCTGACGTCATTTATTTTGCAGCAGGCCAACCTGGCATATGCTCTGAGAATGGTCAACATGTGCTTGAGAAAGCACTATTTTTAGAATCCATTTGGATCGGCTGCAGTCTCTTTGTGTGTGCCTGCTGGTGCTCAGCTTGTGAATGAAGTCATTAAATAAGCTGCATTTTAATGAGCTCATCAAATGCATCACATGTTTTCTCCACTGGAGTGTCAGATCTGCACATCGAAGAGCTGTCTGCTCGAGACATAAACCTGAGTGAGCATCCAACAGATGATGACAAACCCAAAGCATTTTTTGCCAACATTTCACACCTTTCTCAAGAGAGCAGCCTCCCAGCTGTAACTCTCTGCTGCCCAGGAGAGGGAGAGCAGCTGCTATAAATAACCGGCAGGCTCTACAGGTTGGTGTGTTGGATGCTGGGAGGCTGCAGGCTGCAGGCTCCAGGCTGCAGGCTGCAGGTTGGGGCGGGGCTGGATGCTGGGAGGCTCTGTGAGCGCCACTGATTTCTTTCCTCCTCCATTGATCAGTGTAGTGGGGAAGGCGGGTCCTCTGACGTCGGCGTCAAGCTGCTCGGCTGCGTCAGAGTCCAGCTGAGCGAAGGAAGAAGGAAACAAGGAATAAAAAGGAAAGAGGTCCAGAAAGGCCGGGGAGAGCGGACGGACTGTGGCGCTGAGGTAGACCTGAGTCGTGCACACCGCGGACAGACAGACGGACGGACGGACAGACGGTCATGGAGGGCTCCACGGAAGAAGACTACAAAGAGAAATTATTATGGAACGTGAAGCGGGAGGTAAGCTGCTGTCTGACGGCTCGTCGAGCTTCACATCTCTAATATTGACTGTGCTGTTTTGTGTCTTTATTCCGGTCCGGACCGCGACAGGAGGTTCGGAAGTGTTGCATTGATATTGAGCTCCGTGCTGTTGGACTGAATTCTCTTCAGTTTTATAAGACAACTTTACCAAACTGATGGTGAATAAATGGACCTAGCTCCACTGTAGTTACAGGCTTCCAGTATGTGTACCGTTAACATGTTTCCTTTGTCCAGACTTCAAATATTTAGCATTTAGCTAACACTTCCCTGTGTGGTGCAGGTGAAAACAATAGGCTACTACAGGAATATCCTTACATTATAGTATGGACTTGGACACTGCTATGATATTGCTATAATATATTAATAATACTCCAACAACACGATACAGAAGTTTAAATTGATCAAATCTGACCTAAAATCTATATTGTATCACCTCCTCTCCATGTTGGCTGTGATATAATACCAAATTTTCATTGAAATTAGAACTGCCATTTTTGGTAAGATCCGAGTGACCACTAATAATCCAGACCTGCAGGCAGAAGCCCTGAAACCCTCAGCAGGACATCTTTTCACTACAGGTTGTCCTGCTGCCTGTCTCCACCAGCAGCACCAACATCCACAGCTCCAACCCTGTCACAGGCTTTTTGTTCACGTGATGAATGTCTCACATCTCTCCGGCGAGGAATAAATCATTACAGCTTTAACCTCTCTTCACACTCCCATTGTAACCCTCATGCTGCCTTCACCGAAAGTCACAACTGGAAAGATTTTCCCTGCGCTGAGGTGTCAGTGTAAATCAAAAGCAGCTGATTGTGAGACTGAATGTGGCAAGGTGTGGCTCACTGACTATACCTCAGTCTGACTGAGTGTTAGTGTGAGCATATACTCCGTCATTATAGCGGAGAGGAAAGGTCAAGCTAAAAATATCAAGACAGAAAAAACAACTCTTTTTTTTATCATAATCAGCGCTCTCCATGCTATGTGAGATAGGAAGCATCACATTCACCCAATGGTACTTCATTAGTCCTCACTCAGTGCTTCACTTGAGCCACGGAATTGGCTTATTGTAATCAGGAGTTCATGTTTGGTGGCAAGTGATATCAGATTAATTCACTGTAGCTTTTGGTAGTGACAGCTTGCAAAATAGTCAAAATACATGCAAACACATGTACTTTAAAGTCAGAATCATCAGAATCAGAATACTTTATTAATCCCCGGGGGGGAATTGTTTTTGTTACAGTGAAGTGCACTTCAATGTCACTATAATGCTACTTTAATCGCTGATACAAAGATGGTTGTAGAAGGAATGACTGTATATGGCAACTGAAGCTAGAGATGTTTAAAGAAAAGATTCAACCAAAAATATAAATTCAGTCATTATCTACTCACCCACAGGCCGATGGAAATCTTCTGTTTCTGTCATGTTTAGAATTCATTTAGAAAAACTGCAGTTACTGTACTCAACTGTGTCTATTCAGTTTGAATATCGAGGCTAAATACTTTCCTGTCCTCCTCCAGACACCATAAAGTCACCCACAGGTTTGGCTTTTTAAATAATTGAATCATCACAACGTCTGCAAGGTTGAGAATAGCTTCAGTTCTCAGGATGTCTGCAGGCGGCGGGGATGTGTGTCTCCTAAACACAGACCATCAGGGAAATAAGGAGAAACGTTGCATTCTTGGGTCACTGGGCCATTTGAGGCTGTGTGTTGATGCCCTGAGCGGCATTTTAAAGTCCACCTCCAGTCACTCTGACTTGTGCTCCGGTAGCATAAATTCTTGATGTTTCCTGGTTGTTAACATTTAAAGAAAATGATCTTGTGTGTCAGCTGGATGCTTTACATTTCCATGTTGACTTTTAGATTATTGAAGTCGCACAGAAATTCTCATTTCATGTTTGGTTGACATGTATGGGAAAATGTATTTTTATTTCTTACAAATCTTAGATACAAGACAACATCAGAGTTAGAACTTTGTTCAGAGTAACAATATTGATCAATCTGCTTGGTAACTTATAAAATGCAGCGTGCAATTGTAACTTAGCGGATATGTTAGGGCTATATTACAATACATATTATGTATCTTGATATTTTGAAATCACCTCAGAAGCACCTCATAAATGCTAGGACCCGATGACAAAATCAAATATCATGATATTTTTGACCCAATACCTCAGTATCAATACTGCAACAATATAGTAGGAATGTCTATTATTCCTTTCACTAAATATTACCACAAGGAGATTTTTGATCAAGAATCATCAGTAATGTGGATATAATGACGGTAAAGAAAAGAGGGTAAAGAAAAGTACTAGAACAAGTAGGTCTGTATATCTGGTATGCAGAAAATGACATTACTTGACTGTAATAAACCTTTAAAACCAGAAAAAAACACAACACTTATGACTTATCACCATCTAATGATATCCAAATCGCAGTCTCATATCATGATAACGATAAAATACTAATATATTGCCCAGCCCTAAGTTATAGCCAGTTTTTATGGAGTAGATATTATGAAACCTTGCCAATTTGTTATTCTGACCGTCTTTTAGTGAGCTCAGATTGACTATTTTTTAATAAACCCAGAACAAATGTAGCTAATTGGGTTTTAGGCTAAGATTGATTTTCTCTAACATGAAGGAATCACTGTTGCTTCAGAACCATATGAATCTGTTGTTCTGCCTTTGTAGTATTTTGTCAAAAAATGCAACATGTTTCCCACTTTATTCACACAGCAGAGAGATGGTGTAGACTCTGTGTGTATCCAGTATAAAAATCAATGGTGTGATTGGCCACAGTTCATCAGTGAGATGCTAGTCAATGCCTTCTGACATTTTATAGCGTAACAAACTGGGCTGTGAGACAGTGGTTTGAACAAAGCCCACTAGCTTCTGCTTGAAAGCTCCCTGTCTCTTTAAGCGGCACTCCGCTATCTCAGTATTGCTTGGCAACTGAAAGCTTTAGCAGCTCCCAAAGAAGTTAAATTGCATCAGTTGGCGATTAATATCACAGCAGTGTGGCAGCCCTGTCAGGCGCTCTCTTGTACCGAAACACAAAGTGCCTTTCTATTTTCACCTGCTACCATCAGGATCCTTGTGTGCCTGGTACGTACAGAGGTGTTCTCTGTAAAAGACAGTTAAAGCAGCAATCCATGAAAATATCGAAGGTTTATTTAATTTTTTATAAATAAGCACTGGAGGTGAACCAGCTGTTTACAAGAAATACTGCAGCTGTAACAGGTGTTTTATTTACTGCAACCAATAATAGTGTCTTGTTCTTATGTACTGAGAATCCTCACAATCAATTTATTTCCCTAAAGAGAAGTATGGTCGCCACTCACACAGTGTCTCCAACAAGTGGTGTCTATTATTATATCTATTCTTTATTGCAACTTCCCTGCTTTCGCTGCCTCCCTTAGTCATTTTGACTTTAATCCACTACTATTGAGTCATCAGTCATTTGCAAAAAAGTTTAAAAGAAAGCACCTTTTTCCTGCAGAAGTACAGTGTTTTTGGTTATGCGCTGTCATATGCCCAAAGCTCTGTGACAAATGTGATAGTGACAGATGGTTGAGCGAGTTCAGGGACAACTGTGATCCTGTTGTCTGAGCAGTTTGTTAAACTGACAGGATGGAGTTCAAATGACAGGATGCAGTGTGCCTGAAATTCACTCTCCCATTTATTTAGAATAGTGGTAGAGACAAAGGTGGAAGCAAGTGAGGGGAGATGAAGAGCATGATGTGAAGATGTAGTGAAAGTTGTTAACTGCACTTGGTTTGTCTCGTATCTCTCTGTGGATTGACTCAGAGAACTAATAAAAAACGAATGCATCCACACAGTCATACTGTTTTCCAAAGGCATAGAGCTCACTATGCTGTTAAAATGAATGAATGCAAGCTTTGGCAGATGCTGTATTTACAACATAACATGCTCCAAAAACACCTGTTTGGAACATTCCACAGGTAAACCAGTGATATCATGATTGGGTGTTAAAGGGGCATCCTTGATGGGGGAGTGAGTTTGCAAATGATTGTATTCTGATGTTATTTACAATTTACAGTGTTCCAACGGCTTTTTTTAAAATGTATTTATTTATTTTTTTACATACGTATATTCATGTTGGCTGTGGATGCAGTCTTTTTTTGCAGGTGTCTATGTCCGCCCCCTAAAGGCATTTTTACTGTCCACAGTTACAGTTCTGGTTAAAGCATAGTCTACAGCAACAATTGTCTGTCCATGTGGCTGCAATGTTCAATTTGAAGAAAACCCCATTTTAATGAGACTGTCGTCAATTATAATGTTTGGATTCTACTCAGTGCTTGTCAGATTAAAAAAAAAAATGTTAGTACATAGTGTGCAAAATTGAAATACAAAAGTAAAACCAAAAGGTGTAAAGGTGGGTGGTGTTTTACATGTCTGATAACTGTTCATGTTCTGTGCGAAGGCCTTCATGGTGATGCGTTTGGTTGTAGACTTGAGAAAAAAATTCAAACCATGCCTTCTGTCACACCTTGGCACAGCTGGCCAATTGCTGTGTGAAGTGAGCGTGATTGTCGAGCACAGTGATTTTTTTTTTTTTTAGACCAAGGCAGTAGAATGTATGTTGTGTTACTCGTGCATAATTAGTTCTATTCCAACCAAATTCTTTGGCTCTCAGTTTATATCAAAAATATGTAGCCTTACGTTTTGTCAGACACCTATGGCAACCTTTTTACAGCTAGTCTGAGAGATAGAAAGTAGACTTCAAGCTCAGTAAATCTATTCTGGTCCACTCAACATCAATACTCTGACCAGGGTGCAGGGAGCCGCTGCCATAGGCTTCTATTTTTCTAATACCATTTCCTTTGTTTACTACAGAGAGCTGCCTCGGTCGCCATATTGCAACTCGCAGCTAAACAGCATTAAGTTGCCTCTTCCCGGAAGAAATATTCTGTCATTATGCAGCAGTGTTGGGTAACATCTCCCTCAGACTGACACCTCCTCCAGGACAGAATCATTTCTTCCTGCCACAGTCTTATTTTATGACTGCTGCTCCATGAGCCAGGTCTCTCAACTGCATTGATATCCACTTGATATTTTGTACTCTTGAGGTCCAATGTTAATTTCTGCTCTATTATCTTGATGCGAATCATGGAGAAATTGATTCAACACAGGATATGGCAATTTTAAGGAGAGGAAATGATTGCAGGGTTTTCAGTATCTGTAAATGTTAGGAGCTCCATTTTTGTGTGAAAGCTGCAGCTGGTCTACAAGTGTGTACAGGGCAAGATTCCATTAACTCATCCTTCAGATAGCAGTTATCCAACAGAACGTTTGGCTGGGCCGAGTCAAACCGAGCTGCACCAAAACCAAAAGTAGGACCAAACTGCCTGATTGTACTTTCAGGCATCTGCTGTGTTTTCCTGTTCCACTGTGTTCACTTTCAGCTGTTTCAGGAGTCATGTTTAGTTACTGCTGATAAAAACACAACATTTCCTGTGATGCTGCTTCGTAATAAAAGCTTTTAGATTACTAAATAATGGGGCTTTTATTGTGAAGAAGTTATAAGAAACGAAATGTGTTTGTAACCAAATAAGAGGAGCCACTTTGTTAACTGTGATTCTTCAATAGTACTGCCGGAATCGAGACGAGCAGGTCATTAGTTAAAGACACACGTTCAAGCAGGTAGCCCAGTTGTGGTGGAAATGCAAATCCCTGCCGCGCCGAGTCAAACCGAGTAGAGCCAGGCCAGCAGATGTATATGGAAAAACGAGCCAAGAGTCTGCTGTTACCACAGCACCCTCGCTGCCACCCTCCTCATCCACCAATGCTTCTAGGGTATGAATGATTACCTCATTAATGGCTGTGTCTGTTGTGGCCTGACAATAGCTGATCAGGATGGAACCTTTTTATATTGCAGCTTCTCAGACCAATGGGAAGGAGGGCACCACACCCACACAGAGACAGGGCCACAATATCCTTGAGAAAATACACACAAAGCAATTGGCTGACATTTTAACAACGCAGATTTCCAGATGTGGTTCAAGGATCATACTATATCAGATCCCATTTACTATCAATTACACTTGCATGTAATGCAAATAAACACTAATGATTCACTTCGCTGGTGGTGAACACACTAGAGTGGGGCCTGAAAATTACAACCCGACCCGACCCGGCCCGTGGCTTTTAAAGCCCGGACCCGATGTAACCCGACACATCAACATGAATTATCTGCCCGAACCCGGCCCGCGGCTCTGATTTTCCCACTCCTGTAGTAGTGACGGTGAATTCACCTGCGGCAAGTTTACTTTTCACCAACTCCATCTTCTTCTCCAGGCTAAAGGCGTGCACGCAGCGGCGTCAGGTCTGCCCCCGCCCCTCTCCATGATGCACGTTGCACGCAGCAGCCAGACTTTCTTTACGGTGAACAGCAGCAATGATTAATAAATGTTTTTTTTTTTGTTTTTTTAACTGAGCGGAAAAAATTAAGCCCGAGGTCCGACCCGACCCGAGTCACTTGCTTATATTTTCGACCCGAACCCACGGGTCCCGTCGGGTTTGTCGGGCCAACCCGACCCGTTGAGAACTCTAGAACACACGACTAAAGTAAGTAAATAAGTAAAGTCTATTTATTTAGCACTTTTCACAGAGCACAGTCATAAGGCGCTTAACAAGTACGATAACAATCAAAACAGCAAAAGGGAGGAAAAAATAAAAGCATACAGATTACAACACTAGTTAGCAGCAGGTGAGACAAAAGCCAATTTGAGTAAACAAGTTTTAAGTTGCTTTTTAAAAGCCTCAACAGAGACTACATAGTGTAAGTTTCCAGCAAGAGCATTCCACAGTGTTGGGGCCACTAAGGCATGGTCACCATTACTTTTTAGATGGGAGCGGAGCACAACCAGTAATCCCTGGTCAGAGGACCGAAGTGACCTATTTGGCAGATAGGGATGGAGCAGCTCAGAAATATAGGCAGGTGATTGACCGTATATGGCTCTGTATGTAAAGACAAGAACTTTTAAATGAATCCTGAAATTAACAGGAAGCCGATGTAAAGAATGGACAGCTGACGTGATATGTGTCATCCTGCTGGACCTGGTCAACTTGAAGAAGGTCTAGGGATGACTGGTTGAGACAGGTGGAAAGAGAATTACAGTAGTCTAACCAGGATAAAATAAAAACATGGATTATCATTTCTAACTCAGACTGTGATACAGTGGATCTGAGTTTAGCTATATTTCTCACATGGAAAAAACATGCGCGGGTTAATGATTTGATGTGATTT
Organism: Pagrus pagrus; assembly: GCF_965226575.1. Classification (NCBI taxonomy): domain Eukaryota; kingdom Metazoa; phylum Chordata; class Actinopteri; order Spariformes; family Sparidae; genus Pagrus; species Pagrus pagrus. Next base: position 30,942,851 of record NC_140188.1, read on the forward strand.
TCAAAATGCATTGACTGGTCAAATATAACACCAAGGTTTCTAAGACTGGTCTGTACAGTAGAGGACATGGAACCAATACACTGAGCCATCTTAGAAGCTCTGCCATCTGATGCAATGTAGAGCACCTCAGTCTTATCCAAGTTCAGCTGGAGATGGTTGTTTGCCATTGTCATCAGGCGTGATTTTTTTGTCATTGTCATCAGGTCTAAAAGAAACATACAGCTGGATGTCATCAGCATAGCAATAGTAGGAAATACCTTTAAAATTGCTTATCACATGGAGAGCATGTATAACATAAATAGTACAGGACCCAAGATGGAACCTTGAGGCACTCCGCAGGAAAAAGCAGTGGTATCAGACATGAATGGACCAAGTGAATCTGAAAAACTTTTGTCTAATAGATGGAGGAGAACCAGTCCAGGGCGCTGCCAGAGACACCAACCCATTGCCTAAGTCTCTGAATCAAAATTCTATGATCCACGGTGTCAAAAGCTGCACAAAGATCTAGCAAAACCAAAACAGTGCATTCACCATGATCAGAGGACATCATTATATCATTAGTTACTCTAAGTAGAGCTGTTTTGACTGATGGGGCGGCATCCTTCCTACCAGTGCGTCAATTCATACAGCACGCAGGCGCTGCAGATCCAAAAGAGGCGTGATGGTACACGTCATGATGATGACGTCTGTGTGGTATTTTCAACGCGTTTCACCCGGTGTCCACCTGTTAATCTAAACATCTACCCGCTGACTGTTTAAAATCATATGGATGCTGTAATAATGTGTTGTGATTGAGATCCTGACCCATCATACATCCTGGAAAGTGACAAAGAGTCGGTAGGACAGACAGGAGGGCAGACACGTATAACTGCGGTATTTTTTTCCTTATGTAAGTTGCCAAAACACTACCAGTTACTACATTACTGTTGTTTGGTCATGTAACATTGCTTTGTGGGTCATTTCTCTTTTATTTGATGAGTGAAGGATCTGTAGCTGTCAGACTGTGAACACCATCAGATCGACACGCCCCGGCTCCGTGCCGCCGGCTTATCCATTCACACAAGAGTCTGCTAAATAGTTTTAATACTGCATGGAAATAAATGCAAACCATGGATTAGTGGTTGTGTAGAATCTATATGAAATTGGTTTGAAAAATTAAAAGTATACATTATTTGATGTTAAGGCTAGAATTTGCAAACAATAATATGATCCTTTGAAGTTTTTATTGGTGCCAGCTATCAGGAAAGTAATGATAATGTTAAATCCACACAGGTGATTCAAGGATGGTTCAATGCAGACTGTCCTTGAGGCTTCCCTGCTCTTGTTAAATTTAAGGCTCCAGTTGGGGCTGGAAAGATCTATTTCTGTCTTAGGCCTTTTTCATGGAAGACATTTTGACATGCCACAGTAGGAAAAAAATATTAATGAATGAAAATAATTAATGCTGAATTCCATCTAGCTGCTTCAGTGTCAGGGTCCATTGAAGCTATTGCCAGTATTGTTTATTAACTCCTGTGCTTTTCCTACTATGACAAATCAAAATGGCCGCTGTGAAAAACGCTCACAGAGTTCTTATTATAGTGTGGTGTCATGACATTATCTTTTTTACAGCTCTGCCCACCTTCAACCTAAACACAGCAGCAACTGAAAACACCTTTAACAAAGTAAACTAGAAAAACGATGAAAAGTCCAACCCAAAACCAAAAAACAGCCACAGCAGTGTATGTTTGTATATAATGTGTTTAACTATCTGATTAAAGAGCATAGGCACCATGCTTTAAAACAATTCCAGGACATACAAAATATCACAAATGATGCTAATGAAATCTAAATCCTCAGATAGGTAGTTACGAGCTGCACCTTACACTTTGGCAAAACCAGTAATGATTGTATTAGTATTCTTTGAGCACTTTGAAGGGGGAGCTACAGAATAAGATGGAATTAGAAAAAAATAAATAAAAAAAGGGTTGGCAGCCAATGATAATGGAGGCTTTATGTTGTTGGCCCACTAGTTTGTTTTTTTTTTTTTTTTAAATGCATGCTTTTATTTTATATCCACTGTCATTTATCTCAACCAAACAGGCTAGTGCCCTTTTCTCAGAACATGCTCAGATTACATCTTTCACTTAAGGCATCAATTTTCTGCCCTTATTGTAATCTCCTATAATCCTTCATTGTGACCACTGGCCTAGACAACAAACAGTCGGAATTAGTGAGCAGTCTGTTGCAAAAATCCCCCCTATTTGCCATATTTGCTGTTTTATCATTCTCTGGGAGATTGTACATCTTATTAGCATCAGGAAAACTGTCCTCCTTTGTGACCACGAGGAGCACACTGTTGACGTTCTGTTGTTTGCCCTGGTTGTGAACATGAGATGAGGGGAAAAGCAAATGTGTCCTTATGTAACTAAGAGTTGGCTAAAGAGCTCTTCCCTCAGTTCCTCCTAGAAACCATTAGCTTCAGGATTCTCAGAAGTGTTTCAAAGTTAGCCAGCTCCACTCAGCTGTTTGACATATACCAACTATATCTTGTTATTTTAGTGTCATCCCAGGAACTGGATGCTTGGTGTGCTGCTGGATAAATTGTTAATGGAAGACCTTGTTTAGTAACAGTAAACGAATGTAAGTGTGTCTATGTGTGTGGCTACCATCATGTTGTTTTTCTCTGCCTGAATTATAAATGAGTGCATGTCACTGTGTGAAGAAATAACTAAGAATAATACACTTATTAACGTATATAGCAACACACATCTATTCTGCAAACATTTGTTCAGTAGCAGGTTGGCGTTTTAGCGATCCTCTGGGGCTCAAATGATCCTGGAAGTCAAGTAAGATCTCAGTGGCAGCAACCAAAGAGGGAAATAATACATTCTCATAAAAATGTAATACATATAAATGACTTTGACTTCTTATTTGTATTAATTCATTATTGTAGCACTTAGCATCTTAAAAGCTTGGCTGACAAGCTAACTAACCTGCACAGTACATATCAAATACCATATCGTTTGAACCCCCAATGAACTAACAATAACTGCAGCCAAATATATTTTGCGGCTTACACCTGAACTGGCATTGCTTGCATTACTGGTGACCATTTTCCAACAAACCCATCTAATTTCAAATGTAGTCTTGCTGTTTTGCTATTAAAAGCAGGATACTCAGTAATGAATCTGAGTCTCTGTCATATTGTCAGGCAGCATACCCAGTATAAAAAGTGCTGGATCCAGATCAAGTTTACCTGATTAGTCTCCCTTTGGATATTCTTCCAGAAGTCCTGGAGCTTTGGGCAGTCCCAAAATATATGCACGAGGTCCCCTACTAGTCCGCACCCCCTCCAACATAGTTCAGATGTATTGTTGTATTTGGCAGTAGTAGAAGGAGTGTTAAAATACCACATTTTCACTTTCTGATCAAATTCTCTCCATGTCGGACTGTTTGTTATTTTGTGTCCTGCTTTAAATGTTTCCTCCCATTTCTCCTCTGTTTTTATAATATTTGTTTCCAACTCTCATTTTTCTTTCACATCCATATTGTTTTCTAAAGATTCATGTTGTAGTGCTTTATACATTTTTGCTATCACCCCCCTTTTTGTCCCTCCCTCTTTGAAAGACATTAGCAGTTCCTCTAGTTTGGATGGTGTCTTACCAGTGTTGGGTGTAACGCGTTACAGTAACGTAACTACTTTTTTCGGGTAAAAAGTAGTGTAACGCGTTACTACTGAAAATATGGTAACGATATGGTAAAATATGGTCCTTTTTCAGTTGGGCACAACGTTACTTTTCCCAGGGACAGATTTGACAGCGACACTGCCTCAGCTGCGCGCTTGCACAATAGTCGCGAGCTCTCATTCCACACTGAGGCTGGTACTAGCAATAGCATGCAGAGAGCAGTCAGTCATCATGGCAAGCGCGGCGGAGCAACCACAACAACCAACGGTGACTTTTGAGGGATGGAGGTATTCCCATTATTTCGAACATGATTGAAAATAAGGGGAAGAATTTGAGGCTGGTATTCTGGTAGGCTGGTGGGCTGGTATCGAGGCTGGTATTATTGTTTGTATTCTTGTTTTTCTTGTCAAGTGCTCTGTGGCATTTTTCATAATAAAGAGCGCAAAATAAATACTCCATAGTAGAACTTTATGTAGGCCTATACACATTAAGGAAATGAGATGGGGTTCTGCCTAAAGTCGAGAACCATGAAAGTAACATAAAAGTAACAAGTAACGTAAAAAGTTACTTTCCATAGAGGGTAACTAAGTAAAGTAAGGGATTACTTTTTTAAGAAGTAACGAGCAAACACTACTTTTTAAAAGTAACTTCCCCAACACTGTGTCTTATACATATCATCCCATTCCTCATGATCCTTGAGGTAATGTCTTTGTTGTAGAAATCTATAGAAGTCATTGGCTGGTAGTTCAAATTCCTGCTTAAGTTGTTTGAAAGATTTCATGATTTGTCCTTTGAATACTTGTGCAATATATATTAACCCTTTGGTTGCCCATTTTTTAAAGTCCATAATAAATGGTAAAAAATCTGGGTTTTTGACAGTTTTAAATTCTTTCGTGCTACTGACCATATTTTCATCGTTCCCTTGATCCAATCATTTATAATCTTAAGTTTTTTCTGAACTTTTCTGTATGAGTCAAGAATGGGAGTGATTCAAAATGTACATTTTGACAATAGTAATTTTTTAAATTCAGTAAGTTCAACCCTCTTTGACAGCATCAAAATGTTGGGTTTATTTATTTATTTATTTTTCAGACATCCTATATTAATTTGTTTGTGCAGACAATTTATTCACGACAGATTTGAGAAACTGACCTTTGTAACACTGAATTTCTATCTAAAGGTTGAAGGTTGTATTTTTTATTGAATTTTGGAATCTTTATTTTTATTAAATTAACTTGCCTAAATCTAACCTGCAAAAAGCCACCAGGATCGAGTCAAGCTGTTTTTGTAAGATAAGCCTACCTAAGAAGAATTTGAAAATGTAAATGATAGTTGTCAGGGCATAAAACCAATGATCTGTTGATCTTTGCAAATTTAAATGTAATACACTAACAATGGCATAGCAGTCAGTGCATACAGTGCTAAAAAAAAAAAAGATTCAAAAATGGTTTTGAAAATCAAGTGCAATCATGAATTCAGAGAATCGTGACGGCCTTATGAATGGGTTTATGTCCAGGCTACTAACACATTTAGTGTAACATTTTGGTTTTGGTTAAATATTGAAAATGACATCTCGTTTCACATGTATGTTTGTTATGAACATTTTCCCACTTTACAGATACATAACTGAAAAACAGTATTTGTTTTTTTCAAAATTAAATTGCTGTAGCAAATGTAATAATGTGGGAGACGTGGTGGCTGTGTTACCTGGGGGAAATTACTGAGACAAATAGGCTGAAAGTCATTACACACAACTGTAGCTGAAACCTCTGAGACTGTTTTTCAGTTTCTTATTCTAACCTGAACTGAACCTCACACAACCACCCAATCATGCCTAAATCTACCCATCTGTCACAAGCATTTAACGCTTAACTTAACCGTCTCTAACTTAATATGATCTGTCAGTGAAGCATTTGGTTCCTCTTACTTGCAGTTGTTCCCAGAAACAGTTGGACTTTGTTTCTGTCCACTGAGATTTACTAGATTTTCCCCTCCGGATGTCTACCTCCTAAAGATGTTCTGACCATTTAAAACCATGGTCTTTTAATTATCCTTGTAACAACACATCCAGATGATTATAGTATAAATTAAAGTGAAGTACTCTTAATATACTTAATCACGCTTTGAGTAGCATACTAAACTCCAATCATAATATAATCCCTGACAGCCAGTTCTAATTAAACTGGGTCGTTCCCAAACACAATCAATTCAGTTTCACAGTCACTCACACCCAGGTGAAGGTATCGACCCCGCTGCCTGACTGCTGGGTATCATTTTGATCTGATTCACTGCGTAGAGTTATAGCCGTCAGTAAATATATGGATCTATTTGCACATCTCTGCAGAGGATGTGGTCAGTCAGTAGGAGAGCATTAAAAGACAGGATGAAAAACAGTTCTCCAGAGAGTTCGCTCTGACCTGAGAGTGATGTCTGCTTGTTCAGCAGATGTTTAGTATGGGATTGGGACCTATTTATTAATAAATGTACATCTTTCATTAATTCAACCTTTTTTGTAGTTGGGGTTAGGTCTTTTTCCATATTGATCTTAAGTTTGACCAGCAAAAACTAGAGCGATTTAAGAGTGAAGGTTTAACCGTGGTTGGTGTGAATACCTGCCTCTAGCATCCAGATGACATTATCTGTGACACTGGCCCCATCATGAGCGTTTGACCAGTTTAGTAAACAACTGAAACACAGCACCCGTTTTGGTTTGCTTTGGTTGTTTGATGATGATGATTGTGGTGATGATTGATGAAGTGTACCCTTTTACCAGAGCACATTGAGAACTCTTCAAACTGTGTGTATCCAATAACCCTTAAATCGGACTAAGTTATGTAATATCAGACAGACTTTTCTTGTAGGTTAGTCATAGAGAAAGGACCTTTTTCATTTTTATTTACCAAGCAGTTAATTTAGCAGTTGAGTTAATTTGCCCTTACTTGACATTTTGCATCGTTCAGTTATTGTACATGCTCACATTGCAATGTTGATAATGAAACAATATGCTGTGAAACTCTACAGTGTGGTAGTGTGATGTCTGGGTCATTTAGTCAAAGGTACAGTTTGTATTGATGTAAACAGACTTATGACATTTGACATTGATGCTCTTGTGTTTTTTGTGTGTGTGTGGGTGTGGGTGGGGTAGATAAAAACAGGAATGGTAAAAATCCAGTTTGACCAGATCTATGGGCTACTGGCACTCATCCAACTGGACAACAAGGTCACGTGGTTTCCATTTTCAAGCAGTTGTGTGAAGTAGGGCACTGATAATGTAATTTTCATTGTCCTGGGTATCTGAATATGAATATTGTCCTATACATGGCATAATTATAATAAATACAGCAGTGCTATTGCTTTATTGAGTGCTCCTGCAAGTTCTGAATTACAGATTGACCACAGAGGACCATTTAACTTCTCTTCTCAACACAATCACTCATTCTTTAGCTGATGTATTTTAAGGTGAAGGGTTTTCATTTCATATCATCGAGTCACACTTGTCATAATCAACTTACTGTATTTCTGATGTGAAATTCAAGTTGCAGTTGACAGACTGTGGACCAAGTGTGTAGCATCACACAGTACAGAAATAGAAGGGATAGTAAATGCCAAGCCACTTCAATTCAATTATCTTTATAATAGCTCTCTCTTTTGAGGTGAATCCTCTCCTCTGCAGGCAGGTCAGAGGTCATGGTCAGATAGTCAGGGAAACAGCACCCATGGAAATGATAGTGTTTCAGAGCCTTGCTTAAGGACAGCTTTACAATTTGTTGGTCAAAGCTACCGTATCATATGCATCTTAAATTCAAATGTAAGACAACGATCATACAGTATAGCACAACTATCCTATGTATTACCAAAGTATTTCTTTGGCCTTTCGTGGCTTTATTTGATAAGACAGCAGAGAGATGACATGAAACAGGATGAGAGGGAGGGGGGTGACATGCAGCAAATGGTCACAGGTCAGACTCGAACCCTGGACTGCTGCAGTGAGGACGCAGCCTCTGTACATAGACAGACAGACAGACATGGGACGCGCCCTCTACCAACTGAGCTCCTGTGGCACCCCAACCTAAATCACTTTTAAATGTAAGTTATGTTAGACCCAGTCCTTATCAGAAAAAAAGATTGCTTGTATTGCTTAGTTTGTTTAAACATTAAAATGTTTGCAACCTTGTTTTACTTACATGCTTTTACACTTGTCAGCAGATATGCTCAGTTTACATATTTGAATATTGTTGGGAGACAAAAAAATGTTGGTAAAAATTAAATGCTTGGTAATCTTCAAAGCTCAACACCGAAAAACAAAGTGGACACCAGTTTTTCTTATGAGAAAACGGTTGTCTTTATTCGTCATCATCTATGCCAGTGCTCTCGCTGGCTCAACTTAAAGGCTGAACCTCATTTTGGTGATAAGGATGATGAAGCTTTACCCTTATGTCACAGACATGACAGTTCTTCTACCTCCCACACCTCCATAATACAGGGAAAAAGTGATTCTGTACTTGAGCTTCATTATCACACAACTAAGCAATTAAATTTGTCCTGTTTATCAATTCGACCCAAACAAGGCAGAGGTGTCAGACAGGTCCCAAACTAATTACTGACGACAATTAATTCTATGGAGAGAGCAAACTTAGACAAGCGAACATCAGACTGAGTCAGTGTTGTTGAACTCAGTCAGGCTCTCCTCCCCAGAGACACAACAGATAGCAGTAGGAAGACTCATTTGAATGTTTCCGGGATGCCATGATATTAATTGGAAGTCAGTGTTGCGGATGTTTGGGCGAGACTGTCAGAGTTGTTATTAGTAACTGTCACAATGTTAGGAAGAGACTGTGTAATCCTTTGAGTTTTATGTTGTTGTAACACACCATAGCAGAAGTTGAAGTTGAAGGTTCTCAGTCATCCAGGTCATGGTAATTCTAAGTGCTGTATCATAGTCAACTGGACTTGTTTCAGTTTGTTGAAGACGTCTCACATCTCATCAAAGAGGCTTCTTCAGTTCTAACTAACTGGAGGAGTTGCAGGCTTTTAAACTCTGTGTGGGAGTGTCCTTATAGAGTCATTACGGACACGTGTGAGCTCTGAGTTTCAGAGTCGTTAAGGCCACTTGTGGGTCATTGTCCCAAACAGCCTTCTTGTGGGTTGCTAGGACTAGGTGAGCCCAGGTGTGAATGGTTGTTAAGCTGTCTGGGGAGAAAACTCAGTACTGCATTGTAGGTGAGTGATAAGTAATGTCTTAGGCCTCCTCCTCTGTTCAAAGACGGTCGTTGCAGTTTGGAATAGATGGATTCCTTTACTCCTCTTTCAAACCATCTGTCTTCTCTGGCCAAGATGTTAACATTGTTGTCCTCAAAGGAATGATTTTTCTCCTTCAGATGTAAGTGGACAGCAGAGTCTTGACCTGAGGAGTTGGCCCTCCTGTGTTGTGCCATTCGCTTACGGAGAGGTTGTTTTGTCTCCCCAATGTACAAATTTCTGCAGTCCTGGCTGCTACGATACAGCACTTAGAACTGTAGCAGAAGGTTTCCATACTAAGTACCAAGGATAAACAGATGTAAGCATTGTCAGCTGTGACCTGTGGCATTCTGAATTAAATAGATCTACATTTGTGGGTGATATATTCACACATTTTTCTTATGAAGACTGAGCAAAAGAAAATTATGACTTAAAGGTCCCAGTGGTGCTGTTAGGGATATTACAGTTGCAGAGGTTAATACAAGTGGTATTCCTATTGTAATCAAAAGGAATAGATGCTGTGATGACGATGTCTGAGTTAGAAACCAATTGGAGATCAGTTCAGTCTACAAAGCTGGGATCTTAGCACAGGTTTTTGCCCCTATATCAGCAGGGACCGAAGGGGACTGTTTGGACTGAATACAGAGAATTGTTTTTCATTGTATTTAGTAAGTTCACCTGTGAGAGTGTTGTATGTACTGAAACAAAGACACCACTAAACACGAGTGTCTCCAGTTGATGGGAATACTACTGCATTTGTGAAGAAGTTGTATAGGATAAAGCATTTTGTGTCTCCGGTCAGCATCAGTTGGGGCTGAAGATTACAAGTTTGAAAATGAAACAAATGTTGGGGTGTGGGCCTACTTCTCATCCCCAGGCTAGCAGCTCCAGGCCACATTACCCACTTCTAGTGTAGCACAACTGAATCTCAGACTGAACTGACTGCAGTCGAGAGGCATTGTGGGTGATATAGGCACCAGATTTGGAGCAAAATGCAAAATCTGTAATCTGCAGTTGGCTTCATCAAAGCTGCAGAATGGGGGCTCCATTTGCAAATCAGAGTACTGAGTCACAATAAACCTGAAACCCCCGGAACAACATGCCACTGCTGCGCACAGTCATAATGTGAGGTCAGTATTCATAAAGATGCTGCTTTCATATTGCCATAAAGTAATAAAAATAATGTAAAACTTACAAGTAGATACGATAAAAGCAACCAAACTATTCTGAATGGTTACCTTAAGTGTGTAGTGTAATGTATTTATAGGAGGAACAAATATTAAGAATACTTACAGAAAGACTTTTTTATGATTCATTTTTAACTGCAGTTCTTAGTTTAAAACCTTGTTTATTGATACAACTCCTGTTTTTCCATAGTAATATTTTTAAATAAAGAAAAAAACATCACCCCTAAAGTCTGTCCAGCACTAAGGAGGTAGTATAGTCATTACAGTTTGCTGCATATATTCCAATAACATAACTCATCTTGTGCCACCTTAGGTCAACATTTCTCCATGACCAACTGTTTGCTACCACGACGTGATAAATATAATATCCTGTCTTCTATGAATGTTGTATGCTGTGAATATTCATGCTTTCTGAAAGATGACCTTATGTACGCAAATAATACTCAATATGTAATAGGTGGCTTGGCATGAAATTCACAGAGCACACTCATACTCCCCTGAGGACGCACCCGAACACATGTAACCTCAGCACATCCATGCTTATTTGAACCCCTCTGATTTTGAGGGCATTTTGACTTTTTTCAAGCGTAAACCCCTTTTTCATTCTTATCCCTATTATTGTGAAATCATCAGTTATTCATCTGTATTATTCATTGTGTCCAACACGGTCAAACTGTGGGCTGTAAGAGGGCCTGAAGGCATTTGCTGTGGGCTTGGCATATTAACCATTTTATGTCTATCTTTGGTTCAAAGTGTTAATTGCTGTGGTGTTTCTGCACTGCACTTCCAAAAATCACTTTTTCTACATATCAGCCCAGGAGAGCTGAAAAAAAGACTTTTATTTGTCTGAAAACTATGTAGATTATCACGGTGGTGATCATGTCGAGTTTATGAGTTGTGTTTTATGATTTCCTGTGATTTTATCTTCCTATGATCCTGATGCAGATTACTTTGACTGTGATAATGGTGATGACTAGTGCTATAATGACTAAAATAAAGACAATGACATAGATTCCAGACATAGTGGTAAATTCTGGTTCTTTTGTGTGCAGGTGAAGCAGATCATGGAGGAAGCAGTGACTAAGAAGTTTGTCCACGAAGACAGCAGCCACATCATTGCTCTGTGCAGTAAGTACGCTCTTCTTCTCTAATTCTTTTCTCTACACAAACACATACACACACATACACACACAGGCATTGTCTAATTCTCTTCCTCTCTCTCGCTCTCTCTCTGTCACACACATACACACACAAACACACACACACACACACACACACACACACACACTCACACACACTCACACACACACACACACACACACACACACACACACACACACACACACACACAGGCACACTTGTTGAACTCCTCAGCAGGTGACTGGGTGCTGCTTCTCCGTCAAGGACACTGCTTGACGTCACTGTGCCTCTGACTATGCTGCTGCATCAATGGAAAGTTAATAATCACAGTGGAGCTAATGGAAACCAATTTCAGAGACAGGCTGTACAAAACCCAGGCTTTCTAAGCCCTAGACACATCAAGTGTGTGTGTGTGTGAGCACGCGTGTGCGTGTTTCTGTGTGATGGCCAGAGATAGAGGGGTTGCCCCTCCTGACCGGATGGTTGAGCTTGCAGTGGGGTGTGAGTCACAGCTTCCACGCTGGTCAGGAAGCTGAGTGTAGCTCTCTACTGTGTCATCAGCCAAATGACCGATGACACAGTAGAAGCTTCTTCCTAACCCGTTTCATGGGATTAACGCACACACAACTACATGAAAACTCCTATAAATAAGAGATATCTCATATAGCTAATATTTGTAGTTTATAAATAACTACAGATAGTCATTGTTTAAAGAAAGTGGATCATATTTTGAGGTGATTTGTATTTCTTTATCAAGTGTTGCCAAGCTAGAACTGTGCCAGAAATGTACAGGAAACAGAGCTTTCACACATTCTAATTCCCATATGTAAATATATGGTTTATGAGTCCTATGTGGTATTCAAAAATATGGTGCAATAGTGAGTCACAAAGTACCTTTTTTGTATTATTTTGCATGTAATGTTTTATAAATTTGCATTTATGGACAACCCAGGTAGCATAATGTTTTATTTATTTATTTATTTTTTGTTTTATTCCCAAAACTGAGGTTTCGACCTTATGTTTTATTTATTTGTGTAAATCAAAAAATAATACATCTGGCAGTTATCCAGAATAATGGATGAAGATTTTAAAGGTACCATTACATTTAACCAATACTGCCTTACAATCTCTTATTGGTTCTTTGTGTTACGTTCAATAAATAAAAAAAACTATTGACATTGCTTTGATTTCTCATACTGTAGCCTATTTAAAAATATATACGTCCTTTATGTACCCTAAAGATATAATATGTAGGAATTCTGTATAAAAATGATCAGAAACGACTTGCTCTTTGTTCTTCATGTTGTTGAGCGGGGTACTTACATTGCCCCAAATGTTTCCAACAATGTTCAAATCAGAGAAATCCACAAGTTTCCTCGAGGTAACGATGTGTTTCATTAGGTCACCGCTGCTTCTTCCAAGGCATGGCAGGCGGCAATCAAGACTAAACTTAAAGCGATAGTTCAGGTCTTTTGATGTAGGATTGCATGAGGTACTTATTCTTAGTCAGTGTGTTGCCTGCAGTAGATGACCGTCATCTCGCAGCTGGTGTGGAGAAGCAGCGCACAGCACCAGCAGGAAGCAAGGCTTTGTACTGCTGAAACCTTACCAGCAGCAAGACGTATTTTAGCCACCTAAAATGATTCCCACCTAAAATATATATGTTTAAGGGTATGCTATGTTTTTAATATTTTTGGCGCTTTACGTTGCTGTGCAGCCTTTTCCTTTGGCTTTAACATTCTGCCTGTGCGTAGGAATATGGATGTTGTATGGTTGAGGGAATGTAGTGAAAGGAAGGAAAAGGCTGTTTAATGGCAACATAATGCGCCAAAATGGTGTACACTTGAATGGATATACATATTTAAGTTGGGAATTGTTTTAAGTGGCTAAAATATGTCTTGCTGCTGGTAGGGTTTCAGCAGTACATAGCACTGCTTCCTGCTGGCGCTGCGCACTGCTTTTCCACACTGCTTCTGAGATTACAGTCATCTACATCTCGACCCTACATCAAAAGTCACACGCTATCACTTAAAGGTGAATAAAACTTTAAAATTTTACCTCATTTGTGAACATTTGTGCCTGAGTGATGTCGGCTAGATTTTCACCAGCTGTGGTTTTTGTTTAATGCAGTGTTTATCTGCTGCTAACAGACAGATTACTTTACTACATTAGCAGTGGCCCACAAGGAGAGTGTGTGTGTTTGTGTGTTTTAAATTGAGGTAAACTCTCACTATTCAGCCACTCGCCAGAGACTGTGATTCTTCTTCTTTCCCCTCCTCTCTGTGATGTCTCTATGAAGTACCTTTCCCATCCAGCTCCAGTCAGCAGTCAACATTTCTGTAACGGGACATAAACTGACACACAGACAACTGAGGTCTCCTCAGCAGATCGCTGCTGCAGTCTGGCTGATAAATGGGATTGAAGATAAATCCACTTTTTAATCAGAAAAGTTAAAAAAATAATCTCTCCTCCTGCCAGTAAACGACTCCTGATCAGAGCAGAATCTTATGTGACGTTATTCCTCAGGTCTGACTTAGTCCACGAAACTCTAGCCGCCTCTGAGCAGCGGCTCCTCACCACAAAACACTCCGCAAATGTCTAATGTTTTGTTTCGATATGGAGCCCCCAGTGGCTGAAATTACATATTGTGCATTTAAATTTACCAGGTAAAAGTCTAATTGAGATTAAAATCTGTTTCGTTGTATAACTCTCTAATTTATGAATTAATGAATCATCCAAATTTGCAGGTATACCTGACATACCTGAGGCAGATGAGGCAACAGGAGATGAAAACTGCATTTCTCCACCTGTATGTTGTAACTTTCACTAGATGTTTGGAAAGGTATGCTTGTGTTTCCGTACTTAGATACAAAAGACTTGTTGCACTTGTGGCTGTTCAAGCACTGTCTGTATCAACTTTAGTGAACTGTAACAGGACTTTTGAGTGTTTATTTCTCTCCAACATTGTCACTAGGAGCAGGATCTCTGTATGTCTGTGTTTGAGAGCTGTCCTATCCCAAGCACATGCAACAGACATACTCTTCTGGATATGGAAATAACAAAAATGTGTGAGACCAAAGTTTGAATTTCTCCAAAAGCGTTGGCAGAACCAGAAATGTCAACATTTATTGATACTCAGGTCTTTTAGCCCCGGGGCTCATTAAATACCAGGTTTTTGTACCCATCCTTATCCAGGATTCATGGTCTTTTTTTTTTTGTTTGTTTTTTCTAATTTCCGAGACAGAATTGATTGATTGATTTCTTAAAAAAAATGAAAAATAACTCGATTGCAATTAACCCTATACAATGGGACCATGATCAATTGAATAATTTAAAAAGTATTATCATTTCTATACTGAAACAAGAACAACTCATCACCTTAGATTATGTTACTATGTTCAGTTTTTACGAATCAGAGACAAATGTCTAAAATAAAGTGTAACCGTCTCCACATAGCTGTTGTTGAGCCTGTAGTCACCTTGGCAATACTGATTTTTTTTCCTTCTTCTCCCCCTCCCACAGATTATAATTAGTCAGCGCTAAGCCCTGTTTACACAGGATTACTATTGACTGGGGTGCAGCAGTGGTTTTGAAGAGAGCATTGGAAATGAGCCCTGGGTAGTAGTGTTGGACATCTTGGAAATCTTGTGAAAATTCCTGTTTTCTTATGGAAAGTCTATGTAAAATCTGCCACATCAATCATCAATCAGCATCAAGAGACTGACTAACATAGAGCAGTGAAGTGGCTTTCACAGACTCTCTCAGGGACAAGGGTCAAAAATGGAGGAATTAATGAAAACTGATGAATATCAGTTTATTGCCAGACATACACAAAAGTTCACAGCAGAGGGCGAAATTGTTCTGCATTCTTTCCTGAGAATTACAAATGGAATTAATTATTTAGCAATTAAGTAAAAGTGCTGTTGCTGTGTACTTCTCTTTTTGTTATTTTTGCTCTTTAAAAATCAGCAGAATGCAGGAAAAACTCAGAGTTTTCGCAAGGAGATCACCACTTTGATTTTGATATCCTCTCTAATTTTGAGGTCTAAAAGTTGGCAAGAATGAGGCTGTGAATTGATTTTCTGGGAGCTTCGTGACCTTAGATTAGTATATCCTGAGTCATCAGTAAATTCTGTTTCTCTGGTAGAAGGTGTTTCACAGTCTGCAGAGGTTGGGAGCTAAATCAGTTATTAGCTACATGATGTCCCCACATAATATTAATCTTGGATGATCCCTTCTCGCCTCCACTTCAAGGTCGAGATAGTCTAGCACTTTTTGTACAGGTGAAAAAACTACTTGAGCTGGTTCATTTTCCCAAGATATGCAGAAATTCGGTGATCATAATAGCCAGGTCTTTCCTCCCTCATGAACAGACAGGACCATGTAAATTGAATTGACCTGTGGGCCACTGTGATTCGATGCAATAAAAGAGTGACTGCTGTGAGAGCAGAGTTCATTATCCATCATCATTGGTAGATCAAACATCTCTCTCCAGAATAGCCAGAACCGTCCCTGTCCGAGAAGTGGAAAAGTGCCATCCTAATGGCTGACCTGGGAACAGGGCAGTGTGGAAATTAAACTGTCAGTCTTAGTTGTAATTACAGCTGTTAGAAGTGACATCCAGAGGCAAGCGTTCTCTCTTCAAGAGAGAGACTGACTGACTGACTGACTGACTGATTTGTGGTTTGTGTGTATCAATGTAGCCAATTGTGACGCTTGTATCTGTTTGCTGGAACAACTCCTTACACCCCGACATTGTGATCTGCTGCGCTGATTAGAAACTTAGAAGCAAACGCACATAGGATTGGTCAATCAGTCAGCTGCTAAGCTGAATCAGACAGATCCTGAGGCATCTCATCTCAATGTGTTTATCTTTTCAAATAGTCCTCACTCCACTGCTCATTTTCCTCGCAGATGAATACACTTGATATTCTATTCTATTAAAAGGTTATAATTTCCTCTTCCTTTTTGAGAATTAGGATTACATCTTCAGTATGCAGTCTTGTACCATATAAAGACCAGTCAAAGCCTGTTAACGTGCGTGAATAATGTACAGTATGTATTCTGTGCTACATGTAGGGACAGTACAGAGTGAGAAGAAAACGATACATATATAGGGATGCAATGATTAAAGATGTTAATGGTATGATTATAGTAAAAAATCAGGGTTTTACAGTTTCACAATTGTAATGCATTGATTTCTTTCACAACACTAGGGATGTAGAAAATCACTTGAGCATTTCTTGTAGAGGCTTTCTTTCGTATTTTGTCCCCCAAGGAAGAAAGGCGAAGAAATTAAAAACATCTCTCATCTACTATCGTTGAGGGTTAGAACAGAAACCCTCTGTATAACTGAAACTAACTGAAATTTGAAACCGTGGTTAATAGTGAAGACGCTGCATCCCTATTAATATAACCAAAAATCTTAAACTGACAAAGGTTGGAGAGAAAACCCAGCGTAATGTTTTCCATACAGACACAAATGTTGGAGAGCTCTCTTAAATCCTCTGCTCAGTGCTTTCTTAATGATTGATATCGTAGAAAGCACAGAGGATTTCACTCCAAATCTACAGAATACTGTTGCTTATAATCAATTATTGGATGGGTTGATGATATCTGAGAATGGTGTTATCACGATGTGTGAAATAGCAGGGTAAAGGAAAATGTATGAAATATGTATTTTATTTTATTTATATTTTTGACTTCCTCTGTTGCGTATGATCTAAACAATGTTCCCTGTGGTCCCTCTGGGGCTGTGCTGCTCAGGTGTTGTTCCATGGGCCAGGAGTTCAGGAGGGCAACACAATCAGATGAAAATCTCAGATATTAACACAAAATATTAACACATCTTTACACATAGTACTCAATTTTGTTTACAGACAATAAAATTAAATGATGCCATACACTATTAAAAACCTTTTACCTATTTTTAAATATCAAAAATCAATACATCACCATCAGAAATCT
Organism: Pagrus pagrus; assembly: GCF_965226575.1. Classification (NCBI taxonomy): domain Eukaryota; kingdom Metazoa; phylum Chordata; class Actinopteri; order Spariformes; family Sparidae; genus Pagrus; species Pagrus pagrus. Next base: position 30,960,051 of record NC_140188.1, read on the forward strand.
CTTCTGTCTGCACTTGGTTAAGTGACTCTACTAGAATCCACACGCTGAAGCTGTTTTCTAATTATAGCAAATGAAGGGGACATTTCAGTTTCCTCTCTCATGTTTGTATTAAGTTACTTTGATGAGACAAATAGATGTCAATCGTCAAATCCTGCTGGATGCCCACAAGACCCCTCAAGGAAATTACAACGTGGCCCTCTTGAACCTTTATTGTGTGCTTTGCTCAAGTCTGCAAATAAGACAGTGTGTGAATGTGTGTGTGTGTGTGTGTGTGTGTGTGTGTGTGTGTGTGTGTGTGTGTGTGACAAAGAAGGAGAGCGAGACGAGAGAGGGAGAGTGTGTGTGCCTGCTGTGTCATCATGCTCTGCTTCTGGTCAGTCTTTTGCAAATGGGACAGTTTACTTTAGGTTCCCGTTGTCATCTGGAGATTCATTTCCTGTCAACACTCAGAAGATGTACAGACTCCATTTTGGTGGTTAAATTTAGACAGTTAGCAAATCACGGTGTCAGCTCAAAAGAAAGGACAAATGGCACTACATGGACCAAATCACTGAGAATTGTGACCAAGATATTACCTCAAACATATTTCAGAGTTTTCCTTAAGTGCCGTCTGTCTGTCTGTGGATAATTCAGCACTCGGTTAAAACCTTGTGAAGGATGAACACTGAAAGAACCTAAAAATAGGGCTGCATGATATGGCAAAAAAAAAAAGCACTACAGTACTTCATTGTATGCTCACTTGTCACACATTACTTTTAACAAAAAACTGCAGCTTCTGTACTTTGGATATTGCAATTGGCCATACTGTGATTTCGATAATATTTCAAATAATTGTGCAGCCCTATCTCTAAATAACCTGAGTACCTACAAAAAAGCTGAGCTAACGCTAGCGTCATCTTGGCTAACAGCCCCTCTTGATGTCTCCACTGATTTTTAATGTGAAGCTGCCTTATTCAGTGTTTTCACCAGTTTTAATTATCAAGTCAGTTTGGAGGAGACCTCTGTGGATCAGTCAGCTCCTGGTAAAAATCCTCCTGAATAATGAACACAATGAAGGAATCCTTACCTCAATCCTAAACAACAGCTGGCTGTTATTTTTACTATTGAACTATTTTGTAAAGACATTACAGGTAACACATCTACATTTCACAATAGACAGTCATTGTCTTTGCTAAGATATGATTGTGTTGTGTTCTTTGTTTTGTTTTTGTGTTTCGGCCAAGGTTGTTATTTTTTTTGTTTGTTAGTTTTTTTGCATCTTTGAGCCACCGTACCATATACACTGATCCCAGTATATCTGTTATAACCTAATACTGGCATATCATCAGATTAAATTAATCAACTCTGGACCAGTTTTATGTTGTTATACATTTTTAATCTAGTGCAAACACACATCAAATGCAACAAATAAAGTCTTCTTTATTTTATAATGTAGAATGTACTGTATAAGGCCCTTTCATTTTCAGTTAAGCACAGGTAGTCATTACGCACCACAGTTGCATCTGCAGTCTATTTTTGCAGATGTAGAGTAGTTCTTCATTGATAGTTTCAGTCTGCAGACACAGTGCTGTTCTGTATGCTGAAGATGTCTGCAGTGAGATCAGTTGGAGTGAAGCATCTTACATTATGTTTTAAGCAAATCTCCAACCCAGTTTTGAAATGTTAAGGGCAAGGCAACTTTGTCTTTGACTTTATTGATAAAACTATGCTAGATAAAAAATAAAAGAAGAAAGAAATATCTGTACAAAATCACCATTACACATTAATTCATGAAATTGTGCCAGATTTAAAGGTGCATTTCATAAGATCTGGACATAATTTTAGTTTAAAAAATGAACTAACCCTATCAACAGAGTGTGAAGAAGTAACAGATCTGGTGTTATGTCCAAGACGCCTATGTACTGTATTGCAGAGCTCTCCACTGCCAAGCAGTCAGGTATGGGCCGTCTCTTCTTGTAATACATTCTCTAATAAGTCCTCCTGGCCAGGGGGCGATAGTGAGTCATTGTGTAACAAAAGAATGCAAGTGAGCAATGGTTGAAGCTATGGGTACGTAAATATATACATAGAGGTAATTATTTCGGTCTTTACAAATTTAACAACGTGCAATAATGAATTTGCATAAAAACAAATGAAAAATATAAGATAAATGGCAAAAAGGGTTTGAACTAAACCTTGAGAAAGGGGGAAATACTGCCCCCTATTCGGTTGAACTGGATGGCTGGTAATTACAAATAGGTCCTTTAATCAAGGTTCAGATATCGGAGGACACATGACTCAGTGCACCACAGCCAAATACAGGCTGTAGGTGGAGCACCCAACTCTTTTAGAAGGCTAAAAGATTTTAATCAACCGAGAGAGGGCCACACTATCTAAGAGTAACGGATATTTGATACAGTATACTGTATATTGTATTAAAATGACATTTTTAAGTGCTGTTAATCATGTGTAGTTTTATCGTCCTATCTTATTGTGGATTTTGATCAAGATATCCTCCACACAGAGTGTAGTTGACCATCTTAATGTAAATGTGGCTCCTTCTCGTCAGCCCTGCACTGAGAGCCTGCAGGCTAACCTGACTATGACGTCACTGTGATGCAGGCTAATCATCGGCCTCTTGAGCTGGGTGACTCTTGGGAAAGGTGCAAGGTAAAAGGTCAGATGCTAATGATAAACAATGATGTCAGTGCAGGAATGAGTCACTGCTGGCCCGCTCTTCCCGAGTGCTCCTTCTAATACCTGGTCATTGTGCTACATCTGCTTATGAAGGCCAAATTAATTCCAGTGTTTCATTGGCCAGTAGATATAACCTGTGTACGCTTTCTCATTTTGTCTTCAGGATGGAATTAACTAAATTAAAGCTCTGGTCTACGATCTGAGAAAGGTTTAAAAAAAGCATCCCCCCCCCCACACACACCCCTCCCCTCTGTGCTCCTTAACCCCTCCCCTCCAAGCTTGTATCGCTCTCCCCTCGGAGTACACCCCCTCCCGCAACAAGCTTTTTTTTTTCTCTCTTCAACAAACTTTATACGCCCCGCAACAAGCACCAAGAGCAACAAGCCGGACGGCAGAAACCAAATACAGCCCAGCTTTGAATGCGGAGTAACGATGTCGGATTCACAGATAAAGTTATTACAATGCACGTTGAAACTAACGTTAATCTTGTAAGTCATTACAATGTCCACAGCTAAGCTCCACAGCCAAGCTAGCGTAACGTCATAAGCATGCTACAGCTACCTTAGCTACGTTACCTTACAGCTACGTAATAAGTTACAACAGCCAAGTTAGACACTTCTAAAAGTTATTGAGGGCCAAGAGACTAACAGATGCTGCCGTCAGCTTTCATCACAACGATCGCTTCCACATTGTGGCTGAAAAACAAACCTGTGTGAGTCTCGGAGCAACTGTGTGTGTCCCAGCTGCTGTCTGAGTAGCACCAGACCGCAACACAAACGTGTCCGTAAACCGTAATCTCTTGTTTATGACAGATAAGACACACAAATACACACATCGTAACGCATTTATGATAATCCATCATATTGATTTAGCAAAGGCTTCGTTGAAAACAAACGGACAAGACCGGGAGGAGGGTTAGCAAAACAGCTGAGCAGTGACCGGGCGAGAGGTTGTTATGGAGAAATAAATCCGGACAAATAAGATAAAAATCCGGAAATAAATCCGAAACCCCTCCGCTTCGCGTTGGGATTTCATCCATTCCTTCATTCATCTTACTTGCTGCTTCATTTAGCTGCCACGAGCAAATAAATAGGCTGATTTGGTGTAAACATGTTAGCAATGTTAGCTTGTTAGCTTACAATGCTAGCATAGAGGCTAACGTCTCCGTCGAACAAGTAAACAAGTGTTGACAACACTGCAGAGACAGACACCGTCTAATAACACAGAAACAAACTAACGGCAGCTTTCACAGTCATCAGCAGCATCGGCATGAAAGTTATCTGTGTCACAACATCCACAATAAAGACGAAGGTTACCTGCTCAACAGAAACGCTGCTGTATCAGCACCGGGTCCATATCTTCACGGACCTTTCGCCACCGTTCAAATGATGACCCGATGTTTACTCTGGTTTGAGCCCTCTTTGTTTCACATCTCCGCTTTGTGTCTTTTCAGTGACAGACTTTCTTTCTTTGACTCTTTGTCAGTGGGGCGAGCAGAGGCAGCTGAACTGCTCAGGGCAAAACAAACCTCTTGTCCGCTTGTAGTTTCAAATGCGGAAGTGGGTCGGGACCAGACGTGAGCAGGAGCAGGAGAGTGAGCGAGGATTGGATCGGAAAATTGATCTAATAGGAGCCATCCGGGCCGGAAGATGGTATCTTTTTAATTGTAGTATCTGTAGTCCCATTCACGCTGCCCTTTTAGTGCAGGAATCATGGGCGATACTCTGCCTTGCCATCTGTGTTAAAGTTACAAATGCGGAGAGAGACTGTGGCTCTGATCCACCTCCGGAGGTAGTATCAATGCCACAGCAGAGGCGAACCGGCGTCTGTGTGAATGGAAAAGCCAGAGGAGGCGGATCAGGGGTGTGTCGGTCTGATGGAGTTCACAGTCTGACAACTAAACAGATCCTTCACTCATCAAATAAAAGATAAATGTCCCACACTTCAACCCACAAAGCAACATTACAGGACCAAACAACAGTAATGTGGTAACTGGTAGTGTCTTTGGCAACTTATATGAGGAAAAAAATACCACATCCATACGTGTCTGTCATCCTGTCTGTCCTACCGACTCTTTGTCACATTTCTGCCCGAAAAAACAGCGTCTGTCCCCGGCAGCAGAGCTGGGCAGCTCCTACAGTTGATTGGCAGTGATTACGTGACGTAATTTAGAGCAAAAAACTAACTCACCATGTCTTTGTCACCTTCCACTAGTGTGTAGTTGTAGTTACTGTCTCTGGAAACTTGTATAGAAAAAAGTCACTGTGACGGTCAGCCCTCCCGACCGAGACTTCAGTGAACTTTTCCCCAGAAAACAGCATCCCTCCCCGTGAGTGAGAGTCAGCGTCCTGTTTACTGATGGTGATTATGTAATTATGTAATTTAGAGCGAAAAACTTCCAGTATGCATGGCGGGTCAGGATCTCAATCACAACACATTAAAAACTGCTTCCATATGATTATAAACATTCAGCGGATACATGTTTAGATTAACACATTGCTTGGTTCAGTGTGAACAACCAAAGGCAGCGTATAGGCGAGCTTTCGTTGCGATGATAATGTGGAGTCTCTGTGTGAAAAGGGCTTGTGTGACCCACCTCAGTCCATAAACATTACAAAACAAAACATAAATCAGATGCAGTACATTACAAGTGTGCTGTAATCTGCAAAAATAGTGTTTTCAAGTGGCACAATCACAAAAGTTGACGACGCCTCCTTAATTCATGCTTGATTAGGTGGGCGTGCTATAACAGTTATTCTTTATGGGCGCAGACCAAGCCCCCAGTAAAGCTTTGAAGCCAACCTTCATAGTGGCCACACTGTGTAATTATGTCACGTGATGCACTGGGGCCCAAAAAGACTTGGAAAAGTCTTGAAGGCTGCGCAATTAAATAATTTGATCTCTATTCAGGTTAGCCAGGTACTAAACCAGAAGCTAGCCCACTCGGTCAGTGGATGTCTCTGGTTTGCACGCTCTATGGGCCACACACAGCGAAAAATCCGGGTAATTTTATAGCCGGGAAGTCGAGCTTGTTTGGCTTCATTTGCCACTGAGCAGCTTTGATGGGAACGAACAGAGCGCCATCTCCAACGCTGTATTCATATTTTAATTGTTACATTATACATACGCAACGTATGTATCAGACGTTCAGGTGAAAACAGCTAAGGTGGTTGATAATTATTGTATGACAGATTTTACACACTGCGTGTGTCTTTGTCCAGTTTGTGTTTCCTAGCAAGTCATAAAATCCAAAATGTGCCCTGATGTCCACTTTCAAAATATTGGATGTGTTTTCTCTGCGTCTCTCTGCCGTATCTCCTTACATAATTAACGATAGACGTTACAACATAACTTTACAACTTAATTGTCCAGACAATCAGCAATCAATAAAGGCTGCAAACTCTTGAAACCCTGTTTCCACCCCTCTAGAATCTGACAGATTGTTATTATTTGGCTGCTTCCTGATTGGTCAGCAGCTAAAAAGACAAAGGTGAAGATGCGGAGGGACATCTAGCCATATTTCAAGGTAAACAACATAGGATATTTGATAATCCATTGCTTACTGATATACTGCAGCTAACGTTAGCATTCAACCATTTTGTGCACATATTGTGCGCTAATATTTCAGAATAAATTTACAACTGTCCTATTGTATCGAGTTGCTCTATGAAACAGTGATGTTAGCATGGAAGTGTTTGTATGCTTACGTTAGCTGCTGTCTAATGGTAAGTCATGGGTTATCAAATATGTTGTTTTTTGCCTTGAAATGTGGCCAGGTATCCCTCTGGACTTTCATTATCCATTGTCTTTCCAGTTACTGATCAAGCAGTCAAATTATGATGATTTGTGGGATCCCCTACATTTATGACTCAGCCTGGAGCACAGCAGGACAACATGAGCTTCCCACTCTGAATATGATGCCAGAGGAAAATGGACACTGTGTGAATATGGTTGAGCTTCTTGTCTTCTTGTTAACTTTTGTTCTGCTTTCATGGATGTTGCAAAATTTCAAATGTTCTAAGTGAGTGAGTGACCAAGTATGGTAGAGAGGGTACATGTATAACGTTTCAAACGTGGAACTGTCACAGCAGAACGAGCGTCGGCCCTGCTCAGTAACAGCAAAAAACGACACATCAGTGCTGGGTTATTTTGCCTTTATCGCAATATTTTTAGGCTAGACAACTATAAACGTTATATATCTGGATATGTTGAAAACAGCACTTCATAAATACTAGAACTTGCCAACAAAGTTAGATTCATTTTTAAAAAAATATATATATATACAAATAATCAATATAGCTCCTGTAGAGTTGACTATTGGTACCTTCACAAAATATGAACCATGAGATTTTTAATAAATAATCATCAGTAATGTGGATGTAACACCTAAGTGAGTAAAGATTACAACAAGTAGAACAGTCTGGTAAGTTTATTAAATGACATCACTTTACTGTAATGAGCCTTTAAAACCATGAAAAACACTAATGTCATATCAGGATATAAGGATGTCCAACATCTAACACCATATACAGTCTCATTATGATCGAATATCGATTGCCCAGTCCTACAGAAGATCAATTTTTAGAGTCTTCACAGGCTCCTACACTCCCTCAACCATACAGAACATCCAGTTGTTGAACTCATCAGGAATCCAATAAATGACATCCCCTGTCCTGACTGTATGTGTTGAAAGCTTCTTTCTCCCTGTTGCTTTATATTTGACAGGAGGAAAATTGCATCGTAACTTAATTGCCCGTACAGGTGCCATTATCACAGATAGAGACCCTGTAAAAGCTAGTTCCACACATCATTTACTGAACATGTCCAGCTTTTCTCACCAGGCTATTTTTTCTTCCTGTCTTTCCATTAATTAAAACACACCAGTTAACTGGGATGGCAAAGAAAATTTAAGTGGGAGCTGCTGGCACCTGTGGTATTTATTGCAGTTATAGATAGGAACCCGCGGCACGTTGGCTGGCCAGCCTCTCTGTGTGGACGGAGTTAACTGTTGTGTAACTGTGTCTATGTGTAGGAGTCCAAAACTTCTCCACAACATTTAAACTGATCACATAACTCACCCTCATTAGCCTCACAGATGGGGGAATCAAGTTGTGTAATGTGTGATTTCTCTTTTGTGTGTTAGTCGTTATGGTGTCACGCATATCAACTTGGTGTGTGATTAAAAGAAAATCTCAGTGCTTAAAACGGCGTTCCAAACGATACACAGCCTGCAATGAATGCTGTGCATGTGTTATTAATAGAGCACCCAAAAATACTGCCATTAAAGAGCTGCCATCGCTGGCTCCAGTTTTTCCTTCAGTGTTCGACTTTTCATGCTGAAAACAGAAACACTCAAATATTCAGGTAGTCATCCTGTTGAATACGTCACTTCATCACACCCACACCTTTCTGCAGTGAAACGCTGCCCTTAAATTATACAGTCTTCAATTAACTGTTGTGTCTGTAATTAAAAGACTAATAGGCAATTAAAGATGATGCTAAAGCCTATTAATTTGTCGTTTTCTCATAGCTTGAGTAGGCTGATGAGGAAGTCTGGTGTTCCTTTTCCACCTTTACCAGCCTCCATCATAACAATCAGAAGGCTGCAAATTGATAGAGAAACATAAAAGAAGAAATATATGGACTAAAGGGAAACGGTTGCATAATCTATTTTCAACAAACTAATTATCCAGCAGTTCCATCAACATTTTTAACCTTTGTCAGACAATTACACTTGTTTGTAAAGACTACATACAGACTGCTTCTAAAACTGGGCAGACGCAACATGATGAAGGCATGAATTTGAGGAAGAAGAATTTCTGTGTGACTGTTACAATGATTCTTGGAGGGTTAGGGTTCTCTTCTGGGTTTTGTTACAGGTATGACAATGTGGAGCATGTGCAATTGTGCAATGAAAAAGAAAAAGTTTGGGAATCATCAACGATCTCCAGATCAAAGTGTTTGAAAAATGGCTCCTACACTCTTATCAATAGGTTGGCTCCTTGATGAAAGTAATTCATTAGTATATGAATCCCAAAGAATAGGTCGACATCCAAATAGACAATCAAAAACAGTGAAATGAAACATTAGAATACAACCATGATTTGTTAAAAAAAAAAAAAAAAAAAAAAGTTATCAAACATAAATTTGACCGAATGCGGTCATGTGCTAATAACTGTTGAGATATTATCAATTGAAAATAACACAAAGAAAATATTTTCAAGTCGACCAGCAGATAACATTACTGCAGTGTTGTGGAGGAGAAAGAAGAGATATGAAGCTGTTTTGGTATTTTGGGCAGGAAACTTTTAGGAGAGACATGACAATACTAAAGTGGATGGAAAACGATTACTGGCATCAGTGTGTCTTAGCTCTGAATGAATTTTCTGTGAGTGTTGCTGTTTACAATTTTGAAAAATATGTTTATTTTTTCTTCATATAAACAATCCAATATTTCGCATCAATTAAGTATTTTTACAAGAACTATGGTCATGTGTGGGAAATGAAAAAGAAAATTGAAAATTGGCATTTAAGCCTGTGTGACTACAGCCCAAATGACAGATCAAAGTCACTGTAGCTGTTACATCATCTGGATAAAACCCTGAATTTCTAGATACCACGAATGAGAGACGACAGGAGATGAAAAAAATGTGATAATTGATCTCAGTGATTGGGGGTTAGAAGAAGGACGTGATTTGATTAACTGGGAAAGTATGGAGGAGTACAGCAGAAGAAAAGGAAAGACTGGTGCGTAAGAAAGGAAGCAATGGCCTGAAGCGGCTAATGGGCTCATTAGGAAACTCGTGGTCATGTAATGACCTGCCACAGAATGGACATCTTGGCCTCCACGCACTACAGACAAATGAACAGACAGGAATAGAAAGGAAAAATAGGAAAGAGATAGCAGAAGACAGTAATAGAGAAGAATGGAGAGAGAGAGAGAGAGAGAGAGAGAGAGCGAGAGAGAGGTATTTAACCAGTGGAAATAATGAAGGGGCATATAACATGGGTGTCAACTTCATCCCATTCAGTTTTCAGAGAGGTTTAGTTGGATGTATAGCAGGGCTGGGCGAAATGGCCAAAACTGTTTTCACGATATGTTTTTTAATATTGATCGATGTCGATAGTTATCACGATATACAGTATATTTGACAATAATAATGTTGAATTGACAGTTTTAAGAGTATTTTCCTTAGGACAGAACCCAAAACAAACCAGAAGGTTAATTATGGCTTATAAAATACAATTATTTATTGTCAGAATGAATAGGTGACACACATTCAACAGAACCAACCTACCAAATGGCTTGATGTTAAACACTGAATAAATAAAATGATTAATATGTACAACAAATTGCTTGTTTCAAACTTGTCTCAAACATTTTAGAGGTAGTATACTGAACTGAACATTGATTAAAGAAAATAAAATAAAAAGGTAAAGTTGAGGATGATTATGCTACTTTATTCTTTGAATATTGCAGGTAGTTGTTCAGTTCAGCTTTAATGCCTCCTGTTCTGTAAGACCTGATGTGGTTCGGACGTGTGACCAGACCACATATCAACGGTGACATCTCTGAGCTGCTCCTCCAACTTTACCCTACACTCTGCATAGAGCTGGTTTTTCAACCATGCGTATAGGCATCATATCTTTAGCGATACAGTACGTAATTGTGCTGGTTATGTCTTTGTGTCACTTCGGTTTCTTCTCATGTGGTGTAATGGCTGAAAAAGTAGCGGCAACTGTTGGTTGTTGAGCTGAAGTTTGACTAGTAGAAGCAGTGGGGCTGGGCAGTTGGCTACTTGAGGGGTGGCTGACGCTAGCATGATAGCGCTAACTCATACTTTCGGAGTACTGTTTGGGACGGTACCTTTTGAGATGATTGAAGAGGTTGGTGGTGTTTCCAGTTCTGCTGAGGACTGGTCGCCGACACATTTTGCACCTAATGCTGGTCTGTCTTTTGTCAGACTTCAGGTAGCCGAACTTTTTCCAAATAACCGAAGTGGTATGACCTTTCTTCGGTACAATTTCTTCGTCTTTGTCAGTTTCCTCACACTCTGTTTCACTAGTCGGGCCTCTCATTGTTATCGCTCATTTATCATTGTTATCGTGGAAAATTTTATCAGGAAAATTATCGAGATCGTTTTATTGCCCAGCCCTAATGTGTAGCGTGATCGGAAATGTCAAAGAGTGATTCAGACTGATAATCAGAGCAAAGTAATTGGCAGTGAATGATATGGGGCTCAAACAAATCAAAACTGAACTGAACTTATACAGCTAATCTGTTTTTAAATTTGACTGTCCTCATCATTGAATTATTATTTTTGTGAATTATAAGTTCTTTTCCTGACCACTCACTTGTTCAAACAGGGTTGAACTCCAATAAATTGTATAGTTTACTACTAAATCAATATTCCTTTAAAAAATATACACTTTTTAGCTAACTTTATAACAGTAACACTCACACACTTTATTTCTGTCAAGGTACTCTGCTTGGATGACACCTTGTTAGCAGCTGAATGATCCGTGGATTAATTGATCACCATTTTATTTGCAACAATATTCATAATCAAGTGATTGTTTTTGTCATTTTTCATGCAGAAATGATGGAAAATAACTTTCTAGCCTCTCGGATGTGACTATTTGCTGCTTTTCTTTTCCTTTTAGTAAACTGAATATCTTTTTGGTTTCGCACTGTCAGACCAGAGTAAAAGTCATTTGTCAACTTACATGACAGTACATGTTTATTATATTTTGTTGACCAAGCAACTAACAATTAATCAAGAAATGTGTAGATTAATTGATAATCAGTCATCCACAACATGGGTTATAATATTGATGATTCCAAAAATTATAAAATAAAAAAAAATAAAAAATACATTAGACCTATATAGTGCTTTTCAAGATACTCAGAGATGCTTTACAAAGGAAACAACAAGATGATTTGCAAAAATTTCCATTACCGTGTGCATTTTGAGGCCGAGCAAATATAAGATCACGACCCAAAGAAAGAAAATAAAGGAAACAACAGTTAGATGAGAAACTTGAGTCCTATGCAGAACAGAAAACCAAAAGGCCAAGATGGCCGACCAGACGGCACATCAGAGCCACAGCAGGGTTGTGACTGGGGAAACCTCTGCACATTGCTTTTAGCTTCACTCACATCATAATGCAACTACTGCAGCCATACTGCCAGGTCGTTGAAGGTGTGCATACACACACATACACACAAAGTGTAGACTGTCTTTCACCCTGTCAGAGTTTTATAATTGTGGACTTGAAAACCCGACAACAACCCTGATTAACTGGGCGACATTTGCTCTGTCAACCAAGAATTTTCCAGTCTGGCTATGAGTGCAACACGGACTGATCCAGAGCAGCATATCATTTATGACATATGTTGAAACTCCTCTGTGAGGAAATGAAATAGATTGTAAGCACAGAATGTATGTGTTATAATACCAAAAGCAGGACTTAAGCTAAATCCAAATGATTGGATGGTAATGTATATAAATGTGGTTTACTTGTTTATGTATTTGACCAAGAACAAAATATTTCTGGATGGTATAAGTGAGAATAAAACAGAAAAAGAATTGGAGAGGCAAAAACCTGAGAAGATACATTACCCAGCTTCAGACACATTAGTCTCACAGCATTACTTCAGCCAGTAGCTATCGCTCACCCCCTGCAGACTTGAAAGGTTAAACTTTTTTTAGTTTTCACCACAGACAACAGAGCCTAGGTTTTCAGAGCCACATTTTCAGAAAGCTAAGGACCCGGGTGCCAGATATTTCCTTTAGCAATTATTCTTATTATGTATGTACAGTTGACACAACTAGTGCAATCATGAATTAAAAAAGAGCATAAATAGGCTTGATGTAAGTAATTACATCCAGTATACATGCCAGTGTATTTGATGCCACTCAACACTTAGTTACACGTCTACTCGTATGGAGACAGGACAAAAAAGGAGCTGGTGTGGAGGAAATTTATTGATGAAGTTGGACTACCTGGTAAGTCATGGAAATATGTCCCAGCACAGCATAGCCCTGATCGATCTGAACTCCAGTCAGGGAACATTTTCAAAGTTGTTTGCTTGTCGTCTAGCCGACAGACCTGATGAAGCACGAGTTCAGGCTTTTTTACAAGTCTGCATTATGATGTTGTTATTTCAGCGTCTTTATGAACCATTTATTGCGTCAGATGTTTTGTTTTGAAGTGCCTCCGCAGGTTGTAATCCTTTGCAAAGGAGGTGCACTCATTGCAGAGCAAACACATTGGCTTGCCCTCAGCAGTTTCGATGTACACACACACATATCTCAGTGCAGTCGATGTTGAATTTCCAATTTTCTGCATCAACTTTTCTTTTCTTCGAAGTTGACAGTAATATGTGCCATATTGGATATACTGGAACGTGCTGTCTTCAACCAACTGTCTTCTTACCTCTCACAAAACGACCTCCCTGACCCTAATCAGTCAGGCTTCAGGATGGCTCACTCCACTGAGACGGCCCTCCTCACAGTGACTGAGTCGCTCCGGGCCGCCAGAGCCTCGTCCCACTCTTCAGTCCTCATCCTCCTCGACTTATCCTCTGCGTTTGACACAGTCAACCACCAAATCCTCCTCTCCACTCTGGCCAAACTTTCAGACCTTTCAGGTCACGTGGAATGGCTCCCTGTCCAAACCCTGCTCCCTGGATACTGGTGTCCCTCAAGGCTCAGTACTCAGACCGCTTCTGTTTTCACTATACACTAGATCACTAGGCTCTGCAATCACATCACATGGATTCTCTTACCACTGTTATGCTGATGACACACAGCTGTTCCTCTCCTTTCCCCCATCCTCAAATACCCACGTTGCCACGTGCATCTCGGAATGTCTGGCAGACATTTCCGCTTGGACAACTGCCCATCATCTCAAGCTCAACCTTAGTAAAACTGAACTCCTCTTCATCCCGGGAAAAGACTGCCCTCACATGGACCTGTCGGTCACTGTTGAGGACGTCACTGTATCCACATCATCGACTGCAAAAAATCTGGGTGTAATCCTCGACGACGGACTTTCCTGCACCCCCAACATCACCGCAGTGGCCTGATCCTGCAGATTTGCCCTCTACAACATCCGCATCCTCACAAAGGAAGCAACGCAACTCCTGGTTCAATCGCTGGTCATGTCCCATCTCGACCCTCCATAGCACTAACCTCCCAAATGCTGGATTGGACTATTTGTGGCAAAAATGTCAATTATTAAAAATATTTTTTTTCAGGTTTGAAATTTTATTTCATTGTAAACAGAACTGATTGGTGGGCAGGTCTGATTTAATGGAAACACCACCTGAAACACACTAAATATTATATCACAGAATACAGTATGATATAAAAGCCAAATAAACTACGAAAAAAGCCCAACCACACAAACACCTGTAAGGGAAAATTGCTTACAATATATCAATTTTAGGAGATACCATGGCTAATGTTTAAGCATTTTTCATTTCTCACTGAAGAAAACTAAATTAAAAACGATGATTCAAATACTGAAGTTATAGGTAGCGTCTTTTTTCCTATGATTTCCAAGTTTCAGGTGTATGAATGTCTTTTCAGCATCAGAGATGACAATATCATAATATCAATCATGTTGGTATAATCGGTTGAGTGCAATTTTTGATGTGAATAGCAATTGGGCACTCAGGGTTTTACAGGCTGTTCAAAAGCTGGGGGAGCGGTGGGCTGCTATTTATTTTGAATATGACCTGGCGTTGCAGCCCTGTTACCTCCTGAGCTACAGATGGTGTAAAGGCCCCTAGTAATGCCACGTTGAGGCGTTGGAGAAAAGCTCAACTTCCTGTAAATCTCCTCTGATTCAATGCAATGAAAACCAGGCGAATACCCATTTTTGTCTTTTTAATAAAGAGCACAGTCTTTTACTACCCTGCTCCACTAGTGGGGATTGCTTCCAGAGGATCGAACCTCTTATGTTAATGGACTTTTCGAGGTTCAAGGTTAATTTATTTGTCTTTCTACAGATGGCACCAGGGTGAACAGACTGTGGCTGGGTGGGTGTTGTCTTTTAGTATCTTTGGGCTCTGTGCAAACATCTCACTTCACTGTTGTCACTGATGCTCTGTAGATGGTACCAGTGATGTGCTGGGTGGTTTTAATCAATCGCTGTAGAGCCTTCCTGTCCTGGGCCGTGATGTTTCAGTCAAGATGCTTTCTGTTGCTCAACTGTAAAAATGAACAAGATGTGAATGTTTGCATTTTAGTTTCCCTCAGAAATGCAGTTGTTTTTGAGCTTTCTGAACTGTGATAGAAATGTGAGATGACCATAACAGGTTCTCTTTGTTCCCAATCTGGTTTCTCATTCCTCATGTAGTTTAGTCATATAGAAAACACTCACTATATGAGCTATAAAGTCCCAAGGACAACCAGACTAGGGTAACTTAGCTAATAGACAACAACTGCTCTACAGTCAAAGCTTTTCAGTTGGAACTAACACTTCGTATTTATGTATGGCATCTACTAAGTTGTTTGCTGTATTAGGCTAATTCGGCAGTAATTATTTGGTTGCTTGGGCGTACTGAGCTACAGAAAAAACAAACCAAACATTCTGAAACAGTTGAGAATAAATACATGTACTGTTACAGCCCTAGTCATGTATTGGATAAGTTGTATGTATAAGTTATGTGTAATTATGATCTCTTTTGACCCAGAATCATGCAGACCTTCAGAGAATGTATTCATCATTTTAGAAAGTTCTCAGCATTATTTCTGACCAATTCATTTTTGATAACATTTCTATTAATACATGATCTTGAAAGCACATGAATATATTGAAAAAGACTGTCAGCAGCAAAAGATAATTCATGTTCTGTATTTCATGTGTAACATTAGCTGCAGGACCCATCTTTTATACAGTGGAAATACATGTGTGTGTTTCTGAAATGTCTTGTTTCAATGATTTCAAACTGCTAGACTTGAATGACGCTGTGAGACAACAGAACAGAAGATACTATTTCCATCTGTTCAGGTCTCTCCGTGTGTGTCTCTCTGTCACACATAGTTAATTGAGAATGACAGGAATCGGAAGTCACAAGAGTCACAACTGTTGTGAAGTGACAGGTGTTCAAGAAAATGACTCTCAGAAATATGGCCACATTTAGACACATACACACACTCACTCACTGTAGCTTGTATGAAGCTTGAGTGTTGTCTCTGCTTGTGGTCGTTGTGATGCTCATTCAAGGAGACGTTTCATCTTCTGTAGCTCTGGTAAAAGGGTGGATAGGGCTGTGATATAACTCACTGTGGACTGCAAAACATGAGCTGTACACATTGCATTTCATAGCCTGAAGGGCTAATATCAGTAGACTTATTTTTTTTATCACCAATATTATCCGGGTTATTAGTTTGTAATTACTCATGTAAGTTGTTACTCCATGCTCCAACAGGCTGGACACACTGGATGCGTGTGCAGCGCTGCTGCGTAGCATTACCTCTCGCTTTTCATTTCGGTGTCCATGTTAACTGGTTAGGCTGTTCACACTGGATGCATGAGACGCGCTTCTCATGCCTATTTCTACCGCGACACATGGTCATATGGACATCATGCCAGCATTTCACTATGTTTTAACGTCTGTATGTGTAAAATATGTTACAGACATGAAGAGGATACACACAACAGGTGAGGGGCAGTTTCTTTCCTGTGCACACACAAGTCAAACTCCATTTAAACAGATAGGGCAGGCAGGAGCCGCACTGCAACCGCCACGCAGCCTATGGGAACACAAACACGTGAGTGAGCCGCAGCAGCTCAGCAATGCACCTCTCGCTTTTCCTTTCGCTGTCCATGTTAAAAGGTTAGACCGTTCACACTGGATACGTGAGACTTGCTTCTCACGCGAATAAAGCTTCAGAGTCTCAACTATTTCTACCGCGACCTGTAAACGACTTGTAGACACTACTGTGTCATTGTCAGAAAACGTAGCTCACAGTTGAGCAGCCGTGCCATGAATCACAGCATTATTTACTTGCAGCATTAACAACTTGATATTTAGAGCCGTGACTAAGCAAAGCAAACACACAACGTCCCCAGTGTGTGAAAATGACAGATGCTTTCTTTCTGCCAGTGAGACACTGATTTATGCAATTGGTTTCTGCAATTTTAAAGTGGGATATGAATAATCAACATAATTAACAATTAATTAGCATTTCCATCTTCAGTGACAGGTTTTTTTAAACAAACCTAGTTGATATAATGACAAACAGCTGTCAGTCTCCTGACAGTAACAAACTGATATTGACTCTTAAACTTTTCAGTTAAGTTTGAGTGGGTGCATGAGTGAGTTCCAAACCTGAATGTGTTATGAGAACTGGACACCATGTTCCAAGATGGCGGCCAGTAATTCAAATGAAGTGACTGACCCAGCATATATGCCAAAAAATGTTTCTCTTCCTGGCTTCTTCTTCACATGAGTTATTGGCCATGCTAGCTTGTGTAGACTTCACTGCTGCAATGTCTCTGGGCTTGTTAGGTAGAGCAGACAGGCTTGGTGACAGAGCAGCAGCAGGGCAGCCTAGTGGCAGCGGACAGTTATGATGATAATAATAATAACAACAATAATAATAATAATAATAATGATAATGATAATAATTTTACGAATATGTCTAAAGTTATGTGGGGCATTTTGAAACTCAGACATTAAGCATTTTTCTTACTGCAAGGCATGAATATAGCAAATATTTACAAATGATGATTTTATTATTATTTTATTGTATATTGTAAATTAATCCAATGTAAAAAAAAAAACTGTGCTGTTCTGAGTATAGCCTTAATGTGCTCAGTCATAAGGTTAACGTTATATGGCAAAGTGAAGTTATGATCAGTAAGAGTGACATGACAGTTGTTGCAGGAGAGTAAAGGATGGGGAGTTAACGTTACGTTATTCATTAACTTCCAGGCCAGCGATGCATTTCACTACGCATGATTGTCCCCCCTTCCCTCTCCCCCGCTGGCCTGCTTTAAATGTTAAGCTAGGTAAGCCTAACTTTACCTTGCTAACATAACAAACAGATAAGCATTGCTGGTGTTTGAGAAGTGGTTGCACTCTGTTTGCTTACACATGGCAAGGTGACAATCTTCTTTCATTTTTTTCCTACTGATTAGTGCAATGGACATAGCACAAAATGACAAAAAAAAAAAAAAAAAACATATTAGACAGACGTAGGTGTAGCAAAATAAACAGACAAGAATATAGACACAGGTGATGATTTAAATTTTGGTGCATACTTTTAGTTGTTACTACGTCCTGTGTGGTATGTAGCTCTGCCCAGGACAAAATGTTTGGAACTTCATGTGTCTGCAAACCACTGATTTGTTAACATTTGTTTGCATTGATAGGTCACATTCATTTAACATGTTTATGACCTAACTTTCATGTCTGAAGGTGGAGGGGGTGGTGGAGGAATTACAGGCATCAAGGCCTGTCTGGAACAGTTAAAGGCAGCATTTCAACAGTTCTTTTCGACACATTTTCTTTTTTTCTCCAGCTATGTTTGTGGTTACCAAAACAGGTATTTTAAGCCAAAGCCAGGTCTTTTAACCTAATCAGACCATAAACACAGCATTGTCAGAACATAAAATTGAAAACTGTACCTCAAGAAATGTAAAGTTTCAACATATCAGTAGTTTTGCAGAAACAAACATTGCCAACATTTATTCTATGTAATATACATACATGCATACCAGACAAATGTCCAAGTACACCATTATCTGTATCTGTATCGTTCAACCAAATAAATGATCTGTACTTGTACTGTGCAGTACTCTTACTTTACTGTAATGGGTTGGAAAGGTTGTTTGTTTTGGAACACAAGAGCAAGATAACTATTTACAGAACAAGTTTTTTACAAACTTGAATAAATAGACTTCAGTAAGCTACCCAGTGAGGATCTTCCTTCATCCCAAGTAAAGCTATTGACACATTTTACTCGAATGATACCAAGATAACATTATATGTACTGGATGCTCATTTCAGCTGAGTACTCGCTCAACTCTAGGAATGTATTAAAGTTTCTCATTTTCAGTATGAAAAGCTTTTTTTTCTTGTACTGTGGGAGGTTTTAAACCACAGTAAGATATGTTCCATAATACAAATGAATAAACAGGTGAATAGTTGGATATGTTCCCTTATAGTCTTTTTAATAGTGCCTCCATGTGTAATAGAACATTGTGCATTAAAAAAACATTGGTGCAGAGCGTGATTCTACTGAAAGGTAACAAACCTCCCACTCTCTGTTGAAAGAGCTTCAAGATGTATTAAAAAAAGACTTGAAGTAACAAAGGGAAATAGTAACAGCGTTTATGCCCTTAGATTTAACTAGTTTGTTATTAGCTCTGTGCCACGGGTAACTGTAAGGCTCATATCTATCATGGGCTTAATGAAGAACACTTCTAACAATATCAGCGCTCGCTTGCATTTTATTGATTTGTGGGCTTTATAGCAGATTTAATCAGGTGTATGTGTTGTAGTGTAATAATGGTTTAATGGCTTTGTTCCAGCAGCAGTCTGAGTGTTTTCCCTTCATTTCACAAAGGTGTGGAGAACCAGGAGAATTGTTTGTGTGTCTCATAAGTTGGAAATCATTAACTAAGGCTCACAGATTCTGAAACAAGATGGCAACATATTTTAATTAATTTCTTCAGTCTCAAGCGCAACAGAACACAACAGCAGTGTATCTTACTTCTCCTTACTCGCCCTCCCCACTTATGGTCCTCTCTTCCTAATGTCCACTTTCTCTGGTCTCAGGTCAGCACTGCACACAGGTGATTAAATATTGATTCAGTCAGTCCGCCCATCACCTCTTCAACTGTATATCAAATATATGAGGAAAAAAAACAATGCTGAGGTTTATTTCCTTTCACTGATGGGACTTCAGGGGCTGATACAACCACCCAACCTTAACCGTGTGCCAAAAGAAATCAATAGCTAAGCACCGTGGATCATGTCCAGGAGAACTTTATCTCACTGTCACAGAGTCAGACACATAAACCGTCACACATGCACACTAAAGCTAACTCAAAGTTCAAATTTGTCGAATATATGAGGAGGTTCATTACTTCTCACTTCTGGGGTGACAAACAGACCATCAAAGGAATACTCCAGGACTATAGAGTGTTTTGGCCACTTAACTGCAAACTGAATATACTGTGGTAAAACATGTCCACCACATGTCTTTACACTGATCTCTAATCCTCAGATAGCAATTGGTTTTCCTTCTTTTCACTGCTGTATAGTGACAGACATCAGATATCATTTAAATTGAGTGTTCAGTCCAGTGTTCTTTGTACTGTTAAGAAAATAGTCCATTCCATTCAGTCTCCTCTCTCATCTCGCCACTGTTCAGTCAGGCATTCTGCCCAGCAAAGCACCAATTGAGCACAGACAGTATTTTCTGGAACAGAGCACAGATGACATATTCTACACTGAACACCTCATACTGTGAGTGAAAGGCAGTTCCCTTCATGTGTGAGGACAGGTGACATGTTTCCAACAATGTTCAAATCAGAGAAATCCACACAGCCATATTCAAGGTAACAGTGAGCACCCCTCACCGAGTCCCACCCAACTACTACTACCACTACTTATCCGTGTAACAATTTAGCCACAATATAGCACGTTGACCATACACAGTCCAGCCATTTAGTACATTTTAACCTAGTCTTGTTTCCCTCTTCTTTCTGTACAGCATCTAAGACTCAGGCACATTTAGAGCCATGGTGCTAGGCAGACTGGCACCAGGAGTACTGACCGCCTGGTGAGACACGGCAGGCATCAGGGAGTAGGGAGAGAGGGAGGGGTTGTGAGAACCGATACCCACTCTCACCTTTCCCTCCCTGGTTTTAATCCCTCAATCCCTCTCTCCTCTTTTCTTTTTCACTGCTGATAGCTGGTTGCAACCTCTCTCACTCCCACACAAACAATATGGACTTTATACCTACAGTGGGTGATCACAGCAAAGGAAACACCACATGAGAAAGGATTAGGTGCTGAAGTTAAACTAAAAGACAATTACAGTGAATTCAGATTGGGTATCTGAATGTTGGAAAGTGATTTAAAACCAGATTTATACACGATGGCTGCTAAGAGTAACATGAGGCAACAGATTTCTACAAAGTGTCATCGGTGGTGAATTATAGGTGGCTGAGTCACAGTTTCAGAAATCCTCACAGCATATGTCAAACGGAGACAGACTGCAAAAAGCAGAGCTGGTTGGCACAGATTGACAGATGCTCAACAAATCAGACTTCCTCAGCTTTATGGAGCTGGTATTTATGGCAGGGTAGACATTCAGAGAGCACTTGAATTCATCTATAAGAGGCAGTGCACACAGTAGCATAACCTGCTGTCAGAAGCTCATATTCCAAGCTAATAGGTTTTTTTGATGGTTGTGTATGAGTCAGTGTAACAATGTCTCTACCATCATTTAGCTGTTTTCTCTGAGCTTTACTGCTGACTTGCAGCACTATTAATGATTACTGACAGTGAAAAGGGAAGTAGTATCCACAGAAATAGACCAGGTAGTGGGAGGGTCTCACTTTAATATAATTCAATGCAATTAAATGTTAATTGTGACTGTTGGAGCATAGATGTGATTGTTCTCATTTATTCTAGATAAAAGAAATGTGGCTCAATTAAGAATTGAGACAGCTTCTATGCAGAGGCAGCTGTTCAATATATATACAAGGAAATGGCCTCATTTGTTGCTGGTACACACCGCCTTCACATTCATTATTAAAGAATGCAATATCATCAGAAGCACCGCACCCCTGCACTCACAGTTAACCCATGACCACTGACACATTCAATCCCACTCACAGCTCTGTTGGATCATTACTCCAGAATACCATGTTTCAGACACATTTTCTTCATATTTTTTGTTTGGTATTTTTGCATTTATTTGACGGATGACAGTATAAATACAGACAGAAAACATGGTAAGAAATGAAGGTGGGGTTGACATTTAACCAAGGTCCCAACCTCAATGTTCGTTGTGGTTACATGTTATGGTTCCGCAGGGCTTTGGCGATGCCCTCCCATCCCAGTTATAATCAAAAGAGCTGTTGTGTTTCACTATTGCTTAAATACCTACAGCCGAACTACTACTGTCAAAATACGCCTCCAAATGAGAGTTACTTCTCTAACCATGGCTCTATGAATTCTTGCTACATAGCAGTGACAGTATATACCCTATACCTAGATTTCCTCCACCTGTAGTGGTCAGGGGCAATTAAATTTAACTCCCCAAATCAAATCTTTAATTTTCCAGTTTTATATGTCTTAGTGTTCCACACATTTGAGCTAGCATGGTGGTGCTGTGCTCTTTGGGGGAGTAGGGTACAGAGGTTTGGAAATTTCTCGATTATAAGATGCATCGATGCAGAGACAGAGCATAATCTAGACTCTGCAGCTTATGTTGATTGTTGATTGTGATTGTGTGCGGACATTAGGCTAACATTACTTATTGTATGTTGGAGTATGTAGGAGGGAGGCAGAGATCCTCTGCTAGTGATATAAAAAACAAAATCTCACCTACTATTATTGAAAGAGGACATCTTAGGCCACATGTCGGATTTTATGAACTTGCTGGGAAGCACAAACTGGACGAGACCCACGCTGAGCGTGACTTCTGCCTCACAACAATTACTAATCACGTCAGCCATTTTACAGCAAGCCCAGCTAATCAGCCATGATCTGATTAGCTGGATAAATAGATAAATGCTTTGTGTATGTATTGTTTATGTTTTGAAAAGATGCAGCTTTTATTTTGTAGACTGCTGTAGTCTGATTATTGGAAGGACTTTCTGAAAAAAAAGGGCAATTTAAATGATAAAAAGTAGCCACGTGCGGTAATACAGATCATTGAGGATGCCGTGCACTGAGATGCATCGAGAATCGTTTTGCATTCAATCGCTGAATCGTAATTGTATCGAATCGTGAGGCCAGTGAAGATTCACACCTCTAGTAGAGTACTAGACAATCTCACAGAATTTTCTTGGATTTTATTTAATTTTAGGGGACATAATAACTAGCTGGATAATCAGACTGAATCAACATCTTGTTTCACTTCATTAATTCAGACAGACATCATGTTCATCTTCGCTGATTTGTTTTGGGAAAGGTGGGTTTATGGTGTTTTGTTTTGCCTTAACCAATCCATCTAGCAAACATTTTCAGTTGATGCAGAAGCTGTGGTCGTGGTTGCAAGGAGCAGTTAGCTTGATGGATAGTCACAACAATCAAAGACTAATCTTGATGTGCAGCTAAAAGGACGTTTCATTTTCAGGCAGTACAAAGAAATTGATCAGGTTATTGTGTACATCTGTTTTGAAAGAGGGAAAGAAAGATGCAACATTTTTAATACTATTTTTTTTTTCAACACACCTGTTTGCAGGATGCACAGCAATGATGTAATGTATCTATTTGAGTAGGATTAATAACTGTAATACTACAATGGTGAAACGAGGAAAACTTTCTTTTAGTGCCGTACCACCCGACTACAGAGCAGCCTTTTCTCTCCTCAATTCATCCTCAGTACCCATACCCATAGAAAACTGTTTTAACTTCATGACTTATCCAACTTATCATGATAAGCCAGAATCCCACACAGCGACAGGTATTAAGAATAACTATAATAAGAAGCAAGTCTTTTCACTGATGGTCTTGTTTGCTTATGTAGGTCATACAGAGGCATCAGTATTAAAGGATAACTACCGTTTTTTACAATCTGGACCTTATTTCCAGCAAAATATATGGTCATGTACTCACCCAGATAACTTTGGTGTCATTCGGCGTCGTTCGGACGAAATTAGATCCAGTGTAGCGCCGATATATCCATATAATGCGAGTAACGGGGCATCGACACACAGCCTCTATATGACGCATTATCTACCACGAAACTAGTTCATTTCACCAATATTTTGTTACGATATGCTAGTGCTATTCCCCTCTGAGTCCGGGCTCGTCTGTTGTCAACATCCGGGGTCTGTAGGTTGCCCTACTACCTCTGACCTGGAAGATATCGTCTCTGAGCTGCGCGCGCACCCGCGACAGCCCAGCTTGTTTACCTGTAGCTGCTACCATATGCTGCTACTGCTAGTTTGACCCCGGATGTTGATAACGGACGGGCCCGGACTCAGAGGGGAATAGCACTAGCATATCGTAACAAAATATTGGTGAAATGAACTAGTTTCGTGGCAGATAATGCGTTATAGAGGCTGTGTGTTGATGCCCCGTTACTCGCATTATATGGATATATCGGCGCTACGCTGGATCTAATTTCGTCCGAACGACTTCAAATGACACCAAAGTTATCTGGGTGAGTAAATGACCATATAGTTTGCTAGAAATAAGGTCCAGGTTGTAAAAAACGGTAGTTATCCTTTAATTTGAGAATGTTTTTTAAAAAACAGTTAAAAGTTTTTTGTTTGTATGTTGTATGTATGTTGTAGTAACAACAGTCCGTCCATGTTGTGATGTGGCTGTATATTTAATATGCACATTCTTAATTCTTCTTACAAAGCTGTTATTTGTTGGTTGTTTCTCTAAAAATCCTGTGTCTGTAAATGGCAAAACACTAGACCTATTTGAACACTGAACAAAGTGGAGGTGTAGGTGGTGTTTCATAGGTCTCAAATGAGGCTACAGAAGTACCTGATTTCCTCTGAGAAATGTTAAACAATTACTAGACTGTAGCCTGTGACCACTATTAATTAGTGGCATAGCAAAGTTAGTTCTTTTCCTCTATTTTTTGTAGAAATGTGTAAATGTAAGGTTGTCTGTAAAATATTCAAAATTGACCATGAAGTCCAGCTCATTTGTCATATAGCAACTGTCGAGGGTCGACACAATTTAGTAACATTTGGTCGTTTTCTTGAAGAACTGGTGTGAAAATGATCCCACTGAGCAATGATACAGCTGCCTCCATGAACAGCTGTGTGACGTCAAACAGGCCCAACCATCAGATCTCAAACATCACAAACACTCTGTTCAGGATGCAGCGTGAGCAGCCCCAGCTGAATATCAAGTGGCCACAGAAGAATCTTGATATTCATGTATTGTTGGGTGTTTTTGTTCCGCTTTACGCCCCGCTGTGAAGACACATGCAAACAGACTCAGCAGCCTCCCCACAACTCCAGTGCAGAATCAGCCGAAACTCTCCCTGACAATCACCATGATTAGTGCTCCACTCCAGTCATAATGAGCACATCCGTCTTCTGGCAGGGAAAGCATTGATTCTCTGTAATGTGACGCGATGCCACTTAATGGAAGGAATGCTTGAAAAATGCCATCCTTCTGTCGCTGTGCTACATGTGACAGCTAAATGATTACAGCAGAGGAGGCATCTTTATATATTTGATCTCAGTCACACTTGATGAAATAAATTCAACTATCACAGTAAATTGTATAACTTTGTTTTGTAATGATGATGCCTCCATAAAGGGATGGTGGGGCGCTACACGTTGAACATGAAACAGTTGTAAAGTCAGACAAGTTCTGTACTTCAACGTGTCATTATGAAGTAAATGTTGATTGCACACTGTAATGGATATAGGGGTCTTTCCATGCCAGCTCACCCAAAATTCAGAACTTTTCCCAGTGCATGTCATGGAAATTCATTTTAAAAGTTCTTGTAAATTCATTCATTCAATTTTAATCCTACAGCTGTACTCCAGATACTGGAGTGATAAGTGATGATTTTTTAAGATATGGCCCTCAGAGCTAAATTTCAGTATTTTAGTGATTCTTTGTGTATTCTAAACCTCACCAATCACCTATTTTTCACTGGATTGGGTTGAAATTTGTCCTAAACATCAGAGAAAAGGATCATTTACAACATGTATTTAAGTTATAAAATGAAAACAATCTGGTGGTTTGGAGTTACAAAGAGGTGAGCTTACCAGAATTCCATTGCTGACTCCAAAGTTTGAAAGATATCTTCAATTGTAAATGTGAAAAATCATAAATATAGTGTTCCTAAATTAATCCATCAAACCTGCACGTCCGTCATGGTCCTTCTGAGCAGCTACATCCAAAAAGAAAAGGGAACATTTGTATTGTATCACATATTTACTGATCTACAAAAGTATAAGTAAATGATCAGTCATGGTGTACAACTCCTTTGTAAAAGGTACCTTTTTAAAAAATGGAAGTAACTCTTGTCAAGCGCAGCATTAAAGCGTGCTGTTCGCTTCCTTCATCTTTCCACTTATAGAGCATAAACACCACTTACATTGTTCATCACTTCACAGCCTGGACTTGTTGACTGGGTTTCAGTAATAAACAGAAATAATTGAAACACACTGTGTGAAAACAAGAAAAGAAAAAGCATGGACAGAGAGAGGAGGTGTTGGAAGTCACAAGGTGAAGAGAGGAAGCGTGAGAGAGTGGAGGAAGAGGTGTAAAGATGAGGTGTGAATCACGAGGCGATAATGTAAAAAACACACACACAGACTAGAGTGCGTCTGTGTGTCAGATTAAAGGCTTGAAGATGAGATGAGTGTACACGTCTCCTGTGGAAACAGAGGATATCCATTAAAAACATAACTGTGTGTGTGTGTGTGTGTGTGTGTGTGTGTGTGTGTGTGTGTGTGTGTGTGTGTGTGTGTGTGTGTGTGTGTGTGTGTGTGTGTGTGTGTGTGTGTGTACGCAGCACGCACATGTTTGAGAAAGTGTCTGAAAGATGAATGGGAAATGGAAGAGTGGAAGAGGGATTGGGTTTGTCACATGTGTAAGAGATAGTCTGATAATGAGTTTATCAGTCTGTATCTGACTGGACTGTTATAAATGAATTACTGGGCCCGGCGAATATACTGGCCCTGAACTTGGTAAATCCTTTTATCTTGGGAATCAGCACAGGTTTCTGTACGCCCACTCTCTGCACAGCTCCCTCCCATTTCCTCCATTTTGCACCCTGCTTGACTTTTTTCTTTGTCTGTGTTCCCTGCACCTTTATTTCTAGTCTGACTCATCCGTGTTATAATTACATTTTACTAAGCTCTGCCCTGTACACACCAATCCCCTCCTATATCCACTGTATCATGCGACCAGGGCTCGAAGGCTGCAGTCTTAGTTATAGCAGACGCTGCATCTCTCGCTCTGAAAAGCTCCTACTGAAACAGCCGAGGTTGAAACTCAGCAAGGTGCAGGAAAGGGGAGGCTAAATTGGTCCTGCTATGGTTGAAACTCTGCACACAACCGCAACAGTTAATTTCCAGTGGCAACCAAAAGCAGATGCAGATCGTCGCCATGCCAACCTGACTGACCCCCTGACCATCTCCGCTCCCTTCCTCCCTCCTCTTTCCTTCCAACATCTTCCCATCCCACGCAAGACAGCAGAAAAAGGCGTGAGAGGCAAAAGAGAGAGAGACTGAGTCAGTTTACACTAAATCTAGCTGAGCCGATTCAGAAGACCCTGATCCTCCTCAAAGGTTCACCAACACACACACACACACACACACACACACACACACACAGTCCAGTCCTGCGTAAAGCAGATACTGGAGAGCGCTGCCTCTGTCTGCCACTCTCAACACTCCTGTTGATCTCTTTGTCTTGCTGAGATACTCTGATCTTCACAAAGCAATTATCAGTGTTTAACATTTCTAAACATCATTCCACCCATGCTGTCTTACCTCACTGTGCATTTCCTTCAGCTCAGTGCCACACCAGCCTCACACCAGGAGGATTTTTAGCTATCATCCTTGTTCCCTTTTGATAAACAGCAGCCACTGGATACTAAAAGCTGTCTTCCTTCAAAGCTGTTATTAAGAAGAATCATTGACACACTTTATGACTCGGGTATGACTGTTTACTAAAGCTGTACTGGATATTTATGGAAGAAATCACAAGGAGGGAGCTGCAACAGTAAAGAGCAACCCGACCCCCATAAATGAAGTGCCCAAATTTAGCTTGTTTGGTTAAATTGATTTAATGTGTCAGGGGTGATCAGTAATGGGGAATCTGTGCACAGAGAAAGAAATAAAATAATAATCTGCCACTGAGCAAGGGCTCTGTCCAGAGAACTAGATCCCTTTCCTGTACTGCATCATAGCCAGGCTGGAGAATGTGAGTCTGCTCTCTGTGGCTGATGGATTTCACCTCGAAAGATTTCTGGGTATACAATTCATATTTTTCCTTTTCCTCTTACTGGAGTTTGGAGCCACTGATATAAAAAGTTGCCTAGAGAAACTTGATTTAAGCTGAATCAGTTGTTTCATAATATTATGTAGATTCATTCAGGATTCATGATTCTATTTGGCGCCTTCTATATGACATTTAAAGACTTGTAATATTTAACGGTGCAGTCATGAATAATCAAAAACGATGAGAAAAGTATTACAGGAAACTGAACTGAGAAAGAGATAATCTTACAGTCTGTCAGGAGTCATAATTCAGCATCTCTGGGGGGCTCACACATGTTTGTTTGGTTTTATATTTTTGACATATTTTATTTACTTAATGCCAATACAAAATAAATAAATGTAATACTTCTCCCGCATTTTTGCATACCTGATGTGCTTCCCTGCAGTGCACAGAAGGAAATCAATATCATCTAAGTCCAAAGCTGTACCTTTTCCCATCAGATTCTGCAGTTCCCCTGAGCTGTGCAGAGAATTTTAGCATCTTTCCATGAAATGTTGTTTTTACAATCTGCAAATGCCACTTCCAACCTGTTTCCAGCTGCAGCAGGCAGCTGTGCTCAGAGAGTGAATATTGGACAGGAACAAAATGCTAATGTTGCTCCATGTCTGGTAGATGTGTAATTAGGCAATTGTTTGCTAACACGTTTGCCCACTAAAACTTCAAATATTTTTCCTTAACCAATCAACAAACCAATGTATCTGTCTGAATTTAATGTTGTTTCAATAGACACTGATGCCTAACTATGCCAACATACAAGTTTTTAAGAGCGGAGCTCAGCAAACTTGGCCTGTCAGTGGAGCTGATTGGCTAATAGCTATTCCTCCCACGTCGCTCATTGGATAGTCTACTTTGAAAGACAAGAAAGGGCTGTTTTATGTCACGATGCCAGATGAATCAGTCAAACAACTGCCGTGGATGGACTGAAAGGTCTGGACCAAGGCAAGGTTTTATTTGAATTTTTGAGTAGTCATAGTTCCAGCAGAGAGGAGTCCTGAAGTCAGCGAACCAACTCGGTAATGTCTGTTAAACAGTCATGACTAACAGTAGCTAATATTAGCCTCCTTTTAGCTAATGGCCATACCACACTGAGCAAAGCCGTAGCAGAAAAATCTCTCTTGAATGGAACAAGGGTGTGCTTTATAGTTATTGCTTTAAGCGTACTACAAGGAACTTTTAACTGGTTATGAAACAGTCTCAATTTAATACTGATGCCTCTTTATGACCTACATAAGCAAATGAGACCATCAGCAAGGTGAATGGCTATTTCTGTATAGTTATTACAGTTATTCTTTATGCCTGTACCAGTTCAGATTCTGACATATCCAGGTTGGATAAGTCATATAGTTCAAGCTATTCTTTATGGTGCAGTGCTGCTGAGAATGTATTGAGGAGCCTCCCAGCCTGAGGACAGAAGCTGCTCTGTAGTCTGGTGGCACAGCACTAAAACAACGTTTACTATATTTCACTTTATCCTTAGGGGCCACCAGAGTCACCAAAAATGTAATGTTCTTGTATCTGCTTTAAGTTGAACAACAGCTGGATAACAATGGACTCGAGTTTTGCTTTCCCCCCTACAAGAGCTTCAGGACTTTCAGTCATTTTTCTGAGAAAGCTGAAGCTTTAGCCGCCACAGACACTTTGTGCAACAGAATGTCTGTAGAAATTGCAGCATAAACACTGCTTTGTCACCTGTTTGGCAGCGGACTTTGTGATTTCCTTGTGGGAGTTGGGCAGCTTGAGGAGAAAGTGGGAGGAAGGACTGAGTGTTTCCCATCTTCTCTGCTAAAATCAATATCATCTCTGCTGTTTTTTGTGTTTCCTCCTTGTTATTTTTTCACTTGCAGTCTCCTCCATCTGTCTCTCTTGCTGTGTCCCACCAGTGCCGCTCACTGTCTCTTTTTATATTTGTGTCTGCACCTGGTCCAGGAGCAGCAGCATGACTCATAAATTCAGACAGGTAGAGATGCTCAAAAATGAATAAAAATAGTCTAGTGCATTAATATCAGACATTGAGCAGGAAGAAAAACGTGTAATTGCCAGGACTAAATATGAGACTGGCCCATAGACGTAGATGTAATGAATTTGAAATAATTTTACTGCACTATCATTTTTATCATTTGTGGTTTGTGACATAGATTTATGTTGAACTTGGAGAAATAATAACTATTGTCAGTATATTGGCTGGTGTAAGATTAGCTAGCTGTGAGAGCTGAGGCAGCCCGAACTCTCTCCGCAAACGAACGCTATCCAGTTTTAGCTGCTTTAAGCCTAAATCAAACTCTTTCACAACTCAGAGAGATCTCCCAGTCCAGTGGGGAGATCCAGTGCAGTAATCACTTCTAGAAGTGTTTCCTTCCAGGCTTTGAAAAGATCGCTCTGTGACTCTGAAGTCTTTACTCAGAGCCGTGTGTACGGGTGTGTACAGCACATTATGTCATGGGCTATTACAATAGATTTCTCCCTATCTGGATGTACAAGTGATGTGATCCCATACAATCTACATTTCACCAGTTACCTAGAAAACAGATTTACAACCAGAAAACATGCTCCAGAAGTATGAGCTGCATCACTACTAATGGTTTTCCTCCCTATTGATGGATTTTAGGGCAGATTTTTTCTTTAAGGCTCGAAGGTATGAGAGAGACAATCCACCACCAGCTATTGCTGCATTTATAACAGAAATAAATGTACACACACCCTTAAAGACCCACTTCAATCACCCACACACCTACACATGCACACATAACCTTTGACATGCATTTAAACATTAATGCCCGGTTATGTCACATACACTGTAGAGATACAGGCATCCACTGTGAGTGACTGTCAGGTTGGAGGGCCTGACGTTGTCAGGATTATTAAAGTCATCAATCACAGCTCACACATTCATGTAGCTCTATATTATTATTGTGTTGATGTTGTAATCAGTAGAGAGATTCTGTCTCAGGTCGTTTATTGATATCAGATGATGTATCTGAGCATTTTGTCTGCTCACAGAGTAAAGAGAAGTGAGATGTGTCCATGCCACTGTAATAATCAGTTTAATAGCCTGCAGCCTGTTGCAACAGCTGATTATAAGTCTGATTCTAAGTTTGAATGTAAAGTCAGCACCAACAGTGGTTAGTTTCACACTATACACCCCACTCTGATCAGTTGCACCCTGTCTACATGCTGTTATAATAACATTGTCAAGAGGGTCAAGTTTCCATCACATCCTCATACCTAAACCGCTAAATAGGTTGATTGCCAGTATCCTGGGTAAAGCTCCTGTGCTTGTTTGACCTTGTTGGTTTTATACTACTACTTTATACTGTGCTTTTAACAAAAAATGTAGAAGTTAAAAGTATATGGTGTGTATGGGGTAGTAGTCTACTAAGGGGTACACAGTGGAACAATAGTAACAAGTGGTGATATAGCTATATAACTTAATGTTGTTAATGTTAAGTCATTAAGTACACCAGGCTTCATGAGCTTCATGCAGTGGGTCTGTCTAAAGTTGCAGTTGCGTATTAGGCATTATTCTGTTGTTTCGCTCCATAGCCTTATGATTCATTTCGTTGTATGTTGTTCATCTGTCATATGCAATAATTAAAGAAAATTGTTATGAAGCTTTGCTATGTAATCGAGCACACACACGTACTAACATCTGCGTAAGGTTGAGATCTTTGGAGTCTCTTTGTGTTGGAGGGTTTTATTGGGGTAAAATGTTTGGCATCTTGTCGATTCTAGTATAGTCAGGATTTCCCCTGCACGAAGAGCAGTGAGGCCAGTTTTTCCATTCGACCAGGCTCTTTGGGGAGCAATTTCTGTGGGATTTAGAACGGCTAACCTTTTGTATGCTATACATTCTGGTCAGATTAGAGACAAATAATAGAGACTTTGTAGTAGATGCAAGTCGGAGACAGGAGCTGTTAAAAGAGGTGAGAAAGTATAAGTTACTGACAACAACAAACACACAGGAAACCTGACTTTGTTAGACAGACAGACAGATGTAGACTGGAAGGGAGACAAGTGGTGCTGCCTAATTAACTTTGTCTTCATTAGATCAGCTAATGATCTCGGTGGAGACAACTCCAGATGCACCTGCCACCACCTCTAAGACGCTTTGTGATTCATTTGGATGATTTTGCATCAAAAACATTTGTGCTGACAGAGAAAATAAACCAAACATACAAAACACAGAGGATCATTTGTGTTGAATTTTAAAGGGGACGAGTGTGTGTGTATACTGTATGTACACTACGTGTATGAGTCTATAAGATATAATTTTAATTAACAGCTTGGTTGAGAGGAAGTGATCTCAGCACCATTGACACATTGTGTCTCGAGTGATTGCTGATCATAAAAAATGTGTAGACACATTGAGTAAACGGATCAGTGGCTTCACTGCTAATATCACAGGATTAAACCTGCATTGATCAATATTGTTGACCATAGTTGTGAACCGGTATGGAGAATTTCTTATCAACCCCCTTAGGCAGTTTTGTTTAGCAGGAGATATTTTTCACAGGAGTTGGTGGAGGCTAAAAAAGAGTGAATATTGGACTTCCATTCATTAGTGGGATGTCAAATTAATGTTAATGTTACTCTGTGTCTGCTGGATGTGTAAATAAGCAATAGTTTATTCAACATCAACATTAAGCAAAAGCAAAAGTTACGAACCTATTGTTTCATGAAGGACAGTTATACTGTAGAACCCTATGTGAAGTATAATTTAAACCACAGGCAAAGATCCCTATGTGCGGTTAACGCTCAGGAACATTACCATTAGCCTTGGAGACAGGCAGGTTCACTCCAGAGGGGGTTAAATTGAGAATTGAGAATTAATTTCTTGGTTTGCTGTCCTATCTATGATTATATACAGGGATGTACAATTTACTAAAATGTCCTCCATTTATGCTGATTTCTTTTGGTTGGATGATTATGAAAAATTTTAGAATGTTTTGTTTAAGACAGAGCTGCAGAACAATTTATAATTTTGTAATTAAATGCAATGTAATGAAATTGTTTGACCACAACAACTGTACTTTTGGTGTCTTGTAAACCCATGAGGGTTGGGCACTAATCAATCATTTATTCTACTGAACCAATATGTGGCAGCGGTGTTTGATGAACTTCTGTCCCCTAGTGGCCAAAAATCACTGAATGCAACTGTAACTTTAAGAACGTGGAACACGGTTAACTTTTCACAGCACTGTTACAGAATAGAAAGTAGATTATACCTCAATCAACATCGTATCAAAACAAGTTATTGTTGTAGTTGGTCATATAATGTACAATAAGTGCTCAGTGGTTCAGATTATTAGTATAATGATATGCAAAACCAATGCTGCCCAAGCATAAGTGTACAATATATTATTAGTTATTGGTTAGTGGATGGATGGATGCTAGGTGGAGCAGGAACTATAGGGACACAGATGTGCGACTGTCTGTATACATTTTGTCCCTCTAGTCTTGTGGCCTTGGGTATGTCTCAATTAAAGCATTTATTCATGCATGTTTTTTTCCCCCTTAATCCTAATTTGAAGTAATTACGCTCATAATAGACAGAATTTGATGATTCATCAGAGATGCAGACACCCAAAACATGAATTAGCAGTGAAGGAAGGCAGCAGAGTGAGAGGAGCTGGGTGCAGTCTCTCCCAGAGGAGAGCTGCTTGCATCCTCTGCTCAGTTTTTGTGTTTCCACAGAAACAACCGTGCATTAATGCTCCCTCCAAGACTATTACACGCTTAAACTTAACAGCTGTTAATCCTTACTATCCCTGCAGTATTATTGGATAGCAACAATACTTCTCCATAGGTTGACACATTAACATGATAATCTGCCAGAACAAAGCTGCTGTGAATATACTTTACAGACAGCTTTTTGAGCTAAAAACCTCAAGCCTCTCAGTGCTTCCTCTAAGCAGCAATAAAAGCAGACTATTACACCCATAAAGCACTAGTTTTTCCCAGCATTGCAGAGAGTTATGTTGTTGTTGTTGTTGTTGTTGTTGTTGTCATTATGTTCCACTGTAATATCCACTAGATTCCCCTTACAGAAGAAAAACACAAACAGACAGCCTCAAAAGCTCAGCCCTGATATGAATTCATACAGCAGATGGATGTTTTTTCCTCTAAAATGAAGGAAGTTATTCTCTGTGGTGTGTCATGAGGATCCATTTGCATGAATTCATTTTTTTCTGAAAACCTTTTATTCAATTTTTGTTTACCAGTAAGCCAGCACATTATTAACACTTAAATCACGAACCACATACATTGAAATGAGTATGGGGCAAATTCTCAGTTTGTTTTAGCTTGAATAATTGTGTAACAGTGTTGGTTTTACCATCAGCCCTTAAATGCTCATTATGGACAAGCATTAATGCAGCAGTTACAGAGGGAAGGAAATGGCTAATGGATGGGTCACAGCTAGAAAGACTGTTTACCTCCATTTCTGCTCATTTTCTGCATATGCGTCAATTGAGTTTCTGCTGCATGTCCCATTGGTATATAACAGTGCATTTGAGCTTCTGCGTTTTCTGTGTATATGGCTCACATGTGACATATATGAAGAACTGTAATAAGTGAATGAATATAGGCATTTATTTACCCAAAAGAATACAGAAGTTTTAGTATCACAGATAAATACTTAACTTAATCTTTCATAAACATTTATTTCTGTGAACGTTGATGCTTCATAAGCCAAAGAATATGTTACTATGACAGCCAGATAATGTGAGCTGTCATTGCCTTAGCTGTGCCATATTGTAGCATTGTTTATTGCTCTTTTATTGCTCATTCATTTGGAAAACATATTGTAAAAATGTAGTTAAAGTAAATGTTGCCGTTCCCGTGTCTGTACTAAATTATTTTTTCATGCTGGCTGCCTTGTTTTAATGAAAGGCCCAGTGTGTAGGATTAGGGGGATCCATTCAGAAACTGAGTATCACATTTATGATATTGATCATGTAATTTTCATTTGTGTATATTCTCCTGTAACTAAGAATCATTGAGTTTTCGCAACCTTAGAATGAACCTTTTACAGCTGCAGAGGGAGCGGGTCTCCACTACCAACACTAAATCTTGCACACTGTACCTTTATTGTCAACAGATGGAGTGTTCAGCTACTGTGCAAGGAATCTGTGACAAGAATATCTATAAAATGTTTTTCTGTAAACGCTCCCACGGTTAAATGATACACCATCTTAGTTGCTGCAGAGATCATTGAAACTAATGTGTGCTCCAGGGGCTACCTTTCCCTTGAGCATAGTGTTACATGTCTACATACTGTACAAACAACTGGGACTGTGTGCTTCACATCATCCTCGGTCAGAATGCAATACATGCCAATATAATCTGTGTGTGTCCATTCAGCCAATTAGGAGTTAAAATTTCCTTCCATCCCTATATCCTTCTGACATTCAAATTATATGTTCGGGTTTTTGACTCAGTGTGTGTGTGTGTGTGTGTGTTCAGCAAGCAACACAGACAGCTCTGTACAGTACAGTGTAGAAATATTAATGATACTCGCTGATAACACTGTAAAATGTTGCTTTAACATTAAAATATGAGTGGTCAGGCTGCTGTGGTCCCTGATACTGAATAGCTTACATATTTGTTCATTGTTCTTATGAAAAATACGTATAGTCAAATGAACCTACATAAGTTAACTAAACATATACACAGTGTCTTTCAGCCAAAAGCAAAAAAACACACACTCACACCCAGGAGTATAGACATACATACACAGTACCTACGTACATGGTCCTGAAAAGGTAGGTGGACCTGTTTGCATTGCACTTGCGTCAAAAGAGCATATTGCACTTAAAATAATAAGAGTATTGCACAGGAGCTTCACAGTTCAGAAATTACAGTGTTCTTTAGTGAAATGCTCAGTATGGTGATGGTTTTGGTAATGGTAATGGTTTGTCTAACTCTATTTGTGCGTGCTTTGATAGTCCTGTAGCGCCTTCCTGAGGGCAGGGGGTCAAACAGGTGATGGGCAGGGTGAGATGGATCTTTCAGGCTGCAGGATGTCTTCCGTAGACAGCGAGAGGTGTAGATGCCATCCATTGCACGTATGCATGTGTTTGTGATTGTCTGGGCTGTGTTTATTACCTTCTGCAGGGCCTTCCTGTCAGCCATGGAGCTGCTGCTATGCCACACCAGGATCCCATAAGTCAATATGCTCCCAATGGAGCAGTGGTAAAAAGACAGCAGCAGCTGTTGTGGCAGGTTGACCTTCCTGAGACTTCTGAGGAAGTAAAGCTGCTGTTGTGCCTTTTTAGCCAGAGAGTGTGTGTTGGTAGGCCATGAGATCATCTGAGATATGTGTGCCCAGGAACCTGAAGCTGGATACTCTCTCTACTGTCTCTCCATTTATTTGCAGTGGTCGGTGGTCATCCTGTCTACTCCTGATGTCAGTTATCAGTTCTTTTGTTTTTTTTGTTGTTTTGTTTTTATGATTATCTTCATGTGATTGATTGCTGCACAGTCATGGATGTACAGAGAGTAGAGGAATAGGCTCAGCACACACCGCTGTGGGGCTCCTATGCTGAGTGACATAGTGGAAGAGTGGTGGGGGCCCATCCTGACTGCCTGCAGCCGGTCCGTAAGGAAGTCCTTAATACAAAGACAGATGTTGTCAAAGCCCAGGTGGGAGATCTTGGAGATCAGTCTGCTAGGGATGATTGTATTGAATGCAGAACTGTAGTCCACGAACTGCAGCGGTGCATATGGCTGTTGGAAGCTGAGGCTGAGGCAGTGGTGATGACAGTCTCTGTGCTCTCCAACTCATGGCGGCCGAAGAAGAGATTAAGCTGATCTGCCAGTGAGGCGCTGCTGCTGGTGTTCAGGTTGGCATTATTATTTTGATTGGTGATATGACAGATGCCTTGCTATGCACGACAGGGGGCTCCAAAGAGTTTCCAAAGTGGTTCTCAATCCTTTGCTTGTAAGCTGCTCTGGCATCTCTGATGCCCCTCTTAAGGTTAATGACCTGACTGGAGTTAAGAACAAGGAGATGTGCTCAGACTGGCCCAGATGTAATTTAAGTCCATGTTTGATGTTACTGTAAACAAGGCCAAGTGTGTTTTTATCCCATGTGGGAAACTGTACATGTTGATAGAGTTTGGGCAGGACAGTCTTTAAGTTTACTTGGTTAAAATCCCCTGCAATTACAAATACTCCATCTGGGTGGGTGCTCTGTTGTACTAATGGCTGTAAACAAGTAGCCCAATGCTATATGAGTATTAGCATCTGGAGGTATGTGTACTGCAGCGATAATGACGACCATGATCTTGTGGCATAAAAGAAACGTAACCGTGTGTGTATGCCAGCACGCGTCATAGGTGTGCTCCGGTACCCAATGAAATGGATATCTGTCATCAGAAAGAATAAGATATGACTTATTTAATAAGAAGGTATTAAATTTGACAATGTGCATTGCACTGTTTCTATTTGAAAAGAAGTCATTGTTAAATTTTTGCCATTGTGCTGTAGTAGTTCGCTTACTAAGCATTGACAGACCTGAAAGACACGTCTTGGACTTGATCCAGAAGACTTAAAGTGTAACTAAACCCCCAAACCACGTTTTTCTGCTGAAAACAAATGTATTTGGGTATGAAGTAGTGTTGTAGATTTATTCTGGTCTTTCAATTAAGTATTTCAATTTGGCGTATTTTGTTGTAAAAATGTAAGAGTGACTGCCCTCTATGGGTTGAAACCCGGCTATTACAATTGAATTTTGCTATTGGCTGAGATGGAGGCCGATGAGGTTTTGGAGGCAGCTTACATCACGAGCCACCACTGTTGGCCCCGCCTCTCTGTATGTGTTTCTGCAGGTGTGAGGTGGTGGTGGTGGCGGGGACTGGACGCCGCCCACAATCAAGGCATTTTTTGAATTTTCAGCCTAGATGCACCTCAGCCAAAACCTAGGGGTTTAGTTACTCTTTAAAAATAGCTCTGAACCATGGTTCCTTCATCTTGTGCACATAATGTATAGATGTAAGTAAAGTTTGATTTGTCTTCCTTTTAGACATATAATTTATCTATGTTATGTTTTGTTCTGATCCCTCATATAATGCAGATGTCCTCAAAGAGCCTAACCATTACATTCTGTTGCTACTTTTACAACCGACCGTTTTTCTAGAAATTACTGTTCTTTTTGCTGTGAGAGCCAATTAACCTCACAGCGATCATTAAAATGTACATGATCCTATCGTTTTCAGTAATGAATGGACAACACAAGTGCCCACAGTGTAAAGGGCACACTCAGGGAGCAGCTACACACAGGTTACCTTCAACCCTCTCAATATTTAAAGGTGTGGTGTCTCACTTCTGAAAATGACATTTATGGTGACTGTGTTGCTTCTGATTTAATAAGCAGCTGTCATCTCTCTCCTGGAGCAAGAGATACAGAGGAAAGTGTTCACTAATAACATTATCTCCACAAACAAGTCCATTAGCAAAACTCTGAAAGCCTGGAGGTGGAATGAAGAGATGAGACGCAGCCACATGTTGACATTTGTGTTGATGCAGGCGACACTGTATGTTGTAAATTCATTATTCTCTTTATTCTTTTGTGGTCAGCTCATTTGCAGAGAAATTAGGTGCAGGAGAAGATATTGTAGCTCGACCAACTGCACAGGTCGGCAATAAAAAATCTACAGACAAAATCTGAAGTGCAGGTTTCCATGAAATGATCTGAGCATGTTTGTGCTCAACAGAGTATGGACCTTTTTAGAGTCACCAAAAATATCTCACACTGAGCACATTGTGACCTTCGAGTGGTCTGAGTGGGAACCTCCCCCAACAAGCCATGAAGCCTTAAAGCCGCTCAAGTGTGTCATTGCATACAGCATGTGGCGCTGTGAAACCAAAAGAGGTGTGACAGTACACAACATAACGTTGACATCCGTGTGTTTTTTTTTAACGTGTTTCCCCCGGTGTCCACCTGTTAATCTAAATAAGTATCCGCAGACTGTTTAATATCATATGGATGCAGTTTTAATGTGTCATGTGTCACCATGCATCCTGGAAAGTTTTTTGCTCTAAATTACATAATTACATAATCACCATCAGTAAACAGTGGACACTGTCTGACTCTCACTCACAGGGGGGGATGCTATTTTCTTGGGGAAAGTTCACTGAAGTCTCGGTCAGGAGGGAAAACAGCTTTTCTATTAAGAAAATCCTTCAATGCCATTCTTTGCTCTTCTTTCAATGAAATACACTCCCCAGTTCTGATATAGTTGATGTTGTAGCAGCATCTGCTAACCTCGCCATCGCCATTGTTTTCAAATGAACAGTTGCTTCTCTCACTGGTCTTCACACCTAAACCACGCCCATAGCTGTCAGTAGTTCCTCAAAGTACACAGAATGGTTCAACATTTTTGAAGATTCCTATTTTATTCTACTGTCCTCCATCTTTATATTGCTAACAAACTGTCATTCAGGCTGCCTTCCTCATGTTGGGCATTTCTTTCCATGTCTCGCCCCTGCTTTCTTCTCTTGTCTGTATTATCACTCCTGACTCTTGTCCTCATCTTTCTCTCCAGCTGCCATCGAGGCCTGCCTGAGTCACCTGCTGAAGAGACGGGCAGCTGGTTTTCTCCGCAGTGACAAGATCGCCGCCCTCTTCACCAAAGTCGGCAAAGTCTATG
Source organism: Pagrus pagrus (assembly GCF_965226575.1). NCBI lineage: Eukaryota > Metazoa > Chordata > Actinopteri > Spariformes > Sparidae > Pagrus > Pagrus pagrus. The sequence goes on from NC_140188.1 coordinate 30,999,573, forward strand.
ACACAGCCGCGGAAGTTTGCCGCAAAGTGCAAGAGCAGCTCCAGCAGCAGGCGGATCTCACCAGGTTGGAGTTCTTCCCCTCTTACTGAGTTTTTACTTTCTCACTAACTGAATACAATTAAACTGTGCGTATTTAACAGTGAGTGAGCATTCATTAGTTAGATATTGTTTAAGAAACTGTTTTGATTTCACGTTTAAGTTTCAATGTTTCAGAGTGTTCTCACAAGGGACCATACACCACTATCAGACTTTAATTTGTGAGAATTGAGTGAATCTGTCGTCTTAATTACAGAGAGAAAGAGGCACTCTTCTCCATTACAGCCCACTTTGTGATGGAGGATAATAAGACTCCAAGTGTAACTTTAATTATGCACTAGAACGTCGACTAATTAACATCAGCTACAATAAATTTACCATCAGAGGCAGTTTTGTATGAGAAGACGGAATAACGTTTTTTTTTTTTTTTATTTGACTCCATAATGGAAGACTAGGAGAGTTACTGACTTAAAATTGATCAGGTTCTGAAATGTTTTCGTGATGGAGCAAGAAAATTGAATCAAAGGGTCGTCGATGTCCTTATATACACGGCTGTACCACATAACTTTTCTTTCAACATGTCTAAGGCCTCCTGTTCTATACTTTCCCATCTTGTGTCTCTTGAATTGAAATAATAGCCCAATTTCAAAGGATATCTAGAGTTGAATGCAATGTTATATTTGTATATATCTGGAAGGCCAAGACCTTCCTTTTTCCTATCTACATGCAGATTCTTTAGGCTGACCTTAGGTGTCTTGTTGTTCCATAAGAATTCTCCAAATTATCTATTGACCTCTGAAGAAACTTTCATACAAGAGAAGGGGAATAGCTGCCATGAGGAAAGTAATCCTTGGTAGAACATTCATCTTTAAGCTATCTATTTTACCCCAAATACTTAGAGGGAGAGTTTTCCATCTTTCAACATCTTCTTTGACATAATTTACAAGCTGTTTCAAATTAAATGGGGCAATATCATGTATATTGGATCTTAGAGTCACGCCAAGATAACGCATCCCATCAGGTGACCACTTAAAGAGCAAACTGGCAATATCTGACTTATGGCAATGAACATTAAAGGGCAACGCTTCTGACTTATCCCAATTAATCTTGTATCCAGAAATGGCTCAAAATTCATTTACTGTGTCTAGAATAGACACTAGGGATCTGCGACTGTTAGCAAAATGTCATCTGCAAAAAGACTTATTTTGATTTCCGTTATCAGTGCTTTAATTCCTTTTAATGTTGTCATTTCAAGTATGGCCAAAGGTTCTAATGATAAAACAAAGAGCATGGGGCTCAAAGGGAACCCCTGAGGTGTCCCTCGTCTACGTTCAAATGGTTCAGAAATTGTGCTATTTGTAATAATCTTGGCCTTTGGTGCGTATATCAATGGGATATAATTTATGAATCTAGGGCCAAATCCAAATGTATCCAATGTTTTAAAAAGATGTGACTAAAGACACCACAATTGTTGGTTCAGATGTTGAATAAGCATAATGCATTATTTGGAACAGCTTTCTCATAGTATCTGCAATTTTTCTGGATCTTACATAACCAATTTGGTCAATGTGAATGAGTTTGGGTAAAATCTAGTCTAATCTCTTTGCCAGAATTTTTGCAAATATATTTGTCTCTGAATTTAAAAGTGAAATAGGATGATATCCACCACAATAAAAGGGGCCTTTGTTTGGTTTAAGTAGAACTGTAATGAGTGAAATTTGTGTTGATTCAGCTAAGTTACTATTTTCTCTGGCCTTTGGCCCTTTATAATGTATTGACTTATTTGGATGAAAAGGTTTTATATAGATTTAAACTGAAGCCGTCCTCACCAGGGGCCTTGCCACTGGCCATGTTGTTAATGGCAGCTAAAAACTCAGCTTGAGAAATTGTTTTTTCAAGATTTTCCCTATCTTCAGGGGATAGACTAGGCAAATTTATTTTACTGAAAAACATTTTCAATGGTGTCTTTTTATTCAATAAGACTTTGATTTTTACCTTTTTTTTTAGCACTTCCATATATAACTGATCATTCTTTGGGTTTGCTTTGTGAGCTGCTTCTAGTTCAATTTCTTCGCTCTCATTTTTTTCTGATTAGTTGCAAAACTGATCAACCGACCTCTACATGTAACTTTATATGCTTCCCAAACTGTTGCAAAAGATTTGACTGATTCACTGTTTATATCAAAAAAAGGTTTTGTGTTTCAGTGTTAATCATATTAATCAGGTCTTCATTTAGGAGTAAGGAATTATTCCGTTTCCATCGGGAGGGTTTGATGGATGGATGGAGAGAAGGCTAATGTTATGGGGCAATGGTCACTATATATCATGTTACAAATTTCTCAGCTCCAGCATTTATGCATAGGTTATTAAGAGCAGCTGAAATAGTTCAGTCAGATGGAAGGGGTTTACCACTCCTGTCCAATTCTGGATTTTGGAAGAGCATAAAAATCACCTGCCATTACAATGGGTTTACTTGCGTATTGTAAAATAATAGTATTTAGTCCATTGAAGAAAGGGGTAGAATTTATATTTGGGCCATATAAATTTACAATAACTATAAGTTCATTGTAAAGTACACCATCAGTAACATCATGACATATTTATTAAAGGTCAAACAACTTAAATGTGTTATCTTGCAATCAGTGTATAAAATACACGCACATCTGTTTTTTGTCTAGTCAAATAAGTATTATCTGTTTCAGAAGGACTCCCAGACATTCTTGCTAAATGAGTGAAAGAAGGTGCGGTTTTTGAAAGGGAGCGTTCTCCAGTGTTGTGAGTCCTTGTGAAATGGATCTGACATTATCTCTTGACTGATTACCTCAGCAGTTTGTTCTTTTCCTTTTAGTTGTTCGGTTTTCATGGGGGCTGCATAGGTATATCATCCATGCAACAGCAGCAGTTAGCCACGTGGTAACATACGCTTTCTTTGGCCCAGTTTACATATCATTACATGTGGTTTGAAACATAGCATGGATACCTGACAGGACCTAATGGGTTCCGGTTTGGACAAAAGTTTAGAGATGATGTCCTCGTTTGGGGTTGCGTTCAGTCACGTCACGTAGAACAATGCCTTTTCACTGTAATGTCCACAGTACATGTCTGTAATCAGGGTAAACGGGCAAGCCGTAACCATGGTAACAGCGTGACCTTAAAATTGAAATTTACAGCAAAACTGACATCTTCACTATTTTTCCTCTGCTCTCATTCACCGTCGCTCTCTGTCTCTGGTGTTCGCTCTCTCTCTCACACACTCAGCCACACATCTTTTAATTTTGCTGTTTCATCAATGTTACAAACACAACTGTAGAAAGTAACTCAACATCACTAATGCTGATTCATATTCTAAGACACTTAAAATGATATCCAACTATGAAAAAGCTGAACAAGTCAGCACAGAATTTCAGAGAGTCGTTGCAATTGAGATGATAGACCGCCTCGCAGGTCATTATCTCCATGTGAGACACACAGCTACAGATGCACTCCATCACCTGCAGACGCAATCTCTGGTCAGTTGAGTGTTTACTAAAGCTGAGCAATCTGTGTACACACTGTGATAAGCCTCAGGACTGTTTCTAGGTGTGTGTGTTAGTGTGTGTACGAGGTGGGTTGGTGTGTACTGTATTCTTCCGTGTTTGCATATGTATTTCTGTGTCTATGTGTGTACACACAGAGTATGATAAACTGCTTTATCTGCAGGCACTTAGGTACTGGCTGAGCTGTTTGCGAGCCCATTAATCGTCCATTAGTCTGAGCCACATGGCTACAACATGTCTCTCCAGGGCTGCAGACAGAGGTTTCCAAATGGAGGAGAGAAAGCTTTGGGCAACAAAGCCCACACACATACACACACCTCCATTTCTACATAGATGATGCACAAACAATAAAACACAGGCAGAATGTGTAGCGAGACGTCATGGCAACATGGCTGCATTATGCGATGTAAATCAGCAGAGTTAAATGTGTTTTGGTACGCTGGGCGCTCAGCTCTCTGTCTTCATATCAGCCGCTGTCTCTCGTTCTTCTGTCACATCTCATTGGCCTTTATTTCCCCAGACAAAACGCACACAACATTAAAGCTAATTATTGTGTATGGATCTGGTTTGCACAAGTCAAAGCCCTCCACCAAAATGCCAACATACAGTCATGCACACTCACACAGGCATGTTCCCACCCTCCCCCTTCTCCCTGTCATCCCACCTCAGGGCTCCATCTCTCATGTACCCTGGTTGCCATGGCAACGTGGTTTGCGAAAGAGGCAGAGAGCATGATGGGTAACAAGAGAGAGTGAGGGAGAGAATATGAGCAGACATCAACAGTGGAATAAAAAGTAACAAGTGGATGGTAATTACAGCTGTGTGTGTGTGTGTGTGTGTGTGTGTGTGTGTGTGTGTGTGTGTGTGTGTGTGTGTGTGTGTGTGTGTGTGTGTGTGTGTGTGTGTGTGTGTGTGTGTGTGTGTGGTGAAGAGGCTGTATTTTAGTTTCTGTTTGCCAGAGGCTGCCAGTGGACACCCTGCCATGACTCCTTGTCTCTCTGTGATAAATTCCTTTATAACCTCTGTTGTCTCCCTCGTTTTTTAATCTTTTTCTCACCCAAACAGACAGTGAGAAGGTGTTAAGTTATCAACACACCAGCCTCTTCTCCTCTCCTTAGTTTTCTTCCAGACACATGGGGTAAAGAGCTAAGCTGCCATGTATCTGAATTAATTTTCTATCCCGCAGTTCTAGCATCCATGCCAACAGCTCTTATACATATTAAAGGATAATTACACTTATTACACTTACTTACACTGCACATACAGTATTACACTTGGGGTCTTATTGTCATAGTTATGTTTGAGTCTCTGGTGTGGCAACATCTCTCAAGCTAAGTCAAATGGGCCAAGAAACATGAATATTCATATGGTCGTATGGTTTGCGGGAAAATGAGAGCAAATGGTAAAATGACAGTATGACAAATGTTGTACTATGAGTGGTCAGTCCATTCTCTTATAAACTACTTTGTCTATGGGTGATGAGATGGTAGAATGGATATATATCAGTAGGAACTAGAACACTCAGTGGAACGCATACCTCAGCCAAGGCCCAACAGTCACCTTTAATTGATTGATGCAATATCAAATTAAACCTATTTAAATCTGCTAGATCTCTTTTTCTTTTTAATTGAAGTCCATGCATTATTCACTGAGACATTAACGAAAATGTAAAAAAACCACAAAAAAAAACAACCTATATCACAACTTAAAGAAAGTGGGGAAAAATTCTGGGATCCATCCCTTAATCGGGATCTGCACCAAGAGTTAATGGGGTCTAATTCTGGGCTGAGACTCATCCTCCATCCACATTTTGGAGAAATCTGTTTGGTAATATTTGTGTAATCCTGCAGACAAACCAACAGACACAGGGGAAAACATAACATCCTTAGCTGGAGTATTTAAATATGAAAATGACATTTGTTGTTGGGGTGATGCTATTAGTTAATCAACTAAAAATGAATCAGCTTCGACTATTTCAATCATTTATCACTGTTATGGTCGTTCTCAAATATGAGGATTTGATTTGATACTCAGTATAATATAAATATGTATAAAAAAATATTAAATACATCACCGTGTTCTGTTCGAAATTATAATGGCCATTTTTTGTATTTTTTAAAAATTTCTTTAATAAAACAATTATTTGATTAATAATGACATTGGCAGTTATTCGTTAGAAGCAGGCCCGTTTTATCGTCTTCTAGGTATTGCACTGTACCCACTTCATTACCTGATATTTCTCCAGACAGACAGTTGACAGCTGACACTGCTGATGACAGAACCACACAAAGGATTTGATGAAAAATGCATCTCTTACAGTATAAGCAACCTCTTAAGGCTTGCAAAAGTGACCCACTGCCCCACCAAGAGTCCCCCCATAGTTTACAGAAAGACTTCATGGTTCCCACTTAGTGACATTTTGTCTGTGCTCACTTTCAATTTTACCTCTGAATAGCGCTTTAGACATTCTGAAGAAACTCTTGGCTTGTTTACAACCTGTCTGATTGTCTGGCCATGCTGGACTTCTTTGTAACAATGCTTTTGTGTTCCCAGATCTCTGCAGTTGCTTTGGTGACTGAAATGTTTCATAACTGATAGAAAAATGGCAAAATGTTTTTTTTTCCAAATTACACAACAGGTCAATGATGACGGTGACACCGTGTCCACAGCATTTTGTTTAAAAAGCCAGTCGCTGATGGAACAAAATACCTTATGTATCTATGTGTGTCACCTCTGGGGAGTTAGTGAAGTCTTATAAGATGACCTGAGCTTTCTGTGTGGCTCTGACTTAATACAAATCAATAACTTTATGGCACACATTCATTTCTTTTCTGAGTAAGCATTGGCCATCAGGCTATATCTTAATTTATTTCCACATGGAGGCTAATTGGATTTAAGGCAACATTATACTTCAGATTATTTATCAAATCATCAAACAGCATCTAAAACCCACCTCCAGGCCTCGGCCCTCAGACATGTTTGGACATTTTGGATGTTTTTTAAGCATCCTGAACTATTTATACCTCATACACACCATATCTTAGACACCACAATATCCAGTATCTTTGTTTATAATGCTCAATCAGATCAAATACATTTGTAACTGTCCATCTACTGTCATAGCTACAGTAAATGACAGTGGGTCCGCCCCATCATCATCAAGCCCTGCACAAGAACTGAAATTCACATCATGCAAATCCAGCGGCCTAATAAATCACCCTGACATATTCCTTTATACATTAATATTCATCTGTCACCTCAAAATGCAATCTGGTTTTAATCATTGTAATCAATGCAGTTAGCTACATGTTGACATTTGTTGACATTTTGAATTTATAAAGAGCAATGACGGTGCAGCATGGAGGAGGAGAGACAGCAGGGGATGTTTGTTACAACAGATTTACACAAAGCTTCTATCCGTCACAGATCCTATACTCCTGTGAACAGATCCTATACTCCTGTGAACAGATCCTATACTCCTGTGAACAGAAGCATCGAGGCAACACATCATCACAGAATACATTATTTTGTTCAATGAGCTGTATTGTGAATAATGTGTGCACAGTGTTGTAATGTTACATTCACATTTATCTTTGTTTTATAAAACTTAAAAGATTAATCCAAGTACTGATCCATAGAAGCAACATTAACCAAGACTGACCATGAAGATTGTATATTTCTGTGGAAAATCAAATCTGCAAGCCTCATGTTATTATTATATTAATGTATTCACTGCGCTCATTCAGCTGAGAACAGCAGCTGTAACGCTCTCCCTGGCTTCTCATTGCAGGCATTAATTTTATTAACTTGAGATAATCTGTCTCATGTATGTAGCAAACATCAGCTCAGGTCCTGGTTCCCGGTTCTTCTTCGTTTATGCATCAGGCTGGCTCTGCCTCTGTCATCTGGATTATAAAGGTGCCCTGTGGAGAGGAACACAAGTTATGTTTATATTCAATCTTTCTCAACAAAACACATTATGAGGTTTAACAAACGTGTTGAATACATTTCTTTTCTCATAAGTTTGAAACATGCATTGTCTATAGAGTGCTGCAGGAATGAGCCCTAAAACCCGGAAAAAGTTAGCACATCTGCAGTTCCCACATCTCAGATATGGGTTTTTTTCTGAAGTGCCTGAAATAAGGTCTGTGGTTAACATTTCGTTTTGTTCTACGACATAAAATACATCAGTAAGCACCCCACATTTGAAATTTAAAGACAAACAAGAACAAGTGGCTAAATGAGACAACAGAGGCTGTCAGAGATATTAAAGTATTCTAGCTCTACATTTATAACTTGTAGACTGATCAATTTATGGAAAAGTGTGTATAGTATAGTTTAGTAAAAAAAATGAAAGTGGTCTGAAAATTATCTCGCTGAACAAAACATGTAAGTATCACAAATTTGTGTTGTCCACAGAGCTTATTTCTCCAATAATCCAAAATACAATTTACAAGTGATGTGAAACAGGGCCTCTTATGTGTGCCTGTGTGTACGTATATACTCTATGTAAGCAGCACTCTAATGCCAATATTCTATTAGTTAGTTGCCTTCTTTCTCACAGAGTGGTGGCAACAGCACTGCATCGTTTGCATGTTATGCAATAAGGAGTAAAGGCTCTACTCTAAACAAGACCAAAAGTCAAAAGCTGGTGCTTGGTTCAGTACGCTCCATCATTAATCTTTTCTGTCCCAGACCAATGTGTTTTTGAAATTCCATTTATGTCTGTGCATCATCCATTCATTAAATGATTTAATTCAATCTGGAAATGAAAAAAGAGGAAGAATATTGGTTTCTGTACGACTCAGGCCCTTTTGTTTTATTTTCCAGATTGAATGACATTATTGAATGAAAGAATTATACAGACTCATTCATCTGCCGCTGAAGTTCTCTTATTAGCTTCATATATGGATGTATTGTGCCTTTACTTTTTCGAGATAACCAGGAATATCTGATAATGAAGAAACATTTGGTGTTGCCTTTAAATTTTTAAAAGATTATAGTGTGTAGAATATATTATTTAGGCTTATCTAAGTTTGTATTTGAATTCTGAAGGCACATAGGATAGCTCATTACAGAACAGTCATCCAACTAATCAGTGAAAGTATATATACTCATAACAGCATTATAAATAATGAATAACATAAACACAAATGGATGAAGATCAGTGAGACAGTAGCTCTTACGCCTGCCTGACTTCACAGGGGTCCAGAGTCTCTTATTTACAACCTCACCACAAACAATGAGTAACTAAGGTAAAAATGTACAGTAGTAGTAGTGAACACTTTATAACCCCCACCCCTGCCTGCAGCAGAATGACAACTGGATCACCATAGCAACAGGGAGGAGTTACAACAGATATCACAGCTCCTTCTGCTCATAAGGAGCATGTTCTGTAGATATGAGGATACACAGGCTAGTTTAAATGGAAGCCTCATTCAACAATGGGCTGAATGAAAACATGCTGATGATTCTGTTCTTGAAGTTCATTCTTTACTTAATTAGTGCTAAACTAATTATACTGATTCATAATTCAAACTTCCTTCTTTTCCTCTCACCACTCTCAGCTGTTGAATGATGCCAAGCAGAGTCTGATATTTAAGCTTTCCTACACAGTAATCTATTGTTTCTGAACACAGCCGCCCTTCACCTTCACTGGTCTGACTCATCTCCTTCATTCATTCATTGTCTTATCTGTAGCTCAGTTTTGTTGATTTGTCTTTGTGTGCTCTTGTCAGTAGTTTGTCTTTACTGTTGTTGCCCTGGTTTTCTGTACTCTTACAGACAGTACCTGAACAAATTCCACTTCTGTTACGCTTTACCTTAATCATAATTAATTATTTCCCCAAAAGTTCAAATGTGTGGTATAAGACCCCCTTTGACAGATCACCAACAAAGGGGTTTGGTTGTGGTTTATTATACAAATTAGTAAATACATTAATTAATTAGTAATGTATTCATAAATGTTGGTGGATGAATGAGTAGTTCAGTGCATTAGTTGTATTAACACTATATTGATATTAATATTTCCCAAAAGATTTAGCTACAGTTTCCCCTATACCCATGAACACAGAAATATTATGGGAATCTTATTGGACTACAAGCACTCTCTACGCTCTACATGTTGCTTCTTGTCACCTTGCTTTGACCATGATCTCTAAATACTACGGGCCGACCGATGTGACTTTTTGAGGGCTGATACTGATGATTAGAAATGAAGGAGACAAAAAAAAACGATATACAGGACTGATATTCATTTGCAGCAAAAAAAACAACAACAACTGGTGATAAAATAAACCCAAGTACAATTTACTCAAGTACTGTTCCTACTTTACTTGAGCATTTCCATTTTCTGCTACTTTATACTTCCTCTCCACTACTTTTATTTGATACATTTAGTTACTTGTTACTTCAGATTCAGATTATTCACTGTTAACAGGCTATTATTTTGACATCTTACCAATCAGATAGTGTTGTGGGCGGTGAGAGGATGTTGTATCAGAGCCAAAGTAGCACATTATTAAATTAGTTTATTTTATTGGCAGTCTGACAGAAAACACACAGATACAGATAATCAGAAAAAGATTACTATCAGCCTGATAATCGTCCGGGGCCAATAATTGGTCTACCCCTACTACATATTACAAATGTATAATATAGGCAACAATATAGTATTAAAATGAGTATATATTGTATTCAGTTTGGAGAATATTATTGATCCAAGACAAAGCTGACAGGAGGGTGGGACAAATTGATCTGCTGCATCAGCACCATGGAAAGCACCAAGGATTTATCAACATCATCATCACACATTGTAACAATTTTAACTTAACAACCCCTTTGCCTCTGCACGGTCTCTGCTACTGTAGGGCATGGATTGGGGATGGCAGGTTTACAAGGGGGATACATTTTTGTAATTTTTGCAAACAAGGGCAATGGCTTCCCCCCTTTTATCGCCGACAAGTAAAGACAAAAACGACGTATAGCTTAAGTTGAAAGCTGAATTTTTACATGACACTGCACCACACTGCAGGTTTTATTTAGAACAGGACCTCGTCTCTTTTGCATTCTGTCTTATCTCTGACATCCTGATGCTCCCCTCCCCTCCCCTGGAGTACTGTCGCTGCACACACACACACACACACACACACACACACACATACACACACACACACACACACACACACATTTTTAAAATGGTAGGGGACTGCAAAAATCGTGACTTAGCGAAAAACTCCTTTCACACACACACAAGCTCACACTCACACGTCGGGGGATTGCTAACATCGTGACTGTGGCAGCCCCCCTCAGCACAGACGCACAAGCACACACTCATTAGCTTGTGGAAGTGGGCGTGTGTGAGCAGTTTTGTCTGATTTCTGTAGAGATCAAATTCCGTCTGGAATGAAAGTGCTCCTCTCTTCTGCCTGACGTCGTGTATCTGCTTCCATATTCATGAAATACCTCAGCCACATGCTTACTCACATAGAATGGCCCCTTTTGTCTGACATAGTACAGCATTATTGGAAAGCAACTGTGATCAGCTGTTAGATATAATGATTGGTAATGAATGTAACAACTCATTTTGCTGTTAAACGCTGCCTCCTGATGGTCAAATTTGTTAACCTTCACATTTCTTACTTGTATAAATTATTTTACACAAGTCAATATACAGCTTTAGGTTGTTGTATGTTTTTGTGTCCAGCTCCAGTCTGCTGACTATTAATCTTATTCTGTTCTTACACCATTAGCAGCACATTGAACAAATCTGTATTTCTGAGCTTCAGTAAGCTGCACAGCTCATACCTGCACAAGGCAACAGCAGACCTAAATGACTTGGCTAGAGAACATTTTAGTATGTTTTGCAGCAGAATTGCTTGACTTAAATACAATGTAACCTGTGCAATCTGCTGTAGTATTATGCATGGTCTGTGTGGAGGTGTACAGTGTATTCCAAGCTTTTGGATAGATTTAGAGAGCCTCTCTTTATCTTCAATACAATACTGACAATGACAGTGACTAACCAGCTATCCACAGCCCATCACAGTGGAACGCTCCAGTGCTCATGTGTAAACACCAACACTTCCCCGCTGCTCCGAGCTCCCAGTCCAGACCATGGCTAACTGACCAGCTAATGGCAGCTGCAGTTAGCAGTTACTCTGGTGATATGCTGGCCCCTATTTGTTTGGAGTATAAAATCAACAGGTGGCCATTTCTTACATATTGCATCTTTAATATTCATGTCAGTATCAGACCCAAAAGTCTTATGTTCTCCAGGCTGCAGAGACAAACATGAACTCTTCTCTGTAGTAGCAGTCATTAATAATATTGTGCTTTGTGTCCTGCAGGAGAACCCAGAGCGTGGGCCATGAACCTCTGAGGAGACAGGGCTCCTCCACCACCAGCCGCCCCCCTCAGCCGCTTTCTGCCCAGGCCATCAAACACATCTGGGTCCGGACAGCTCTCTTCGAGAAAGTTCTGGACAAGATAGTGCAGTACATTGTGGACAACTCTAGGTGATTAGTTTTTTTTCCCCTCTCCCTGGTGTTGCACAACAGGGACTCACAAGCACACCACTCCAGGCTTTGTTGTAGCTGAATGATGAGCAGTCCCTTGAATTACCTATTTAGTGTTCCATTCTGCTTCTGCGTTCGCTCTCTGCTTGCTTTGTTCTGTGTTTCTGTCTCATCACTGTGCACCTCAACAAGCTGTCCACACATTCACTTCCACGGCTACTTCACTGATCAAAGCCTCAAACATGAAGTGGACCAGTGGGGTTCACAGACATCTGACAGTGTGAATCACACTGTTTAAATGTAGAAACATCCAGCTTGAAACTTGAGAAGTGTTGTGTGAAGTTACAGTTTTATTGACTTGTTGCGAACTGGACGACTGCAGGATAGTTAATCTAATCTGCTTCAAGTGTCCAGGGTAAATATCAATTTTTGTGTTTGACACCTTAGGAAATCTATCATAGACGCTCATTTCTCAACAAACAGCAGCCTCAGTAGACCTTCAGCCTGAATTAAGAAGCAGGCAAGCACCTGGCTTCACTGAGCCTAACATAAGTGATCCTGAACAAATAATATCAAGAAGCTGATTATCAACTGGCTCCGTTAAGTCTGGGTTTGCCTATTTTGTATCGACATGTTCACATTAAAGACAATGAATTCTTAGTTAAATGGCTGTCACATGAGCGTTATCAGAAGCAGCAGAAGATTCCTTAAAATAATATGAGATGAAGTGCTGCTATCCAAAGGGGAATTTCTGGGGCAGAAAAAAAGGATTTAAAATGATATGAGATATATATACAGAACTATGATAGATGTACTGTACATGTAAATATATCTGTAAACCTATGCATAAGGCAAGTGTGTGGTTGTCCCCTGGAAAGGAAAACAAACCAGCACACTGATCCTGCACTGCCCACATTCATCACCGGCAGGCGATGGACATTCGCGTGTATTTGCATATGTGTTACAGGGGTTACAGGGCCAAAAGGGTGTTAAGGGTAACTATCAGCCGTGCAAATTCAATCCAACTCCTGTCAGGAGGCGGGCTCAAATCAGGGAAGAATAGAATAAACAGCAACGAGACAAGTAGAACCAATACTAAGGACGCCCCCTGTGTGCATTCAACTGTGTGCAGCCAGGAGAGGAATGTGTCAGCCCAATAGTAAGGTAAATGGATAATACAGATATTCATTTGCTTTCCATAATGACATTTTGGTGCTTTTTGTCACATGATAGATAAACTATTATGAATCAAAGAAGTCATGCAGCACATGTAACACATGCAAAGCAGAAGGACAACTACAAATACTCTGTGCCAAAAGATGTTTTTAGTATCATTAAAGGCAACAGTTTACTTTAAATTTCTGATTATCATCTCATTTGTCCGAGCAGATTTAATAGTGTTATCCAGAGCTGCAGTAATAGAATAAGAGTATAAAAACACCAAAATAAAGAATAAAGGAAACAGCACAGGTAATATGCAGCTGTAATAGTCATTGTTTAGGCTGTTAGTGTGGTAAGTTACAGTCTCTTCTGTGTCTGAAATCCCCATTTTAACTCGGAGTGCTGACGTGCGCCATAGGTTACCATGGTGATCTGCTCATTATAAAGTTAACCACCTTTGTGATATCACCTGTGATACAGGTCCCAGGATAACATGCAGCCAGTAGTTTTGTGTGAGGAATGCTGATATGAAACTGAACATCTACTCAACTGAACTATACCAGTTTAGGATAAGCCTGTGGATCTTTGCCTGAAACATGTACATTCTGGTTTCTTCTTTGGAGATTGTTCAAATCAAATCAGTTTTATTTATAAAGCCCAAAATCACAATCACATTGCCTCAGTGGGCTTTACAATCTGTACAGTGAATGACATCCTCTGTCCTTAGACCGTCGTTTCAAGTGAGGAAAAGCTCCCCTTTTAACGGGGGGAGAAAAAAAGATGGGAGAAACCTCAGGAAGAGCCGAAGAGGAGGGATCACATGTACAGAAAAGAACAACAAAATCACAGTTTACACGGTGCATTGACAGAGTATCTGTTACAAATTAAGTTGAAATGCTTTCTGGGAAATTAAGTATGTGCAGATCACAAGATACTTTCCTTTCACCTACCACATAAAGCCTAGGAGGAGTCCTCACTGGAGACAGATGGCATTTAATTAAGTTTTCCTTTTGATTCACTTATTTCTGCAGTAAATACTATGAGAGGGAAGCTCTGATGCATGACTCAGTCTTCGGCCCCATCTTGGCAGCTCTACTGGGTGAGTATATTACACTGTGCTTTAACTGCCAACATTTCCAAAATGATCAGAGGCCAGTAACAAAAAGTACTACACAATGGAATCCAGAACAGATTTTCCTATATTCATGTAAAATCGGCCATTAGGTAAACAAATTCCAGGAATTGCAGTCATACAAATGACTACAAATCCTATTTGTAATAGGATACAATTTTAAGCCAGCTTCACTTCAGGAGCTGAAGGCAGACTGCAGGCAGGAGACTGAGGCAGAGAACCCAGACACAAAGTTTAATAAGCAGAAACACATGGGCAGTCAGGCAGGAACACAAAACAAACAGCTTAGCAGACTAAACCAGAGGAGACATGTTGAACAGTGTGACAACTGGCTGAGGGAAGAGAAACACGAGCTGTATCCACACTGACTAACAAGGTGCAGATGAGGCCTATAGCGGCGAAGTAGGGCGAATAAGGGAACATCAGCAACATGTGTGCAGGGCAGCACGACACACTGAGGACACCTGGTGGACAAGTGAGGAACCCTGCGACAGAAACACACGTTACTTTGTCCCAAATGTTAGATTATATATCTCTTCTGCTATGTGGCGCCATTTTAATCTCGATGCTGCCATTATTCATTTTGTTTGCATGCTTGAAACTATAAGCTCTACTTGAAGGTCAAGGTTGTAGGAGTTAGTGGCATCTAGCAGTGAGGTTACAGATCGCAACAACTGAACACCCCTCGTCTCGTTCTCCATTTAAGTGGCTTCTAAATGGCCGAAAAAAGTGAAATTTGGTTTGTCCATTCTGGGCTACCATAGAAACACGGTGGTGTAACATGGCAGCGTCGGTGGAAGAGTCCCTCAGTAGGGGCTCGTAACAAAAACACAACGATTCATTCAATAAATGAAATAAATAAATCCTGCATGCTGGACCTTTAAGTACATTTTTTCTTCTCCTATTATAGAGACATGATTAGAGTTTGTATATAGTGTGAAACTGGAACACAATACTGAGAATTGGAGGTAACAGAGATGACATGATACCTAAAACAAAGAAATTGTAGGAAAGCTCATAAATGTAATCAGTCATTCTCCACTGAAATGACATGATGTTATGACTCACATCAATTAAAACCATTTATATTTATGTTTATCTGACATATTTGTTTGCAGATTTTTATGATTACTTAAATAATACCAGCGGCACTTAAACTTGAATTATCCATAAGATTATTGGTAACGTATGTTAAAGGACATGTCTGGTGGTTGTCTCTGTATAACTACTCACACGTAATGTGTGTGTATCAGAGTGTGGAATATCTTTTGCTCTGTGCCATAGAGATCCATTGTACAAAAACACATCTATGAGTCACACTGTTGCACCGGCTGACATGTTCCTTCATTACCATCAACACACACAGTGTAGTTTTTTTTGGACTCGATCCCACACAGACTGTCCTGCTCCCAGAAATACCCACTAGAGAACCAAATTTGAAGTAATCCATGGATAAAAATAGTCCCCAACAAATACACCACACCTCCTGCGTGATTAATATTTAAATCTACAGTGTTCAGCTGTTTTAGGAAATTACTGAGCCTTTTTATAATGGAACTTTTAAAAAAAAGAACAATAAAAAGTACACCATGCTTTATAGCAAAATATAGCTTATTTTATATAAGAGCAATGATATAGTGTCTCAACTGCATGTAAGACAATACTTTGAACATCTGAGATATTGTACACCAGGCAGGAAACTCATGGTTCTCCACGCAGATCTGTCTTATATCAATGTTTGATAAGTAAATGATCAGTTTGTGCACTGTACATACTTTGTGGGTGTATATGTTTATATGTATATACGCTATATGAATATAAAAAGATTTATATTAAGGTGTGTTTGTTAATAGGCAATAAAGGCCCTTACAAGATTATTAATAATGATGTCATAACAGGTTTATTGTTATATTATAGGACAGTTTATTGGCGTTTCGGAATGTTAATATAAACCTTCTGAGTTTCTGATACTTGTGTATCACAGCATTAGAACACATTTATTCAGTTTAACTAAAATACAGATTTTGTCATTGTTAAACTTTTACTACTTATTGCTTTATCAACAGTAATACATGTTTTATTATTCACTTATTAACAGTTAACTATTCTTTTTGTAATAAATCATGTGCTCTCAGTGGGGCCCTGCGCTCTGGAGTACACAAAACTGAAGACGTCGGATCATTTCTGGACAGACCCCTCAGCCAATGAGCTGGTTCAGCGCCACCGGATCCACGGGGCCCACCGGGGCCAAGACACCTCAGCTGGCCGCCGGCCTGCTCTGGGGGTGAGTGTGGAGGCTGTTTTAGATCAGCTGTTTTGGTCCTCAGGAGATGCTGGCGTATGGTGGAGGGGAGGAATGATCACTGAGGATGTGTGAGATGGGATGAGTTACTTGCTGAATACTGTAAGGTGGCTGTTAAAATCTTTTCTTTTCTAGATACGCAAGAGGCAATCCAGTGGCAGCATGTCAGAGGACAGGTTTGCTGCCTCAGCGAGGGAGTACGTGGAGTCTCTCCACCAAAACTCTAGAACACACCTTCTCTACGGCAAAAACAACGTCCTGGTGCAACCGGTACGACTGCACATTCTCACTTTGTGGACAGCTTTGAAACAACTGAACAAAATGATTCAAACCAGCACCTGACACATACACTATCTGAGCTACTATTAAAGTTTGTGTTAAAAGGTCAGTTCAGAACCAGGGTTGTCCTGATCACATCTTTTTGCTCCTAATCTCAATGGGAGTTTTTCATGAAGTCAATCCAAATTGATACCAATGCAGAGTCTGAACCTGGATCTCTCTGTCAACAGTGTGTGGTTCCGGTTTTTTAATAGAGCAGAGTAGATAAGCTAGAGCAGACTAGCTAGGTAGGTAAGGGGGTGGAGACTCACAGTGGTTTGGGCTGAGGTAGAAGTGGAGGCTCAGGAGGATATAACACTGAGGATCCACAGTAGAGTGCAGGCAGGTTGCAGAGGTGCTGGAGGCGGTCAGGAAGCTGGAAGCTGGTAGCTAGTCGATCACTGGAGAGATCAAGGAGAGACAAAGTTAACAAGGTAACAAAGTAACACAAGAGACGAGTTTCACTGAGTAAAATGTAAACAACAAGGCTGTGTACCACATCTGAGAGACAAAATAATGTGGCAGAGAGTAGAGAGAAGACCAGGGTATTTAAACTGGCGCTGATGATCAGATGCACTGCAGGTGTGTGAGAGTGGGAAGCTCCAGCCAGCAGGAAGCCACGCCCAGCCTCTGAGAACAGACATGCACAAAAAACACACAACACAGCTACAGCAAAATTCCCAATCCTGACATCCTCACAACCTTAAAAACCAACATAAAGAAAAATCAACTGCAACATGTCTTTCTAGAAACATTAGGCTTTTCTCATAATGTGAAACTCTACAGTCTGATCTTAAAGTGTAACTCTCGCCAAAATGTAACCTAGCCTTTTTTTGTGAATGTACCCGAGTCAAACCTTCGTGTAAAAGCATAATTACGACGAAAAAGCCACTTTTAAGATTTACCGTAGTTTCGTTTTCGGGTCAAAATCATTTTCAATGTGTGCTAGGGACAGCTGTGTGGTAGCATCAAAATCGCTATTTTTAAAACACTAAGAAGACTCGACACAACATAAAACTCAGGGTCTCTACACATGAACACGATCATTGAGAATACTGTTTGTGTACACAGAATTTACTAAAAAGAAGGTTTTTGAACAACTCACATTTCATCAGCAGTAGCCACTCGTCGCCGTCCTGCCAGTCGAGATGCGTTGATCCCCGATCACTCGGGGATCGACGCATCTCGACTGGCAGGACGGCGACGAGTGGAGCAAGCTAAAGCTAACGTGAGTTGTTCCAAAACCTTCTCATTTGGCACACTTACTGGGGCACTATGTAATTTTGGAGAAGAAATTATAACTCAGAATTTTAATGTTTACAATATTAATGAGGTAATAACACAAACTCAGAAATATGAATGTTTTTCCCTAAGTGAATAAACAAGCTGTTCTGTGAGGAAAATTAGGAAAATTAGGTCCCAGAACACTGTTTGAAGCTAGAAAGGTGGCAGGGTCCGCCGCATATAAACAAAGTAAAACAGTATCACAGTACAGTTAAAACAATTAAACAATTATTCAGTCATGAAAACAAACAGTTTCGGCAGAAAATTTCTTCCCCAAAATTACATAATGTATCTTTAAAGAATGGGCTTTTCAACAAAGATATTATTTGAGTTGCTGAATATCTGACCTTGATTCCTGACATCTGTCTCATGAACCGACTAAAAATAATCACTACTCTACACATGTTTGATATTAATATATTAATATTCTCTTAGCTCTTTTTTGTTTTTAACAAACAACAGACTGTCCGGGTCACAGACTTTGCTATCAACAGTTTCCATTAGAGATGGTACTAATTAAAACAGTATAAACAAAAAGGACAGTATCAGGGATACTGACTCTTGAAATGTTGACATAATGAATACAGTGATCATCGCAAAACAAAATTCCTACATCGCAATTGCATGGAAGTAGATATTTGATAGAAATATCTCAAAATATGGACACATTAAGTTAAAAATCTAACCTGCATGGCTGGATACCACAGGAGGGACGTGTGTGTTGTAGTGAGAAAACACAGAAAACTTTGTAAGAGCTGAACTCCTGACTTGTATGAATATATGTAAATGTTTTGAAATTAAGCGCAAGCTGTAGAAAGTAAAATCCAGCTCATGGAGGTCATAAGAGTCAACTCAGTATCCAAGCCGGTGAAGAAGCAGTTGTGTTAAGTTGGATTCCTGAGGTCGTTCAGTGAACTGAGCACAGGTGACAGTTGTGTTACTGAGTCAATCTGTGTGGTTTGTTTCTCAAAGCACCATGAACACGTCAGAGGATCAAAGCAGCGATACCCTGCTGTCAAACATGATCATAGAAAGCATGGGTTACATCAGTGTACCAAATGTACACTATGATTAAATGAGACATCAGTATTACAGCAACCCTGTATCTCTCTAGCTCCTATATCTCAATCTATACTTTATGTTGATTATTGGCATTACAATTTTCGTAGAAAGTTAAATGAGATGTTACAGGCCTCAGTGTGCTGCTCTGGAAGCCCTGAAGCTATTGTTGCTCTCGGATAAAGTCAGAAATCCAACTTGGAGGCTGACATACATGCAGTACACACAGACAGCGCTCTGCACCCACTCAGTTGGTGTACAGATAGATTGCAAATGATGGTTATTTTCATCTATTATTGTGCTATGCACACACACACACACAACATTTGTATGTGTGATCTTTGGAATGAAAGCTGTATTTCTCCTGCCTGTAATGTGCTCTGTGCTGCCAAGAAGCTTCAGCATGTTTGGCCCTGGGAATGTATAATGAGCACATATTTGCCTCCCACAATGCTCAGCCTTTGACAGAGCCATGCTAGCGCACATGGCTGAGTGCACTTATAGAAAAATCAAGCATTCACTGCACACTACAAATGTTTACTGGTACTGTATTTGATTCTACCCTCTGCTTCTTATATTATACTATTACCAGGTTCTGTCTATATACAGCGTATTGTAACATGAAATAAATGTACCGTTTTTAACTTCATCTGTTTGAGCAGGATTAATTTATATGAGATTATAGTTGACTACACCAAGAGGCCCTGAAAACTATTTTCTGATCACATGATCTCAGGGTTTTTTTGAGACACTAAATCATTCAGTCATTTAAAACTGATCAGACATTTCTGATCAAGCAGATGAACTGTGTTTTGGAGTGTTAAACTATAACGTTTATTGGATTTAAACTTAGCCACAGACACTTATCATTTAAGAGAAATAAATCAAGATATAGTTCAAAATGTTGGAAAAGGTGCTTATTTGCTTTGTTCATGAGAAGATTGAAATCACTGTCATTTTCTGTGCATTAAGTACACCACTGGAGTCGAGAGGTGACTAGCCTAGCATAGCATAGGACCTCTATCCATAAGCACAAATTAACTTTCTTTCATTTCTGTTTGTTTTAATAACTTTGGACAGAGCCAGGCTAACTTTTTGCATCTGCTTCCAGTCATTAGGCGTTAAACCCCGCTTTTCCGAAACCTCGCTGTTCCGAAAATAGACTTCCATTCATCGTAATGGCGTGGTTTCCCATTTTTTCTAAAGACCCCGCTATTGTGGAACCCCTGACCCTGAGTTTCGCAATGGATGTGTTTCGGAACGTCAGGTTGTTCCCGTCATTATGCTAAGCTAGGCTAATCACCTCCCAGCTCTAGCTCCATACATTAAGTACAGCAATTAGTTGTATGGATCTTATCCTCTAGTTCTTGGGGAAATAAAAATGATGAGTATAGTTTGAAAGAATGTTGAACTATTTTGTTAAGATTTGAAGGATGTCTCATTTCAAGTTGTCGGGTGGTTAAAATGCAGGTATCACAGCTGTTGTTTGGATTAAAAAGGTTTAATCAAGGATGCAGACTCCTTTTAGCTACCCTCTGTCTCATGCTTGAAAGTCAAAACCTGAAGTCTCACATCATGTCCCTCCCTCTTCTTATATCCTGTCTCCCACCGTAGAAGAAGGACATGGAGGTGTTGCGTGGCTACCTGTCGCTCCACCAGGCTGGGGATAACCTCACCCTGAAGTGGACACCCAACCAGCTCATCAATGGCACTCTGGGTGACTGTGACCTTGAGAAGAGGTACCCAAGAGACATCCGCTAATTATTTATTGATAATATGTAAATGATGTAACTCCTCCCTGTGGAAAAATTGTGCATTTACACAAACGATGAATTGAAAAGCAACAACTGCCTCTGAAGCTTCATTTTACACAGTGGCTTACTTTACCAATCCAAAACATCTCCCTGTCTGACAGTATCTACTGGGACTATGCACTGACTGTCCCTCTGCGCCAGATAGTCTGTATCCACTGTCACCAACGCCGTAAGTATACTGCTACTCTCTCACAGTACAATACACATACACAGTCATATCACACTGCAGCCATCACCTCATACCATGAGCATTCCATCAGGAAGTGTATCATAAGCTGATGTCATATCACAACATTGTTTGCTTGTCTTGATGAAGTATAAATAGCCAGTAATGGGCAGTGCAGGTCAGATGCATGTAAGTGCCTCTCATGTATTATGGTGACCACTTCTTCACCAAATGTTCTCTCTCTCCTTTGCATCTCTTACATATGTTTGTTTGTGTGTGTGTGTGTGTGTGTGTGTGTGTGTGTATGTGCATGTGCACTACACTTTTCAAATATATAACTTAAAATAAAAGTCGAAAATGATTTAAAATAATCCAAATATGTATTACATAGTCTATACGTCCTTTTCCCTTTTTGAATGCTCTTATCTCTTTCTTGCGTTCTGTTTTCAGCTGACTGTGGTGGTACGCTGGTCCTTGTCAGTCAGGATGGGATCCAGCGGCCGCCCCTCCACTTCCCCCCTGGTGGTCACCTCCTGGCCTTCCTCTCCTGTCTCGAAACCGGCCTTTTACCACGGGGTCAGCTGGAGCCGCCCCTCTGGTCTCAGAAAGGCAAGGTGTGTCACATTGTTACATCTGTTTTCACAAACTTTATTGAGTGGGAGCACTTCCATTCCAAAATAAAAAAAATTACGTATCAAACCATCCGAACTAGCAAACGTTCACCTTTCCTACAATGGTGCCAATTTTTCATCAGTTTAATTTTGGCATCAGTATTCAGGAAACCTTCACACAAAGTTTCCTGGGAACCGGACTAGACACAAAGTCTACTTTTCTATGTTTTGGTGGGATCCAATTATGCTAGTTACTATGGATGCAATTTTATTTTATACTTATTACATAAAAATAGCATATTGTTGTGATCGACAAGGCTCTGCTGTATGTTATTTATGTTGGCGATTTGCTTATGCATATTTTTATTTATAATTTTTTTGTTACTGTACATGTCGATGACCCTTTTGCATGCATAATTGTGACATAGCTCGTGTAAAAAATTTGAACTTAACAGCCAGATGATTCTGGGATGAGACCTTAAATTATGTTCAGCTCCCACACATTCAAATCCAATAATGAAATGTTTTTTCTCCCTCAGCTGAACAGTTACCTTTTTGCCACCTTAACACTCTTAAGGAAAGAACATCAATATTAGCACTAGGCATGTCACTACATCAGATTTACATGATTATCACGGCAAAAAAAGAATTCATGATAACATTATTTTTTACACATTTATCATTAATGCTTGTATATTGCAACACAGCTATTTTATTTATTTTTTACTGTCCCACAGCTGCAACAATAGCTCACCTTCCACACAGAGCATAAAGATAACATTTATTCAGAGCAGTGTTGCTTTTTCACTGATGTATCCAAAACGTCTTCCAGTGGAAGCATAAGGCAGAAGCTAAGTCCCTCTACTAAGAATAACCTTTGTACATTTTACACTTCTGCAGGGGAAAGTCTTCCCTAAACTGAGGAAGAGGAGCAGTGCTGCTCGGCTTATCGACCAGGACAGGAACGGTGAGGAGCAGACAGCTGCTGACTATGTGTTTCGCATTGTCTACCCTGGATACCGCTATGATGCCAGTAAGTAACAGTTTTACATTATCATGCACACTGCTACAAAGTTAAAAAAAAAAAAATCTTCCTCGATGGTTAACACTTATCTCTGTGATTGCTTTTGCCTTTTGAAAGTTAAGTACTGTATATCTGCTTGAATTTTGTCTTGATGTGATTACAAAGTATGGGTGAAGTGTGGTGTCTCTCCCACAATGCTCTTCCCGAGGTCTGGAGGGTGGCACTGTTCTAACTGTGTTCTCTGTTGTCCCACTGGTGCAAGCAGTCACTATAAACTACCACCACACCACGGGCAGCCGCGCTCCGTCCCTGGACGATGACGAGGAAGAGGAAGATAGGCTCCATGCTATGATCTCAATGATCTGCTCGCGGAACCTCACAGACCCTAATGTCATGAAAGGTTTTTATCACCTTAACACACCCACCCAACCCTACTGCCCCCCCACTCCTGAGACCTCACCCCGGCTTCAGACGTCCCTCTCCCCTCCCAACCCCACCTCCCCCCAGCTTCATCTGCCTGTGTGTGTGCTTCCTGAGGCCGAGTCCAACAGGGTGGAGTGGGCTGGGGTTGGCTATGTTCACAAGGACATGGGGAAGTCCAGGTTGATCAACACAAAACTGAAAAGCAAAGTTACTTTTTATATGATAGGATTATGCACTTCATATAGCCTGTTAGCCATATTGACATACACATTAAAACTGAGACAACAGTAGGTCGATACAGTAGACACTGTACAGCCCAACAATCTCTGAGACGACTGACAGCCTCTAACTTTGTACCAAGAGGTTTGATTTATTTTAAATAACCTGTTAGATTGTTTTCCAGCACAAAGGGAGATGCAGTAACAAGGTGACCTCTGCTGCTTTTTTGCATAGGAAGTCAACTTTCATCACTTTCATTCTAGCAAACAAAGAACAAAGGTAACTTTTACCATCCGTTTTTATTCAGTGTAAACACACATTTTCTGGCCAGTGTTACACTGAATAAAAATGGATGGTAAAAGCTATTCCTACACCTATTTTCCTCTCTTAATTGCCTTGTTAACTCTTTGTAAAACACACTTCATTAAAACTCGACAAAATTAAACTCACCAAAAACATATAGGTTTGTAGTTCCACTGCTCCAACAATTACCAACTCCATATTTTTTTGTAATAAATAAATCCTTAAATTACCGTGCCAGATGTATAATACTCAGGCTCTACTGTACATGATGCTGCTGCTGCCCAGGCTCCCCCTTACTCCTCCTGCGCCACATGCCCGTCCTGTCCCACTATATCCCATGTCTTCTAACTGGCCTCCTTCCGTCTCAGGGGCTGTGTTCAGTCTTAGTCCAGTGGCCCGTCATGTTCATTGGGAGGTTGCTGAGCCTGGTCACCCACAATGTAAACACCAACACTGCCCCTGTGAATTGAGGTCGCAGTCTAGGCAGGAAGACTCCAGTCAGTTAAAAGGGCGACTAGCTGCACAGCTAACTAGCTAACCACAGCTAGAAGTTACAGATAGATAGCTACAGCAAAGAGTATAGTGAGCAGCAGTTAGCGGTTATTCTGGTGATTTGCTGCCACTATATTTTTGGGGAGCCAATTTTTGCATATTACTCCTTTAAAAATGCTATATGTCGCATCTTTTACAAACAAAACAAAAAAGTCCTGCTTGCTGTGTTACTTTGCAGCCACATACCATTGCATATTGTTGTGTCAGTGGCAAAAGAGGCTTTAAAGTTCATAAGACAGAAGTATTGTTCTGTGTATTAAGGCATCATCAAACCTGAATGTCAGATCTGCAGTGAGCTGTCAGCAGACTCTCCAGCGTGTCAGTAAAGGACAGGAGACTTCATCACATCCACGCCATCTTGATGCAACAGTTACAGATATGTCAGTCGGCAGCGAGATGAATCCTTTTAATTAGATATTATCTTTGGAGCCAAACCAAACAGTCTCAGCCATTGATAGCCTAATCCAACTATTCTGTTACTCAACACAATAAAATACATTTTTTAAGCTTCTTTGGTGGCTGGATGTTTAACAGTGTGTATGTCCTTTTGTTGTCACATAAATTACAGCTGGAAGTTAAAGGCCCCTGGACATTGTAATCTGACACAATAACATGTTTAGAAAATGGCTTCGTCCCAGATATTCTCAGTTAATGCCACAGCAGCCGCTGGCAGACTCCCCCTACGCCCTTCCTGCTTAATTTACCTCTCTCTCTCTGTTGCTTCCTTTTCCTCCCACCACTCAGAGACACACTTTAATCCAGTTTCCTGGCAGGGATCCTTATGCAAGTCTGTGAAACACACTCTGGAAACACACACTGTCAATTGAACAGACTTGTATAATGAGACTGCTGTCAAGACAGTGACTAGACACATTTGTCATTTGGTTTCATCGCTGTAAACAGATTCAAACTTCCCCAGGTCTCCTTGTCTAGGGCAAGGCCTTTCCGGCTGCTTTGCATTCTGGGATTTGCAGTGCTGACTGCCTTACAGTTATGAAAGGGTATCGCTTTTGAAGCATGCCTCACCACTGTTGGGTTTCCACTGTTGTGGCCAAGAAAAGCTTTTGATAATTTGCTTAGTTTTTTGCACTCCTTTGATTTGACTTAATTCTGTTTCCTACTTTTTGTCCTTTCATTTCTCACTTGCAACATGCTTGACAATTTTTGCATGGGAGATATGCACCCGTTTCATTGTTTTTTAAGAACGACTATGTGTTTCTGCGTATTTGTGATGGAAAATCCTCTCTCACAGTCTCCTCCTCTGTTCGTTTTGATTTCTCTCTCTCTCAGTTGTTTCTCCTCTGTTTGTGCAGTCGTTTGCTGCGATGCTGTTCACTGTAATTCTTCACTAACCCCGCCACCGCCCTCCCCCTCCCCTCGCCCCCTCCTCCACCCCTCTCATTACGGTCCTGTGGGGTTCCGCAGTAGTAGAGACGTGGAGTCCTTGTGTGAGCAGGGTTGCATTACTGATCCCAAAAACAGTTGTTGATCACGTCTAGTCCTAAAGTAAAGAGGGGGAGGCCAAATGTCGGTCTCACTCCAGCATTTTTTCTGTTCGCTTTTTTCGTTCTTATTATTATTTGTTTTTTGGGGTTATTGAACAACCAAAGCGCAGCTTCATATTTATGACAGGTCATCAGCTCCAACCTGAAGAATTAAGGTGAAGAGCATTTATTTAATGTTGAAGTTTTTATGATTTTTCCTCCCCTTTGTGTGCCCTTTTACTGGTGTCCATTTGTTTCTGTTGTTTGAGATAATTTCTTTTGATGTCTCTTGTCTTGTTCTGGCTTTATGCATCCTGCATGGCCTGAGCATTTGCCTAGTCCTTGCCTTCTCCTCTTCTATCAATCCTTCACTTCCTCTCTTGTCCTCTTCTACTTCCTCCTCTCTCCTGTTTGTCTGGAGCGTCCCTGAGCTCTGCTATCTCCTCTGCCTCCCCTGTGAATGAACTGAACCAGCATGGCTTCTCTGCATCCTCTCTGCTTGTCTCTCCCACAGCACCGTTCCTGCTTCCTAAACCGTCCCCCTCCACTTTTGGTTTCCTCTCTACGCTTGTTTTTCCAGCTCTCACATGTAACATGAGTGTAAAATTCCCATCCATCTACTCATCTCTTGATGTCATGAATAACAAAGAACAATACATGGAAAGATGTATTTATGGTTGAGCTGAGGGACCTATGTCATAATATGTAAGGCCTAGAATAGAGCCAGTGTGAAGCTGAGTTAAAGACAAAACAAACAACGAAGAGTGTAGTAGATTAAAACAGCAGTGTCTATTTTGTCTCAGAGCACTGAGACCTCTCTCTGTCTTCTCACTTCCACTCTCTCTGGTTTAGATCACGGGGAGATGATGGAGATGCAGGGTTTTGGAGGCAGCCCGTCGTCGTGGCAACAAGCTGAAGTAACCACTCACGAGTCGCTGTGCCAGTCTTGCTCCACGGCCGGTAGCAACGTGTCATTCGACTACCCGGCTGGCTGTACCTGCATCCATGAGCCATCAGACATTCACACGTATGTCATGAGATTTTATAAAGCACTGAATCTTTTCTGAGAGAATCAAAACATCCTGTCAGTCAAATACAACCCAAAACACCAATTTGTATTTTATTCCTGTCTTTGTGAGTGCTGCTGCAATGTTTTAATTATAATCCTCTTTGCGTTTTAAGATAGTAATTGACATTTTTTACATAGAATCTTAAGTAGTGTGAGAATCCATGCAGGCAGCATCTAGTCCATCCATCCATTAGTAAAAACACATTGAGTCACTGAAGTTTTTGCTTAAGCTCCAGCCATGGCTGTGGTTTCTTCATTAAAAGCAAAAAGCCTATATAAAAAAGACATGTCTATAAACCAGAGGGCGGCTTGGTAGTCATGAGTGATTTCTTTTTTCCCACCAGTGTTCCTCTAAAGATGCTCTGCCAGAACATGAAGAGGCAGATAGTCTCCAGAGCCTTTTATGGATGTAAGTCCATCACGTTACCGCTGCACAGTGCTCATACTTTCATTTCCAGCTGTTTTCTGAATATTATGATTGTGACATTAATTGTGTTATACAACACTTACTATTTTCAGTTTTAGTTGGTGTGTAGCATGGGGACATTTTTATGCAGACACAAACTGTATAATATAATTCAAGTTAGCCTAACAACTTGCTAAAAACTGATTATTCATCTATTGGAAAAGGGTAATCCTGCTTCACCTGCATTTCATTTAATTATAAACATTACAGACTATTATAGAGACAGCAGCAACTCCCAATGTTCTCTCTTTAGGTTGATGTTCTGCAGCTTGTAGAATGTGTAACAACACTGCACTGCTGGCTTTCAGTTCAGGGCACAAGTCATTTTAAAATCATCTGAAGTGATTAAAGGAGTACTACGTAGTTTAAGGAAAGAATTTCCAGAATTTTAACATTTACAATATTGATGATACACACTCAGAAATATGTATATTTTCCATAAGTGAATAAACAAGCTGTTCTCAGAGGAAAATAAGGTCCCAGATAAGTGTTTAGAGCTAGAAAGGCAAAGAAAAACAGCATAAAGTGTGTTGTCCTTTAAGGTCAGTTTGTTTAATCAGCCAATGAAAATCTTTGCCTGCTCATTAACATTTCTTCACTAAAACTACAGAATGCTGCTTGACAAAGTAGTGGCTACTGAAATATCCCTCTGAATATTATAAAGACTGTAATAGATTGATGGGTAACACGATGCATTTAGTGTTATTAAAATATTGTTACTAAAGGAGAGTTAGTTTGAATTACAGCAACAGCTTTTTACAATACCAATAATTTAGTCAGTTTATTGATATATAACTTCAGTTCAACAGTTTTAGATTAATATAAAACAACTAAGAATTGTTTTGTTTTTGTAAATACTGATTAAAAGTCATTCATCATCATTTTGAACTATGAACATGTGTCACACGACCACAGACATTCAGGTGGTTTACCACATTTAGCACATTTCAACATTTACATTTTGATGAATTATTATTAGTCACTCATGGGCTAAATACATGGCCTCAATACATGGTGCATACATTCATTACTTAAACATGTTTTTACTTTCAGTTTAATATTGTATTTTTACATCTCCAAATTGTTGTTTTTTAAATTTTGTCTATACAATGTCTATACAAGGTTTCTCACCCAAACTCTGAGCTGTATAGGTTGTTTTTTGTGTCAAAGGACAGAGGGAGTTGTATGTTGTACACATTGGAAAGCCTTCTGAGACGAATCTAATATTGGGCGATCTAAAAAAAAAAAATGACTTGACTTTTTACGGAGACTTGGTCTCAGCTGTGTGTGTCTGTCCGTGTCACACCTGTCCTGTCAGGGCTGGCCTACTGTCGACACCTGTCCACTGTGCGGACTCACCTGTCAGCTCTGGTCAACCACAACATCGTCCCTCCTGACAGACCCTGTGAGGCGTCCGGGGGCCTCAGCAAAGAGGTGTGGAGCAAGTACCAGAAAGACTGCAAGGTGGGTACAGAGCAGAGAAGTTTGTACAGCAGCTAACGGTGAGGCTGAGAGAGAAATGAAATATAGGCCAACAAGCAGCAGGAGTTACAGCAACATAACAAGAGCCTTAATCTTCTTCCTGCACCATCTGACAAACCTGCACCTGCAGTTAACAGCCGTAAATCACAGCAGATTGCCTAGTCATCATTGAGTCATTGGTATTGATCAAGCCCTATAGATATTTCATGGTCATCTTATGCTGTGCAAGTCTTATTTACAGCAGTACTTTATAAAGTGAGATAAGCTGATGCAACCTGTGAGGAATCTTTTTATGAGAATTACAAGGAGCAAATATTTCTGTCTGTAAATCTGCTGTCAATCTTTGGATTGGACCGTAAGACATCACAGTGCAATTTCTGCAGCACATGAGAAGTTTTTAACAGATGTGAAAGAAGCATCTGCTATATAAGGAGCACAACAGCTTCAAGTGCCCTGTTAGAGTCCAGTTGTTGTGTGATCAAAAGAGAGAAAATCTGAGTCCCAGAGATGTTGTTCAGTGAGGGCAGAGGGATGTCTTCATCACTACATGGCAAAACCATGAGGAGTCGGTGTTCGCACCCTGTGGTGCCCCTGGTCCCATGACCTGTTGTTTGTTTAACACAATAAAAGCATACACAGCAGCTTTGTAGTGACTCTGTAGATAGATGAGCCTATACCACACACGTTAACACACTTTTTGGTTGTAACTCTAAAGTAACGTCTTCTTTGCACCTCCTGTCACCAGTTGGATATGTTTTCCACACTTTGGTCAGTTGTGTGGAGGACTGACAGCAGTCAGAGGCTCAGGCTCATTGTAAGATTTCAGAGAAAGTTTCAAACACTGATTTTCAAACTCCAGCAACCCAAGGGCATGACCAGAACTATCGGTTGTATTTGTTGAGTGGTTGTGAACAGTTCAACTACAGAGTGACTTTGTGTTGTATTATAGCAAATACTATTACTAGTATTTTTTTCTACGTTCCTCTACTGTTAATCATTTCACAACCATCCTGACCCCCAGGTTGGGAACCACAGAAATGAAGTGTTGAACAGAATTTCATCAGAATGTACTGTTGGCTGTATTTCAGGGCTCACAGGGTTTATTGTTTCCTCCACCAGGTTATTGTCTACAGCAACGATACAGTGAACTCTGTCCATCTTTAGAAATGATACCTTAACTGACCCGGTCCCTCTATGCTGGCACAGAGTATTATTTTGTAATCTTCTCCCCCTGCGACATGTAAAGAATGAAACCGACGATATTCAGCATTTTATTTATTGTGCGTATATCCAAAGCCTACTATACGTTTCCTCCATTTTTTGTTAAAAACACATCAGTGAGCCGAAATGTTCTTCCCTGCTATGAACACACACACACTGTAGTTTATTTTGACTCAGTCCAACACACACTGTCCTGCTAAACCTAATACTCACTCGAGCACCAAATGTGAATTTATCCATGGAGGAAAACAGTCCCCAACAGAAGCACTGTTTCCTCCTGTTTGAGTACTTTTGCTAAAACTGTAATTGTAATTGTCACCTGTTTATAAAGATTTAGATCTACGGTGAAAACCAGCCACAGCAGTAGAGCAGGCAGGTCAGAGCGGACTGAGAGGAGAAACACATTTTTGGTTTTGGTCTCCTCATGGGGTTGCTTTACAATGAAGGACATATGACAATGACAGCTTTATTCTTGAACCATCTGAAGCTTCTTCTTTTTTTTTTTTACCTGGGCTTCTGATATTCATGCTTCCCTGTTTGGACAGAGGTGGAGGAAGTCTGGAGATTTTTTTTTTTTCCAAGTAAAAGTAGCAGTAATACTTAAATGTAGAAATTACAAGTAGATGGCTTACACTCAGCATTTTACATAGGTAAGTGTACAAATATATTAGTAGAAAAATTCACTAAATATGTACATGGCACAATATGGAGTGTTATATTGTAATGTACTAATTTTAAAAGATTTAAAGTTCTTTACAAAAGGACAAAAGGATAAAGAGAAAGAGTAAAACATTACAGCAAGAGAAAATAGCGCCATGAAAACAATTATAAAACATTTAGAAGCATCACTGTATATTTTATTATTGGATCAGTGTTTCTGATGCTGAATTGGATGAATTTACTGTAATTCTTCATGTTTTAAATAAGATGGTCTTATAATCTGGAACGTTACTATTCAGTGGAGTGAAAATGCAAAATTCCCCTTTTAAATGCAGCGTAATAGAAATAGAATGTAGCATAGCATGGAAATACCCAAGCACCTGAACTCATCACCACTGTTTGGGAGCGTTGTGAGGCCTCACAGTGCTCTGTTCACATCTATATGTATTACTCTGTGTTATTTCTTCCCTGTTGTTGCCTTGAATTTGAAAGCTCACACTGTTAATTGTGTTTAAACTTCATAAAAGTTTAGTTTTACTTCATAATTGAACTTCAGTTACCTCTTAATGAACTGTTTTTCTATTATTCTGTCATTCCCTCATTATATAATCTAACATCTTTTGCTGTATATTAATTGTAAGTCAGGGATGGTGTACCGCTCCTGTAGTCTCCACCCCTCTCCCCTCTCTAATGAAAATTTAATGAGTTTCAGTGAAATGAAGTCTCATTACAGAGTGCCGTGTGATACCATCGTAGCTATTAAAGCAGCCACTGTAATCATTCATCAACTCCGACAAAGTCATCATTACTAATTTACACTCTATTCATATCTGTGTCCTTTATCTTCTGCACTCATCTACATCTTCCTCCGTATGGATCGCAATCACTCTTTCTCTGCTTCCATTATTGATGCACTTCCTCTTTCTCTTTTTCCTTTCACCACTCACACCAGGCTGCTTCTTCCTGTCATCTTTCTTCCTCTTTTGGTTTATATTGCTATTAACTTCCTCTGTGTGTGTGTGTGTGTGTGTGTGTGTGTGTGTGTGCGTGCGTGTGTGTGTGTGTGTAGAACTATAAGGAGCTGGAACTGCTAAGGTTGGTTTATTATGGTGGGGTGCAGCACGACATCAGGAAGGAAGTTTGGCCTTTCCTGCTGGGACACTACAAGTTCGGCATGGGCAAAAAGGACATGAGTCAGGTACAGCACACACACACACACACACACACACACACATATTACTTGTCTTAAGTTTTCACTTAAATTTAAAATTAACAATGTGTGATTGTCTTTTCTGTTTCTTGTGAAGATTGATGCGAAGATCAGTGAGCGCTACCAGCAGGTGATGCGGGAGTGGAAGGCCTGCGAGGTGATCGTCAGGCAGAGGGAGAAGGAGATGCAGTCGGCCATCTTTGCCAAGCTCTCATCAGGCAGCAGCATCGACAGCCACGTGCTGCGACTCGTTCACAGAGACTCCACACTCAGCAACGAGGTGAAGAAACCCGTATGACATCCATCCAACAAGCATCTGACTCCTTATTAGACTTAATAATATAGAGAGTTATGCTATATTGAACTGAGCCTGACTAAAGCTCAGACCTAACCCAAATGTTCTAAATAGCATCGTTCAGACATTATCACACATGCTATTATTTGTTTCATGTTCATTGTATCTAAGCTTTATATAGAACACACTGTGCCTTACAGTTCACATTCAGCAATGGTAACATGGCCGATAACCGATCAATAACTCGTTCTCCTTCAGGACAACTTCACAATCTTACACCCGTCATCAATTTTATACATTAAAATCTGTTCTACTCAGCCTGTGAATTAATTAAGCAATATTATCAAACTGAATAAATTCTGCATTTATAAACACTTGTTACAACTAAGACACCTGCTGAATGTGTTTACCACAGACAGATTCAGCTCCTGCATCTGTAAACTTCACATGTATTATTATGCTAGTAGCTCCATGCAGCCTGCTCACCGGCACAGCTGCTGGATGCTGAACGCTCTAAATGTCTTGTTGACCAACAGATTGCTTGGTTGGAACTAGTTGATAAGATGTTATATAATGTTTCCTGTGGCCCTGCAGGAGCTTTGTTAAACACACAGTACATGTGACATTTCTGCCAGTCTCTCAAAACGAGACCAGAAAATTGTAGTTTGATGATGTGGTGAAGTAGTGTAGGAGTTGCTGATGAAAATCTCTCTGTGAGTGAGCAACACAAGCAATGCTAAACAGAGTGGCTAACTGACTAGTTTGCTTTGTTTTCTCACTCACTGTGATGTATCATCTGGTGTTTCCCGTGTTTCCCCAGAAGTTATAGCAACTAGAGAGGGTAAAAACAGGGCAGGGTTCAAGTTGCCTTCCATGAAAGCTGTTAAATCACAGATCTGTGGGGGTCACTAATGCATTACCAAAAAACATTAATTTAATCAGAAATAATGATTTATTTTTTACATTAATAATAAGAATAGGTCAAAAGAAAAAAAATTCCAGAGGAACTACGCACCATATTCTTTTGTGAATGACCATGTAAATCTCTCTCCCTGAGGTGTGCACTGTCATACCTTTTCATAATTAAGATTAAACTGATTGTTGTTGTGATCTACTTGATATAATTGTTGCTAAGACGCATTTAATGCAAGGTGTGAATTGACACGTTCAGCTATTACTTACTTACCTATTTCAGTCCATTAGTTAAGGTTAGGGTTAATCATTTTAAAGATCGTCACAAAGCTCAGATCATAACTTGAATCTGGGTAAAGGGGATATGATGCCATTGACAGGCTAGACGTATCTCTAGTGCAGGCAGAGCACTGTGGGAAGAGGTCTGGCTATACAAAACTATGGTTAATTTAAGTCAGGGGTCTCAAACTCTTTACTCTTCATCACTTGGCCACCACTCCCACCATCATTTTGCTTTTTAATAAATCAATAGTCATCAACGGACGCTACGACCGGAGGTGTCTACTCCGTGCTGCAGTGGGTCCAGCAACAACGCAGCAGCGCAACACGTCACATTTAACCTTAGTGTGGAGAGAGCTGACTGACAAGGCAATGGCAAAGGATTTGTTGTCAAAGAGTAAAGCAACGCACCTGTTTGGCAATATGTCAGATTTAAACTCGTAACAGATAACCTGATCACATTAATGAGGGTAAAAGAGTTGTTACCTCTCTGAGAAGTTGGAGGTGTGCATCCCGTCACCTGCAGCTCTTCATCAAACAGCTCCTTCTTGGTCAGTACTCCCACAGATTGGATAAAACTACTCCCTGACATATGCTCTCTATAAATGCCGAAAAATGACTACTGTTTTGCTCTGTAGACACATTTTTGATGAACAACAGCAGTGCCAACTGACGACATTGCATTTCCTGAGACTATTCTACTTGTAATAAAAATCTACTCGCCTTTTTTAATAGAATTGTGTTTTTATTTCAACTGCATATGAAGGAGTTGTTTAAATTAGTGTCACACAACTAAGAAAAATAATTAAATAAAAAATAATTTTGCAGGCTGGATTATGTTATATTTTTGACATGAATTAGCATCAGCAACCAGATTCAACCAATATAAAATAATAATAATCATATGGTCCTGACAGGTACAGTATATAAACACACGTTCAGTAAAGGAGGTAGGGTGAGCTTTTGCAATTTTTAACAGAAATGCTAAATGAGAAATCAAAATTCCTGATTTCCTTGGTGAAATCATAAGCCATCTGATTTATGGTCCCACCCTGCGTCACCGCCAGCACTGTCCTCCTCTATCACTTCTAAAGTTCCATCCTTCTTCAGGTGTTTATGTCTGTGGATGAGCCGGACGCTGGGAGCCAGGAGACCCCCAGTGGAGAGGACAGTACCCCCACCATGACCACCCTGGTTCCCCCTGCAGCCCTCCCCCCAGAGGAGCGCCCTCTGGTGGAGTTTGACTCCCCCGACTCGGGTCTCCCCTCCTCCAGAAACTACTCAGTGACCTCTGCTCATTCCCAGATCCTGTCAAGCATAGACGATGGTCAGAGTACGGAGGAGGAAGGGGGGGTAGGGGAGGAGGGCAGCACTCCGGGTGTGCTCGGGGGGCGACAGGACTCTCTGACTGAAGACAGGCTTTGCAGTCAGCTGGACAAACTGGTGACCAATGGAGCGGTTGCAGAGGGAATATCACCTTCACTCTCCTCATATACGGTATGTACAGTATGACAATATGTTCGTTTATTGAATCTGACTGAGTGCGTCTACAACAAGTGGGGAAGACATATGGTATCTTGCAATGAGCCAAAGTAGCAGATGGACAGGCTCAGGTTGTTCATAGTAAAACACATAAAAAGCCCAAAGTGAGACTAAAAGCTATGATTTACACTTTGTCGCTCACTAATGTTGACAGCAATGTTCTTTCTGTGCAGATCGAGCTGTTGGACACAGTCGCCCTCAACTTGCACAGGATAGACAAAGATGTGCAGCGCTGCGACCGTAATTATTATTACTTCACCACGGCCAACCTGGAGAAGCTACGCAACATCATGTGCAGGTATGTGGAGAATATGATTTGTAAGGCGTCCTGTTTCTGTAGCACCACAGTGCTTCATTTATAACTGTACTAGTGCAGTGCACGTTAAATGTGCCTGTTGGATTGCTTGAAATGTGGTATTGATTATTGAGATTCTGGGCTTTATAGTGACACAAGTCTAAAGCTCGCAGAGTTGTAAATAGTGCAACATTGAACTAATAATACATATAAACCTGCAGTTTGTATTTGTCAAGGAACATCAACCTTTTCATCACAGTATTGGATTATATCACACTTTAATACTCTGAACCAGACAACAGTATGAAAACTTCACAGTGCTCTACAGAAAAACAACTTTTCAGAAAAGGCACATATATTTGTAGGATTTATTGAAGTTTTAATATAACAATCAATAATAATATATTTAATAATAATGCAAATTACATTATGATTTTTTTTTTCTTTTTCTGATTTATCGTGGATAGGGAAACCGGAGCACCCGGGGTAAACCTATTCATACATGATGAGAACATGCAAGTCCTGACAGACAGAAGCGAGCTGGCCTCTGTCTGTCAGGACTACTAACCCACTGCGCTGCCTTCAGGCCTGATGTTCCAGCCTGGTGGCTGATTTTAGAAATAGAAAATAGAGCTGAGAATTTAATCTAAGCGCTTTTTTGTGTTGAGAACTGTCAAGTACCGAAAGTTGGCATCAAATATCTGGTTAGATTCATACGTTTTCTTTTAATTCTTTGATCAGACATTGCCGGATTTAATTCAAAGTTTTGCCAATTTCTGATTGTGTTCTTGTACAGCTGCTTGTGTTTTATATATAATACTGACCATTTAAGTTCTTTTGCTTCTTTTGTTAAATGGTAAAAAGGGTTTTGTTGAAGATCATAATTAAAGTTCTCAGTCAAAAGTGTTTCAAAGTGTTTTCAAAGTTCTCAAAGTAAACAATTGAATAAAGTATTGCTTTGGTGTCACTACTGAAACTCAGCCACTGAACACGCACAGGTGTTGCAAAATGTTAAATTATATCCAGGCTGACTAGACACCAAGAACCTGATAACTGACACTGAGCTAAAGGAATAATTAACTTCCTGTTCTCTGAGCTGTGGTTGATGAGATACTTATTTATGCTCTGGTCACAGCACATTCATGCTAAGATGTTAAAGGTTTGATATGTAAAATATGGAAAGAATTCCATTGTAAACCTTAAACACTTCTTTGGGTCCTCTGCAACAAACCTGCCAAGTTTGAAGTAGATCTGATGAATGGTTCTCGAGGTGTGTGAACCGCAAACAGACAAACAGAGATTCCTTGTTTTATAGTAAGATGTCACCTGTAGCTACAAACCAACCAATTATTTTTGGCCAGCTGTGCTGTTCCCCTCAACTCTGTGGTGCTCTGGGGCGTTTTCAGCTATTGGGTTTATTTTTACAGCCCACAACTTGTTTTGATTCACTCTCACCACTCTCATCATTGTCAGTTTCAGTAGGTGGCTCTGATAAAACCACAGTTCACTACCTGCTCAGCACCAAACAGCAGGCAGAGAGAGTTAGCACATGGACGTTCAGCAGAGTCAGATGTTTGTCCCATCAGTTGAATCAAGCTGAAAGAGAGTAAATATTGGTCCTACATTCACCAGATGGCAAGTTTATATCTGAAATAAAAATCATCAAAGTAACTAATGACTATATCCGTCAGAAAGATAAAGTAGAGTCAAATGTTTAGTATTTTTTAATAAAGTTTAGTGGAGTAAAAGTACTAAGTAGAAAAAGGTCCCATAGTTTAAAATTTGCCCTCCACTATGGCACTTGAGCAAACATACCCACAAGCAGCCCACCCACAGAGTGACATGAACATTAAATCTCTCAGTTTGATTTGTTTGCTCTGGTTTGTCTCCTTCTTGTCCGCAGCTATGTGTGGGAGCATTTGGAGATGGGCTACGTTCAGGGCATGTGTGACCTGCTCGCTCCGCTCATGGTCATACTGGATGATGGTGAGAAGAAAGAATCATCACACAACTCTTATCTCCTGACTTTAATTATTGTAAATGGCACAGACTAAAAATAGCTCTAGTAGTCATTACAGAATTGAAGCTAATATGCCTCATTTAATAAAAGAAATAATCAACTTCACACTTGCATTACAAATGTAATAGCAGCCATGTGCGCTTTTATGCACAACTGTGAAGCTTAGTTATACAAAAATCAAACATCACACACAGGGAGGACTGTTTGATGTGTATATAGGTCAGGTAACTTAAAGTGAACAGTCTGGGAGGTAGATTTCATAGTCATAGTCCACAAAACATTTCTGGAGCTCCACAGTGAAACAGCATTGCAGCATTCTGCCAAACTAAAAATACTAAAATAAACAAAAACAAACATAAACTAGCTCCATATAGCTCATCTGCTGTAATACAAGTTTCTGGAGATCCCAAATAGATGTTAAATCTTCACTGTAGCTGCGAAGCTAAAAGTGTTAGCTTGCACCTCGTCTGAAGCAGGTTGACAAGCTTGACTGCACATTGAGGGGGTAATCAACATCTTTTCAAATCAATTTTGGATCTCGTGATTTAGCTGTATGGAGCCATTTGATGTTTTTTTGTTGTTTTCTACATTTCAAAACAAGTCCCCAGCGACTTCAGAAAGTGCTGCAACACTGTTTTGCTGTGAAGTTCCAGAAATGTTTTGTGGACTACGAAACGTCACCTGACTTTCCATCAGCATGGGGGGAGGAGATGATGACTGGATTTTTATTTTTGGCTTATTATATCCTTTAAACTGTCTGCTTAAAAAGTCATCAATAACCCTACATATACAGTGGCTGGCACAGCAGTAAAATACTTTTTTTTTACATTTATCATTTCATGTTTGAAATTAAATTGGGAAATAGTGTTTGTTGCTGAAAATAATTATTTCAGTGTGTTAATGTCGTGGGTGGTTGTGTGACAGACAAAGCAACAGTTTAAGTGCTGTCCTGGCAACATGAACCCATGTTCTTCCTGTTCGTCTGTGTGTGTGTGTGTGTGTGTGTGTGTGTGTGTGTGTGTGTGTGTGTGTGTGTGTGTGTGTGTGTGTGTGTGTGTGTGTGTGTGAGACAGAGTGCCTGGCGTACAGCTGTTTCACTCAGCTAATGAAGAGGATGAGTCAGAACTTCCCTAATGGTGGAGCCATGGACACACACTTTGCCAACATGAGGTCACTGATCCAGGTGATGGATAACTCTTACTGTGTATGCATGTGTGAAAGAGACAATGTGTGTCACTTCTATTAAAACCCACTGACATTGTCCATTCTCTCACTTTGATGTCAGATCCTGGACTCAGAGCTGTTTGAACTGATGCAGCAGAATGGAGATTACACTCACTTCTATTTCTGTTACCGCTGGTTCCTGCTGGACTTCAAGAGAGGTGAACATGTCCTTCAATCTCACTTACCTCTGATTTTAGTCATTTTGACTACTGTGGGGCCAAAAGACTGCTGATCACACTCACACAGTTTGCAGAGTTTGAGCTACACCACACACTGCTCGTGGTTAGTTAAGACATCAGCATGGGGGGATCTCACAACTGAGGGGAGTTATAAAAATGTGTGTGTGTGTGTGTGTGTGTGTGTGTGTGTGTGTGTGTGTGTGTGTGTGTGTGTGTGTGTGTGTGTGTGTGTGTGTGTGTGTGTAGAGCTTCTGTACGAGGATGTGTTTGCAGTGTGGGAGGTGATCTGGGTGGCTCCCAGGATTTCCTCACAGCACTTTGTCCTGTTCCTGGCCTTGGCTCTGGTCACAGTTTACAGAGAGATCATCATCGACAACAACATGGACTTCACTGACATTATCAAGTTCTTCAATGGTAAGAGGCGTTCACATTCAGTATAGTGTGTATGTACATTTAGTGTTTCTTAGTTTGTTGTGACCAGTTATATTTTGTAGTGAAATGTGTTTAGTGACCCCCTGGCAGGGAGTATCACAGCTGAGGAGCCTGAACAGCAAAGGCCAGGTCAGGTTTAAGAACTCAGATCAATTCTCACAAGTAACCAGTGAAGGATGGCAAGAACTGGTGTGATGTGGTCACTTCTCTCAGTTGGACAAAGCGGGACTATGTCACTGTAGCCACCTGAGCATCATAACACAAGTCTGAGTCCAAAGTTAAAGAACTCTTTGTTAACATTATTATATTAGACACCCAGAATTGATTAGAGCTCATTAACGTTGCTAGTGCTGAGGTGTCAGACCGTCCATCGTAATTACATCTGATTTGGAGATCTTCTGCAGGAACTTTTTGGACCTCCATCTCTTACTGTCAGTGAGGCAGGACATAATACCATGATGCCAGGCTTTAAAGAAATGTACAGCTGTGTGTCGCTCACCTAGTACTGAAAATCACTATTATGCCTATGCATAACTTGCCCCAGGGGTAGCATGTATAGTATAAGAAAATAAAAGGGGACCCCAGACAGACCACTGGGGGACCCCAGAAAGGAGAGGAGCATGAGGAAATATGGGGCCCTATTATTATTATTATTATTATTATTATTATTATTATTATTATTATTATTATTATTATATTATATAACCATCAATGGTGCATTGTCTAAAGTCCATGGCACAGCTGCATTTAGGGCGTGTCCAACTCCATTTTGCCAGTTAAACAGTGCATAATCTGGTTGTATTTAGTCTCTTCTTTAGTCATGGGTGTGTTTTGGATCCAACAAAAAATAATTGGAAATGAATGAATGAGGAACATATTAATGACATTACCTGCAGTGATCCCCTCGCAGCAGAAACGGTATGTGCATCTCTGAGGGCTGCTCCAGCTATGAATATCAGTATGGATTTGCAGTGCCCTCTTGGTTTAACTAGTACAACGGCAAGCAAGGTCATGCACTAACACAGTGCTGTGAAAGAGAGATAACTGTGGTAAGATGTGCTCCTTCGTAGTTAGAAGTAGTCGCTTCAATTTATCATTTGGGATTGTTCGCAATAAGTACATATTCTGTCATCCCCGAGGGGGAGAATGGCCCAGTGCCATTCATACATTTATATTTGAGCTAACAGCTGACTGAGCAAACCTCTTACAGTTGAGCTAAACACACAGCAGGACTGAGAGTTTCTGTTCAGAAGAACATGAAGTGTTAAACTGTGAACTGCAGTTCAATGTGACAGCTAAAGTACTTCAGTACATTCAGTTACTGTAAACTTGTGCTGTGTTCAGTTTGGAGGTAAAAGTACTTTGAGTTTGGAGTTACAGACTGTAGTGCTTAATGCAACATTAATAGGGAGTTTTGGGTTAAGTTTGGCTATCAATAATATTTAATGATTATCAGGGATAATTATTAATTATGATTAATGATAAGATCCAATTTTCATTAAATCACCTCGGGTGAAGAAGGGAAAAAATAGCCAATTCACCGAATCAGTCTCATAAAAAGGTACTAAACTCTTTGTTACTCTGATTAATAATTAACTTAATAACTACAACTAAATTTACCATAACAGCTATAATGGATGACGGATCCTGGAGTCCTTGACAGAGTCGAGGTTGACAACATTCACTCTTGTACAACATTACATAGACAGCATGAAGGTTCAAAACCTTTTATTTAACACAAAGATGAAAACACACACTCTAACTAACATGTACTATATACAGGTGTGTGTGTGTGTGTGTGTGTGTGTGTGTGTGTGTGTGTGTGTGTGTGTGTGTGTGTGTGTGTGTGTGTGTGTGTGTGTGTGTGTGTGTGTGTGTGTGTGTCTGGAAGAACAAAAGCAAAATTGTGGCGACGGTTCAAAGTACCACGCCGCAAGATGGCTGATCGAAGCGTTGGACTCAGGTCCAAGATGGTGGATAACAACTTGTTTCATTAATAGGAGAGAACAAAGAAACAATGGTGGTGCTCACTGATATCACATATGGGTGTGATATGCTCCAGGCTGAAGGAGTGTGTGTGTGTGACATGAGGCCACGTTAGAGAAGGTGGTTAGCTGCATGCAAAGACACTGAGTCTGTGTGAAGCATCATTCAACATCAAATCAGCCGTGTAGCAAACCAAACATGTGATGTGTAAAATGTACTTTACATGTATATTTCTGTAGCTGCTTCTCTGACAATGTGTCTGATCCACAGAGATGGCTGAGCGTCATGATGTCCAACATATCTTGAAGATAGCTCGTGAGCTGGTGCACAAAGTCCAGTCTCTGATGGACAACAAGTGACTGTAGAGGAGGAGGAGGAGGAGGAGGAGGAGGAGGAGGAGGAGGAGAAGGAGAAGGAGAAGGAGGAGAAAGAGGAGGAGAGCCCAACCCTACAGGACACTCAGCTCTTCCTCATCCCTCAGAGACAGCGTGTTTCCAGGCCTCCACCTATCCAGAGCAGGTCCGGGGTGTCCAGGTCTCCTCCCTGCCCAGATGAAGGCCCTGGGAGTGGTGCAGGAGTACTGCTGAGGCGGCCTGGCTCTGGAGCTCAGCCTCAATCTGTTTACATTTACCTTCACATGGAATGCCCATGGTGTCTGTTCAGACATGTGGATTTGTCTGCATGCTTGTGAGTTTGATCACACTGTGAACGCATTCTTGAGTCTCCCCAGTCGTACAGAGCTTGTGTGCGTGCATGAAACCAGTCACAAACACATACATACACACACACACACACACACTCAGAAACAACATTAGCTCTATCAATACTCTAGAGTGTCATCCTTGTCCTGACTCTGGGCAGAACATAATGGATGCCTGTCAGGAAGGCTGAAGCATTGTCAGTGTGTGACAGATGTGTTCCTCCATGCAGTGTCAGCGGAGGACACCAGAGTGTGGGAGTGCAGGATTTACATACAACACTGTCAGAGGAGCAGAAGACTTAGCCACGAAGAAGTTTTCATTAGTGACCAAATGGACTGTGCCAACTACCTTTTCATGAGTGTTTTCTACAACAAGCATGTGTGTTTATACCCCCTCCCCCTTTTTCTTTTTGTCCAAGAGTATATTGTCACACAAATGTTGCCTTTATCAGTAACAGCCCAAGGTACTTAGTTGCACTTTTTGTGATGGTTTCCTTCATGGTGCCCGTGAAGGCCTCACCAGAGTCGGTGGGGGCCGGAGGCGCCACAAGAGGCCACTGTTGAGAAACTGAAGAAGAGAGAGTGAATTGCAGCCAACTTTCCTGAGGATGTTAGTCAGTGTTAAAGCATGTTTAAACCTTGTTCCAAGTCAGAGGAAACATAACGGCAGAGCACAACAGTAATGACAAAAGCACACAGGCCATCCTCATTCCTGTAATGTAAAACTTCTATCTCTATTTTGTAATGCCATGATTTCGGTACAGGATCAGAGCGACCACAGGGGGCGTGTATTCCTGCGAAGTGGAGGCGTTTAATGAGTGAATGAGGGAATAACAAACGTTTTACGCATATAAGGTTTTTAAGACTGTAAATATCTTAAAATCTAACACTTTTTATGCAAAAATCGTTCTTAAATCGTTCTTAAATTTAAGGGATGTATTATCAAACAACATTTAAATTTCACAACTTTTAAACATAAAAAAGTTACATTAACAAATACTAACTCACATTTTATGATTTCCCCCCTACTGTTATTATTGAAGAGTTTATTTTGTAGCTACTCAAAAATGTTTGGACTCTTGACCTCAGTATTTCTAAAAGCCTGGCTGCTGCCAGCTTCTGCGAGGTTGGCTAAACTTTCAAGGACATTGAGCTGAAAAATCACAGTGACTGAGAGCACATTGAAAGGATAAATGAATGGGTGTTATAGATATGAGGCTGGTTAGAAGAAGCAGATGTGACATGCTGAGAGAAAAACGATGTAAGACGTGAAACATGATCGAGAAAAATCTTTGATGTTGGAAAGAAAGTAACAGATTGATTCGATTTGCCATTGTCTAAAGGTGGATATTCCTTTTAAGAATAAAGGCTGGTATTATTCTATATGTTTGTTAGTTATGTCAACAAATCCCATGAAAATACCAAAACCAACCATCCAACAATCTCAAGCCTACCGGGATCTACTGAGAGACTGGATCTCAAATACAGAGTTTCATTTTTTTAAAGAGGCTCAGTAATTTACAAAAGCAGCCGGTCGTTTTTAACAAACACAACATGAACAACAGTAATTAATGCATTTGTACGGGACTATTTTCAGAGGTGGATTAATACACATTTGGTGCTATACTTCATATTTGCAGCAGGAGGACTAGTGTTGAAGGTTTTCCCCTGAATTAAAAAAAAAACCTTCAAGGGGGTATATCACCCTGTCTGCACATTTCTTGTTATAAAATGACAATTATTATAATGTTCTGATATTATTCCTTTGTTAGATAATGCGGTAATGGTCAAGCTGATCTACTTCTAGATTATTGGTATCAGTGGTTTTTGTTTCAATTTGTTGAAAAAAAAAAAAGAATTTAAAAATGCACTACTTTGGCTCACCACTCTGTGGTCTCACCCAATGTGCTGCCCACAACACTATCTTATTGGTTACACGTCGCACACCTAATAACCTATCAACACTGAATAATCTGAGTTTGCAAGGTAACTACTGATTAAAGTTCAAATAAATGTAGTGGAGTGGAAAATAAAGTAGTCACATAAAGTACCTCAAAATTGTACTTAAGTGATCTAATTGAGTAAATTGTACTTAGTTACATTCTGTCACTGATTATTCTGATAATTGATGATTGTGACACTAAGATTTTTATTTAAACTACAGATGTTTTCGCAAACTACGGCTAATACTTGTAGCTTACATTCACTGTTGGTTTGGGTCTGCACATGTGATTGGTTGACAGTAAGAGAAATATAGAATAGTAGCACCTTT
This sequence comes from Pagrus pagrus, assembly GCF_965226575.1. Classification (NCBI taxonomy): domain Eukaryota; kingdom Metazoa; phylum Chordata; class Actinopteri; order Spariformes; family Sparidae; genus Pagrus; species Pagrus pagrus. Next base: position 31,043,757 of record NC_140188.1, read on the forward strand.
ATCCTTGAAACGGGGACTCGAGTCAAACATGCTCACTGATCTGAAGGCATCATGAACACTGTTCATCTTCATTCTGCATTCAGCAGCACTGTCAGGAAAAGTGGCTGCAATTGTCCGTGTTGAACCTGATTCTCCTCCTGCCTGAAGTCCAGCCACAGAAAATGAAGATGTGCTCGGACTCGATTGGTCCAACTAACAGATGTGCTTCCAGGTTTTACAAAATAAAATACCTGAGAAGAAGCTGCTTTTAATGCCAAACTCTCTCTAGTGTTCAAATGAGTCAGTATTAGGTTTGGCTTAACAGTGACAGCATATTCATGTTTGTATCTAAAGGGAAATTTTTGATACTGTTTGGAATCCCCCTCATCAGTGTGACCCTTTATCTCCACCCTCTTCGCCTCCTTAAACGTCCGACACGGCTGCATATGATTGGTCATCCAGCACGGACCTGCACCTGTGATTCAAGTGCCAAGAGTCTTCCCCAATCCTGAAGTGTACTGTAGTCATCCGGCTCTCTGATTCGCTAGTTTGATCCCAGGAACGGGCAGTGGTGTGGATGTACCTCGCTACGGCCTCTCCCCCTCCCCTACCCTGCTGCCATGGTGATGGAGGAGGGTCGGCGGGGGTCTCCAGAGCCCAGGCAGAGCTTTTTCTTCCAATCAGGACATTATGTACCAAAGCCTTGAAACAGCCCCCTCTGTGGCATGACGACAATGTGCAATTTCATACTGCATCTTGAAGACTGACTGTTTACTTTGTGTGTAAAATATTTTTGAAAATGGTGATCTTGGATTCTTTGACTACTGTGCAATTTCTGTCGTTTGAGAAATCCATCAAAGTCTATATTGCTGTAAATACAAACGGAAAGCCCAATATTTCTATGAAGACAGTCCGAACATATATAACTTATTTTGAGATCTATTTTTTATGTTGGTTTTAGCAGCACTAGTCGGAGGTGTATACTGTGCAGAAATGCAGAATGTGTGCAGACTATGTTACACGTTGACTGTTAAGTGTTCTTTCTCAATGTTGTGCACTGACTTCAAGATTTCAAATTTCTATTTATTTAGAGAGCCAATGATTGCATTGCTGAATATGTATTGGTAAGGATGTATCATTTGCCTTGAATGTAATGTATTATTAAATAAGAGTTTGTTCATTAGCAGGCTGTTGTTTCCTTTATCTGTAGATGCTACAGAGAAGATGGTGTTCTGTTGAAGTCTCCAGCTACTTCAGTTGTTTAGGAGAATGCCGCAACACTGTTTCGCTGATGAATTCCAGAAATGTTTTGTGGACTACGAAACTTAACTTGACTTTCCATCAGCATGGAGGGAGGAGATGATGAATGGAATTTCATTTCTGGGTGAACTATGCCTTTAGGTCTATGGTCTTGTTTTTACAACCCTTAACTTTACTGTTGTTTTCAGCCACATGGCTGTCATCAGCATCAGTTCCAGCAGCAGGCAGCAGTCTAACCACCTGCCCAGCACCAAACAGCAGACAGGAGCTGGAGGCCAGAGAGACTGTTGGACACAAGCATGACTCAACTTTGCTATATAAACTTTGTAACAGTGACTGTAGTGTTGCACTGTCCCCAAGTGGACAAGCAAAATAAATGAATGCAGATTTACAATCAATATAGTCTAAATGGATGTGAGGTATGATATATATATATATGATATATGAGCAAAACACATTAAGAGAAAATCTAAATTGTCTCTATTATAAAATGTCCTCACACTCTATAGAACTGGTCAGTTTACTTCCCTGTCTGGAAATATGTCAAAAAGGCACAATAATGCTGGAATTCCAGCACCATGAAGTATGGAAGTATCTTCAAGTCATGAGCTTGGAGACTACAGATTGAAACAGTTTGGGTGTTTTCCGGCATGGAGGTTGTAATGAAATCATGGTATTGGTTGTATTGTGGAATATGTATGCGTTATGTGAAGAAGGATATCTCAGCCTCTACTTTGATTTCAACCATTCTTAAAAAAACTGGAATCTTGTGCGTGTCATTTCTGTAATAGTATACTAATTCAGACTGTGAATATTTGTATGTATCATACAAAGCATTTTCAGACTGGTTAGGTCTGAGGACGAGTGGACCTTTACATGCAATGTCCATGAACTAGTTTCAGGAGAGGACTGCAGGTTGAAGTTGGTCTTTTTATTTACCATCCTTGTTCAATCACTGGGATGTGGAAATTGAAGCAACACCAATCACAGAGATAATCGGTGTTTGAGCAGTGGCAGCACGCAGTGTGTGAGAATCTGGGATTTGTTTTGCACAAGATGTGACTGATCTGTGGGAGAATGGAAGATTTTGTTTCTGTGATAAAAGTTCATTTTTGCTACAGCTAAAGTTTCAGCTTGTTTTAATGACTGAAGACACTTAACAATTTAACACTGAAGAAGACAATATTTTTATCACAGTCATTCTCAGTATGCGCTAGTCCCTGAGCAGCAGTGTGCAGCCGTGGGACCAACTCCAGATTCTAAGTCAGTGCCTCGGTGCAGGAGAATAAACCTAAAACACATGTTTCTGATGGTGGGTGCCTCCATAGTGAGTAAACAGTGTCAAAACTGATAGTTGACCTATTGCTGTGACCCAGTAATGTTCACATGTTAGACACAGAGGGGATCTGACTGTAGAACATAGACACATCAGCTGACAACATCTTTTTTTAAATTTCATTGATCAGTTTCTCTTATCTTTGGTTATTTTGGGTTGAAAAGTGACATTAATGCTTCTATAAAAAGAAAAACAGTGACACCAGGTTTTTTAAAAAAGCATTGTTTATCACGGTTGATACTTCAAACTGATCAGTACCCATGACATTGCACAATACAAAGGCATGAAAAAAAAAATGTAACATTAAAATAGGTATTGCATCTTCCAAAAGCTAATTTTCCATTCATAAATACGTCTTGCGATTTCAGTTCACTGCAGTTTCTTACAACAGAATCACAGAGTTTTTTTTCTAAATAGCCAGAAATCATTTCTAAAAATCGATGAGCATGATGTGACACGAAAAGTAACAATCAGCAGACATTCTGTGAGTGTGAGAAGTATTAGTATTTTTGTTTTTGTACAGTACAACATCGAAGGCCAAAGAGATCTCCATAGACGAGGAGAGGTGGCAGCCCGCAGGAGGAGCGGCTGACTCTGGTCTGCTGGGGTCATGTGACCGTTGAAAGGTGCCCGGGCCCAACACAGCTGGTGAGATGGTGAGATGGTGTCCATGATTTTCTGTCCCACTGCACCCAGTCCTGTTCCAATCAGAGCACAGTTGGTCAATGTTCCCTCTGTGACTCTGAGGAAACATTTCATTCATCATTTCATTTTATGACCCTCCATGACTCAGTCACACATAGTTTCCTATGAGCTGAATGCTCCGAGTCGGTCATCCACAAACCAGTCCACACTCTGACATTTAAAGGAATAGTTCTACACTTTGGGGAACATCCTAATTCACCTTTTTGCTGACAGTCAGACGAGAAGATTTCCACCACTTTCATGTCTGTATGCTAAATATGAAGCTAGAGCTATAGTAGGGGTGGGGGGGTAATATGCCAGACTATTTCTTAAATAGGCTCCACTATAACTGCTGTCATCAGACACACCCATGAAGAGCAGTGTTGCTCAAAACGTCACTACTTTGGTGCATTAAAAAGCAGCTATAGGAGCCCTGCAGTGTGCCAACTGTTTCTGTGTTTAATGCAGTGCAGTGAATCTTTCCATCTAACTCTCGACAAGAAAGGAAAAGGCATATTTCCCAAGACACCCCGACCACAGTCAACTGGGTCTCTGTGTGTTTTTTGCTGCATTCTGAAATCCTTTCCTAATGAATAACAATTGATCATTCTAAAGTTTACTACATTTCTAAATTTAAATACTTTGATATTTCAACAGAAAATAGACAACTCATCAAATGTACTAGTGTGTAGTTTCTCCTATAGGACACTATACTCTCACACAAACTTTCATGTTTATACTTGAAGAACCTGATCACAGAAAAGATACAAGAAATGCCAAAGATAAGGTATGTTTGATGTTACGTACAAACAGTGTCTACGTTACAGTTTGTCCTGCAGAGAACTGTCAGATGTGCAGCTCAGTACACGACAGCCACAATTCTTTCATAACTATATTGAAAGCTTTACAAAAATGGTTGTGATAGTAAAATCTTCCCTAAAAGTCCAGAATTGTTCTGGCTCTAATCCCCCTGGTTTTTAAAAGTGGTTTAGTAAAACTAGATCTTCCCTACAGTAAAGCTACTTAAAGCCTTGGTGGAATGTTTCTTGTGGATGCTTCACCAGTGACCACGACAATACTGTAGTGATTCAGAATAAAGAATTTAACCATAGACAGACACACAAACATATTGCCATCTTATAGAAAAATCACATTTTATAACACCAATCCTTGTATAAAGTAGTTCAAATGTGCTTCAGCCTGACCAGCATTAACAATCTGTTAAGATGGCCGGTCATAGCCAGTCTGGTTCTGGGCTCTGTCTGGTCGTGCGGTGCATCTCTGATGATATTTACTGAGCTATTCATGTGTAAACAGCATTTTACCATTAACGCTGGGTGAGGTGGAGCTTATTCAAACTATGTTGTATACTGTTTCATTTATAATGCTATGTAAAATGTTAATGTGTCGTGTCCAGTTGTACCTGTGTTGTGCTGCTGGCACTCCCTCTGCTCCTAACTGGGGTTGGGTCTCTCTGCAGACTTCTGAATCTGTATGGAGGAACAAAAGGACAGAACACAGACAGCAGTTACAGGATCTTCTCTCAGGATGATGAGCAGCTCTGTGGCAAAATAAGGAAATACCACAAGATGGCCACAGTCAGCTGCCTCACTCACTCATAGATTTTCAGTGAACAAGGAGGATGATTGTGTTGATGAAAAGGCATTATTACCAAATCAAGACAGACACACTCTTCTTAAGTGTGTTTCTAAAACTAGATGTAGGTTTGTCTAACTACCAGAGGAGGGCAGAGGTGCTCTTCAGCCAACATCAGGCTTTTTAACCGAGACAGTAAGACAACACAAATAAACTAACAAACAAAAGAACCACTAAAGACCCAAAACATGAAGACGATCATGAAGCTGAGACCAGAAAGCAACAAAAGGCTATGTTATATGGCGAGAAACTCAAGTCAAAAACAAGAGATGAGTAACTGTGAGCAGATGGAAATCTATAAGGAGATCTTCCACTGAGCTAAAGATGGTTGAACTCAAATCAGAAACTAAAGAAGGCTGAATTTGGAAATCAAAAGAAAAAGCTCAACAACAGGCAGAAATGTTACTGTACCTGTGATTGTTCTTTTAGGAAATCTGGTAGCTGAAATTCACCTTTAAAGACCTGGAAAAACAAAGGAGCAGCTTTAGAGTCTGCATGGATTCATCAGCTGGTGAAGATTTACTGGATCATCACTTCACTTATTAAATCACTGTATCAATTATATTATGGCATCACTGTGCATGTATTTAAGCATGATTATCACTGCTTAAAATCCATGCTGCGCTGACACAGTCTGACTGATAAAATCCACCTCAGTGTGTGTGGCTGGGGGGGCTTTCTGTTGTGACATTGCATCATGCATCTTTCCAAAAGGTGGAGGCTATTGGACGAATGCCAGGAATTTCATGCTCTGCTCCTGGTGTCATAAAGTTACCCCCCCCGGGGGGCTGACATGGGACCAGACTGAGCGGTGAAAAGAGAAAAAGAGTAGGGTGTGTGTGTGTGTGTGTGTGTGTGTGTGAGTGAGAGTGTTGGATGCGTCTTTCCAGGAAAAGAAACTCTGGCTCGCCCTCTCTTGCTGGCCTCAGCCACACAGTCAGCACATAAATGGGCTACTCCTGGATCCTTCAGTATAATTACTAACATGTGTCCACAGAAACTTACAATATTTACACAGGAAGTCACCTCCTTCATGTTGAATGGAAACAACACTGCAACACAGGGTTGCTCTGTCAGCCAGAGATAAAGAAGCATGTGGAGGGAAGCTTGGGCTGAGAGTAACAACAGTGTGAGGACGGAGAGAAGCTGAACATCAGGGGACTGAACAGACATGAAACAGGGGTCACTACAGTACAGCAGGGGGCAGCAGAGAGACTGACTGTTAACTGTTAGCAGGCTCCTTCAAAATCTGCCAGTCTTATCTCTTTCTTTCTATAGCTTTCATCACTACTCTCTCCTCTCCCCCTCCAGGCTCTGCACTATGGGTGACAGGCTCCTCCATGTGGCTGGTCCTACCCTTTGGAATGCTCTCCCTCAGGGTTTGCAACCATTGCTTCTTTTTTTCTTTTTACCCTCCTGAGATAAGCCTTTCCTGATGCTTTGTTATGTGCATATTATTGTTGTGTTCTTTATTTGTTATATATTTTAATGTTGTTGTTTATTTTTATGTATCGACTGTGTGATCTGTTTTTCAAGTGTCCTTGTGTGTGCATATATACATACATATATACACATACACACACATATACACACACATATACATACATACGTACATACATACATGTATATACATATATATACACATATACATACATACATGTATATACATATATATACACATATACATACATACATATACATATACACATATACATACATATACATACACACACATATATATATACATATATACATACACACACACATATATATATACATATATACACACACACACACACTGTGTGTGTGTATATATATATATATATATATATATATATATATATATATATATATATATATATATATATATATATATATATATATATATATATATATATATATATACATACATATACATATACATATACATACATAGGGAAAAATCATGTTTAGCTGTGCATGCTGTGTGTGGTGTTTAGTTCTGTGGTCACTGCTTTGTGCTGCTGCTGTTTTTTTGTATTCCCTTCTTTGTCACCATCAAACTCAACTATACCTCAAACATCCGAACATCAAACACAAACGCAGGCGAACAGAAGATTCAGGTAGAACACAGGGGCAAAGATCCACCGAAAATTCAGAATGTGCATGTACTTGTTATTTTAATCCAGCTATGAATGTTTAATGTTCACACTTAAATTACTATAACCAGATGATCAATGAAAATCATTCATTTAAACGTGTTTGGAGGGGATCAAAAGTCTTGTGCCCACCTCCTGGGCTTCAGTGATTAAAACTTTCCCAAAACACAAAAGCCATGCCTTAATCCCCCTGCGTGCCTGTGTGCATGCTTGCGTGTTTGCCTGAAGTCAACGCAGGGCCAGAAACTAAACGTAATCTCAAATTATTTCCAACAGCAGAGACAGAGAGGCGAGCGCATGTTTCTGATTTCCTCCTGGGTGCCATTTTGCAGCTTTCCTGAGCATAGAGAGGCTCCGGGCCAGACTGCTCCGAGAATGTCCAAACCTCCTGCTCAGACAGAAAAGGGCCAGAACGCAAAGGAGAAGTGGAGCAGAATGCCCTGCGCTCGGGGTTATAAACCCACGTGGAGTATGATAAGAACATGTACAGAAGAGTCCGAGCTGTCTGCTCTGCACGCTACAGATCAATGTGTCCTTTAGAGAGAAGACAGACAGAGATGAAGGGCTGCCTCTGGGAAAGGCCAGACTTCATGTCGGCATGATGGGATCACTGCAGTAACATGAAACCAGCCTGCTCTTGTCCAGCAGACTCTGACCTCAAGGTCCATTACCTCTGAAGAATCTGTTAAAATGCTCAAGAGAAGAGGAATATTCATAAGGTGGAAGATTTACAGTCTCTTCTATTGGGTCAGATAAAACAAGGAGAAATACTGCTCAGCACCATCAAAGGGACTTCTGGCTGCCAACACAGGCCTCAGTCCCTACACAGCTGACAGAATGAGTCTTTGCTGCCTTCCTGTCATCAAATTAAAGATGCAAACAGCCCTCTTTCAAAGAAGCACATTTCTGGTCATTACACTCTTACCTCTGAACAAGGAGTTGGCTTCTAATGACAACTACAGGAAGTTAGCACTTCTGGTCCAACCACCTGTTTTACTTTTAAATTAGGGACACATTTTCTTGTTGAGCTTGAAATGATATGTCTATGCCAGTGTAGAATACAATTTTAAAGGTTAAAAAAAACCACTAATAAATCTCAGCATTACTAAACACATCTCATGTTTTGGTATCCATTCAAGATTTAATAGGGAAGAATTCTGCATTAAAATGTCGACAAAAGACCTTTTTTAAATACTTTGTTTGTGTACTCACATTATCCCAAATGTTTCCAACAATGTTCGAACCCAGAGAGATTTTCATCAGCAATGGAGGCTGTTTAATGGCGTCTTCACGATCAGCTAAATGGGTTTGCCTACAGACCATTTTTGTTTATTCACGTTACTCGCCCCAAACAGCCAGATTACTTTAGCCATAAGTGAGCAACAGCATGCACAGAGTGTTTGTTTGTTTGTTTGTTTGTTTGTTTGTTTGTGCGTGCGTGCGTGCGTGCAAATTCAGGACATTGAACTCAGCACTCAGCAGAGTTCTCTGGTTCTCTCTCTCCGCTCTGTTATGTTACGTTCATGAAGTAAAGCACATTTCCCCTCCAGCTCCAGTCAGCAGTCAACATTACAGAGCAGAAACACCCGGCAATGGAGGTCACCTCCACGGATCACTGCTGCAGTCAGGTTGATAAACAGGAGTGAAGATAAATCCACTTCTTTATCCCAAAAGTTAAAAAGTCATCTCTGACTAACCCACAATAAAAACAGGCATTTTGGCTGCAACAACCACAGACAATATTTCAACTTCTCACCCTAAGCACTGAAGTGTAAAGATTCTACATTCACAAGACAGCTGTGTGGTGGCTGTGAGATGAGGAGAAACCCTGAAACCTGCCACAGCATGCCTCAGCAGAGACGGCCAGAGCCAAGCTGGGGGGAGACCAGCACAGTCAGGTCAGCCAAGGTGCCTGCTGGTACAAGCAGCAGGTCAGTCCAGTGTGGTACTGCCAAACTAAACCCTGCAGTGGTTCCGCCTCAGTATTAGGGCTGCAGCTCCCTGTCACTAAGCCCCAGTCCCAGGGGGTTAAACGTGGTAACAGTCCAGTGCGTTTGAAAAGCTGCCAGTGTCGAGCCACAATCGGCAGGGGAGAATGTTTCAGCTACTTCCACCCTCTGTGGGTGGAAACTTTCCAGGGAAATTGTTACCTAAAACAAAATGCTTCTATCTGAACTGCACACTGACACTCTTCAGGAGACTGAGTGTGTATGCATGCTCTGCTGTTTGTGAAGGCAGGAGGACCCACTACTAGGACTGCAGTGATTTAAAAATAAATAAATAAATGATCATCCAAATTGACACCAGGTTGTGAAGATGTTTTTATATTTAAAATAACATATTATTATTAGTCAATATTTACAGACAATCAAAATATTCAAACTGCTAGGACTGACCTCACGTCAGGTCTAGAATATCAGGTCTAGAATGTATGTATATTTATGATCCAGCAGATTTGGTCACATTGTCAGAAGACCTATAATAAATTAATTATTGAACCAAACTTCATGAATGTTTTTGTGACAAAATAGTTTGTGTTCCACTCATTCATCACAGAAAAATAAGAGCTGTAGAAATCATTGGAACTGAAGACTGACACCATATACATGTTCTTTACAAGTAGATGGAAACTTTTGACCATGACTGTATATCTGCAAAGGTCCAAAGTAAGTTTGCTGGCATTTGCTTGAAGTTACAAAAGTCACTTTCCATTCATGGGTACTGGCTGCTACTACTGGGTACTTGATGGGAAGTAGCAGTGTCCTCATTAAGGGCTAATAAATTACCTGTTATTGGATCTATCCATAGATTTCAGTATTCACTGATGCCTGATCCAGCATTTTTGGCTGTATTTGAGGCTCGTACAATACTGGTATTGGTACCAGAACAACCCTATTCAAGCCCCCTGGTTCCACCAGGTTTCTGAAGCTGTTAAGAGACCACAACATTCTGAGGCTCTCTGCATTCTGAGGCCTTAATCATCCTATGTCCAACTTGAGAAGAACCACTTGCTTGTAGCATTATATCACTGTTACGAATCAAAAAAGGATGTTTAAATAGATCTGGCAAACACAAACTCAGCTCAGCTCCTGATCTGAGCTGAAGGAGTAAGAGGCATCAATCAAGAAACACTTCATGTGAGGTATTCAGTAATAAATCTTTTAGCCACTTCCATGCTCATCTAGCCGATGGTTTCATGTATATGAGTCTTTGTTGAGGTCTAGGAGCCAAAGAGCGCCATGATGGCCGAGCACAGACAGTGGTCCTGAATCAATACAATATGATTAGCCTACAATATGCACATCATTAACGGTCCCCACATCAATATGAAGGAAGAGGTCCAGCCACAGACCCAAAGCAAAACACTGCGCGAGGAACTCTACAGACATTCGTTTCACATCTCTCTACTAACTCATCTCATTATTGTTACTGTGGAGAAACTGAGAACTTATTGATCCCAATATCCATTTCTCACCAGGGATCAGCACAACTGCAAAGCCACTTAAAAGCTATTGATTGCGGCTTCAAGAGAACAAGCCCGAAGAGCCTCATTTACAGCTAGCTGGAACGACCTCTACTGAGCAGCAGTCAGAGCTGAAGCAGTGAAGAGCAGAAGTCCAGGTGTTGTCAGTTTAACAAAGTCATTAGTGGAGATCTCATTTCAAAATAAGGACGCTTGGGTTTGGCGAGGGTATATTGTTCTTTTAAAATTTTCTTTTCTCAGATTCTGTAATAGAGTTGTAAAACTGAGGCACAACAAACCCCTTGGATACAGACTATTGGTCAGTCAGAAGAAGAAAACAAGAAACTGAGAAATTCTTAAAAATTAACATTAATAACCAAATACCAAAAACACGCTGAGCCCTAGCCCATAGCAAAGAGTGAACGATTATCGTTTCGAAATCCAAATCACAAGAAATGTTAAAAGTGCAAGAGACAAGACAAAATGTCAACAAATGATAGCAAGCCAAATTTTAAGCTCACAATCATTAAAATCACCTCCTGCAAAGTTCAACATTCATGTTCTTTTGTTACTGGCATGTGACTGTTTTCAATAAATATAATACTACTTTTAAATGTTGTAATTATATATGAATAGTATTTAGAAATGCTTTGAGCTCTTATGAAAAATCATATTAAATGTGCTTCAATTGGATGCTTTTTCTTTCTTAAAAAACATCTTATTTAAATAGACCATTAGGACCACAGCAACAAGCAACAGCAATCTCTTATCAGATTCTATTCATGTAAATATGATGTGCTTGGTAAAATCATATATTAATTACTGTGTGCAGACCACAAATGCAGTCATGAGGTTTAATTTATAATTTAATCACAATTCAAACCACAATGGCAATATTGGCTTTCTACAACAACATTTTTCTAAAGCCAACCTGAAACCCAATGCTTTTGGGTCAGGTAAAATAACTGTAACTGCAGATGGTTATTAATAGCCTTCATATGCAGCAACAACGAGTGCAGTGAACAAAAATGAGCAAACACACACAAACCTCCTCTCTACATCTGCATGTCTGCAAATGAATCCCTGGAAGCTTTCTGGGTTAAGTCAATAGAAATGCAGAGGTTTTTGGGAAGCTATGCACTGACTGTGTTAACTGCACTGACCACAGGGCAGACACTGCGTAGAAGGATTACCACAGAGCACCACAGAGATAAGGCTGCTCTCAACAGGTCAAGCTTCCTCAATCATCCACATCGTCTCCACAGTACAAACAAACACTGTGTCCTCTGGCCGCTTCCAAACTATTTCTCTGCTGAGCAGCTCGATCCAGGCTGCATATTCTGTGGTGAAATCAGGGCTGAAGAAGAGATGAGACACAGGGTAAATATTTGGATGGGGCTGGGTGAAAATTCAAGACAGCAGAGAGAGCATTTCCACATGTGGCTTCATCATACAGTTTAGTTCAGTTCAGGGATGGTTGCCAGATGTGTGTGTGTCTCAAATACCATGAATCTGAAAGTTGTCTATTTCTGCTCTAATAAAACTAACCAGACTTGTCAAACACAGAAGAGTTTTTGAGATTATGTAACCTTTAAACATTTCAATAAAATAAAAAACACACCTTTCATCTATTGAATACACTGTTGAAATCTTACTAGCTTCAAGGCTAATGTTAGATAATGTTAAAACATTAGATGTATTGCTGTAAAAAAGACATTACTGAGTCTGACTAAATGACTCTTCATTGTTTGTGTTGATGTCCCACCATGTTTAAGCATTTATTATTATCCTGTTGTTGCCAAGTTACGTAAACTAACTTGAATGTTTCTTTTATATTACTGGATATATTGGACTTGGATTTGTTGAATGTTAATGTTGCTCCATGTCTGTTTTACGTGTAACCAGGCAGCTGTAAAACATACAACAACATGATGCAGCTTTAAATCAAGAAATACCTCTTGATGCATTAAGGTTTTTAAAACTTGATTCTAGGGACATATTGCAGACAGTTCTCAAAAACTATTGAGCTTAAGTACCTCAGCCTAGAGGGAAATTAAACCATAATGCTCAAATAAAGACAGAAAACGAAATGCAGATGCTGCAGGGTTAAACCAAATTACGACTTTTGAGAATGTTGTCCTTAAGCACACTGACATGTTTAAACAAAGTGACCAGAGGCTGGTCACTTTTGGGGAGGCTCCTCTGTATGCAGGAACTCCAGCCCAGAAGAGAGGGAAGCGGGAGGCCAAGCAAACAATAATGTAAACTCTGCAGCTGGGTTTGATGCAGGGGGATCACACTAATAACCTGCAGATGTACACAGCATAAATCTGAGTAAATGGGCTTCGACATCCACATGTTGTCATCAGGACACATAAGCCTATTGTGAGGAGAGTTAACTATTTCAGGAAGCGGGGGGGGGGGGAATCAACACTTAGAGACATGGATATTTACTGCATCCAAAATATGTCAACAGAACCACAGGCACATTTGAAAAGCATTAACATACACAACATGGTGACAACTGGCATGGAACAGCACTGATAGCTAACCAGCACACGAACATATGGCAGCCAAATTAGAAAACTGGTTACATACAATATGGACACTCAACAACAGCCAAACATTTTGGGGGATGTGCTGCTTTGCAGTCAACTTACATTGAGACATTGTGGTTTTAGGAACAGTTGACTTTAATGCAACTGATCAACAACAGACTGCAATGACAATGGCAACAATGACTGCAAGCAATATCTCAAACATCAAGGGGCCAGATCAAGGGCGGATGTCTCACTTCACTATTGGGGGGGACAACCATCAGGACATTTTCTCATTCCTGAGGGGGACACCAAAGCTGCCATCAAACGTACTCTTAAGCAAGAAAAGTGCAACAAACTGGTGCTAAATGTATATAGAGGAACGTTGATTCGTACTTTCAAAGAATACTGAATAATTGAAGGTAAATTATGTTAGGGCTGTACCAGCATTTATAAAAATGTAAAGATTAAAGATTAAATTGCAAGGTACAGGACTGAACAAAAAGATTAGATTGAGATTCATCTTGAAGGTGTCTACAATATACTTTTCAGGTGAATTGTAGAGATTGTGGTATTTAGTGTCCTCTAACGTCTGTTTCTAAACTTTCGCATAACCTCATTGCCCAGCAGATCCACGCGATGTGAACATACCATTAGAGTGATGTAGTCAACTACATGGCAATGCTGATTGTACAAATTACTTCACATGGCTCTTCCTTGGGTGACATAATATAAACTAGAATGGCACTGACTGGAGAGCATACCTCCACCAAGGCCCAACAGTCTCCTTTAATTCAATCAAGTCCAATCCAATAACAATTAAACGTATTCAAATCGGCTAGATCAGTTTTTTTTTTTATATTATTTTTTTATTAGGATCTGCAGCACATTGTACTTGTAATTACCAGCCACCTAAAAAGATCCATGCATTATACCCTGAGAAAGATCAACACCAAACATTAATGGGGTCTATTGATGGCCAAAGACCCAACCTCCATTCAGGTTTTGTGGAAATCCATTCAGGAGTTTTGGGGCAATGCTGCTTAAAAACCAACCAACAATCGGAAATGGGCAAAAGCATAACCTCCTCATGAGTTGTAGCTTGTGGCATGGCGGATAAGGCCAAAAAAATAATTACCATACTAACAACCCTTAATCACCTGTTTGCATATCAATATTTCTGTCTGCTTCACCAGCCTATAGCCCATCAGTGAAAAGAACCACAAAGTAGTAGTGGAATTTCACCTTTCAATTGTGTAGCAGTGGAAACATTCCCAACAAATAAAAGCAGATATCTTGGCTCTAGAAAACTGAGACTGTGAAACGTTTCACTGCATGTTAAGTTTATTTGTTGGAAATGTCATACACATTGTTTATGCATCTGTCCTGGTCATTACAGTGTTGGAGTTGATAGACAAATATGTTTTTGACAGAGTTTGTCCAGCAGTTTCTCACTGATTCAAGTCTTTGTGATAAGCTAGGCTAAACATGGCCATTACCTGTCTCTATGCTGGATGCACAGATATCCTTCTCATGTGATTCGGGATTTAAAAGCAAACAAGGCAAGAAAAATGTCAGACTATAGAGTCTAACCAATAAAAACGCCTTTTCCCATCATCCTAGGATAAAGCCTAGAAGTATTTCTGATATTTCTGGAGCGATTTGAACAATTTTAGCTATAAATGCATCAATGGCAAACAAGGTTTGTACTATAACTGACACCTGATGTTCAGAGAAAGTTATGACTACAGTGGTAGCTTTAAATCATAAGGTCAACATCTAATTCAGTATGTATGAACAGTAAACTCAGCTACATCAGCCATTATATGAACAAGTTACCACTACTATAATTTGGACCTCATGGAGAGCACATGAAGAGGTATTTTGCAACTCTGCCACCTTGTCTGTAGTTTCCATCTCTGTTTGTGGTCAGACACATTCTTCCAACCAATACCCACGCGAAAAAAAGAAGTTCCCTCTCCCCTCACATCTCACACTGCAAATGTTTTCCGTTTGAGTCATAACAGTCCTGACAACATGACGAACTGCATCAAATTCATTCTTTCTTTGCGTCCTCGTCGCCCCTTTTTGGTTCCCCTCAAACAAATGGAAAAGCAATCCAAATGCTTCAGGAAAGTAGGGAAGAGTAGCTAACACTCCAAACTGGGTTAAATACAATCCCAATAAGCACTATCGGAATGGCTCTTAACATTTCCCCAAAAAGAAAATCAAACAACATAACCTACTGAGCAACATTTAGTAATAAACCATCACTTTGGATATGTGTTTGACTGTGTAATATCCTCCCAAATCAGTAACAAAATAGAAACACATTTTCTTATTTACACATTTGTTCTGATAGTGCTGGTGCTCCTTTATACAGTCAGCTGCTCACATGTCTGCATTCTGCCACAGCCTGTCCCCACACAGTGAACAGTCTGCCTTGGATATTTAGGTTTCACTGAGTGTGCAGATTCCCCCCTGGGTGTAGTGTGGTTATGCTAATGAACAGTACAAGTCACTGCTTTTTGTTACTGGGGAGACACTTCCAGCTGAAAGGGGAAATAGTGTTGATGCTTTGCGTAACTTCACTGTCGCATGATAAATCACAGGCCAAGAGAGGACAGTAACAAACGACACCAAACACACATACAGCACAAACACTGCTGATGAGATGACTAGCCTCAGTTATTGTGACACACCATGCCACTGATGCAATTCAATTGAGACAGAGTAATACCGGTTTTATTTTTTTTATTTATTTATTTTTTTATCATTAGGACAGCAGTTGAAATAAGAAGACAAAAATGCTTACAAAGTCATCTTAAACTCTTCTGCAGTCCTCATATTGTCTACATACAAAAACTATTTACAGGTTGGGAGTGGAAAACTGCATGAAGGAAAGTAAACAAGGGGAGACTGATGAGGAACTAAAACAAATGTCAGTACAGTTTGTTAGATACAAACAGCATAACAGGGTCTTTCATACCTCCACAAAATCTGGCTGTAAAGGCTTTATATATCTAATCCACTTAGTCCAGAATTTAATGAACACTTCTTTCTGAAGGCGGAGGGAGAAAGTAATTATTTCCATGACATAAATGTTACTTACTATATCAATCCATGCTTGTACTGTGGGCGGTTCAGGAAGTAGCCAGCACCTGGTTATAGCTTTTTTGCATGCTGATATCAAAATACCATACATATATATAAATCAGTGTGACTCAGAAGGTCAGCATTTTCCAAGGCATAATGCAGTGAATTCCAAGGGTAGGTCAGTGCTAAGTATGCCTTTGAGTACTTTATGAAACTCCCAAAACGCTTTTATCACTGAACAGTCCCAAAATATATGCCAGTGCTTGGCCTCTTGAGATCCACATTGTCTCCAACATTTGGAATTCCCTCCAGAAAAATGTGCCCTCTGCCTTGGTGTTATGAAGAAACAAATAAAAACATTTCAACCTGAATTCCCGCCAGACATTAGAATTAGTAAAATTCCACTGGAGTCGACACACATCAAGCCAACTTTCACTTGAGACTTGACTCTGTTAGTATTTGATTTTGTGCCTCTGACAACCCGGGTAATTTAAGGGAACTTTTTCATTTTGGATATAATCTTGCTTCTCTTCACCGGGTTAAGAATCCCCTTTACATTATAAGAAATACATTTGAGGACTTGCTTGTTCATAGTCTCGTAAAATTTTCCAAAACAATATCTTCCAACCCAACATTCCTGATGACATAAAGACTGTGAGAATCTCTCTCCAAGAGAACAATTATAAAACAACAGCAAACAGGGAACAATATTTAATGAAGCTTTAATGAGGCTTTGTAAAGTCACAGCTCCCATAAGGGAGTGTCCCATATTGGTCAGTGGTGGGGCCCTCAAGTGTGGCCACATGTTAGCCAGTGTCCAAACCAAAATCCAAACAAAATAAACCATGGATAACTCAGTAATTGGTGAGCCCCAACTTCTTAAACTATGAAGAAAATAGTAGTAGGAATGAGACATACCTATATGTAAAAACGAACTGACAGTCTTTCGGATGAGTAACAGGATTAAATATATTTATATTTGTGTGTCAGACTGTGTATGAGTTAATAGCTAGGAAAGCTAGGTTAACAACCGTCTATTTTATCTTCTTAATCTAGTCATAGCTTGACACTAGCATTGTTTAAATACTCAGCTATAAAATATTAGATTAGCAGGTGACAATAGCTGGCCAGAAGTATGTTGACACCTAAATATGACAACCAAGTTGTTTCAAAACTATGGATATTAATCTGCTACAACAGGCTCCATTTTCCCGTTTTTTGGGTTTCGGGCTTTCCATCATATGATGGATGCTCTGTGCAGGGATTTTCTCCCATTCAGTCACAGGAGCCTCAGTCAGGTCAGGTACAACACTGATGTTGGATGATAAGGCTTGGCTTGCAGTCAGTGTTTCATCCCAAAGGTGATGGATCGGGTTAATATCGGCCAGTCAAGTTCTATGTGAAATGTGATCTCACAAATCCATCTTGACTTCAAGCTGTGCACTTGTGTCCAAACCACAGTGGTTCAAACATTCAGCATCCAATGAGGAAGTACTTGCAGCTTGGGGTGTGGTTGAGGTGTGACGACCAGAGAGAACAGCGACTGTTCCTTTTCAAAACAACAATGTTGGCTTCTCAAGAGGATAGTGTAGCTGCTAAGGCATCATTTATATCAGAAGTGGAGAGCTGATTTCACTGAAAGAATAGCAAAGAACGACACTGGGGGCTTTTCTGGGTGGGAAAGATGTTTTTGAGCTTCTCTCAACTGGCTGCAGCAACACTTTCCGCAGGTAGTGCTGACTGGTTGGTTCAAGTTAGCACGTTTTAAAAGGTGCCTGCCTTTTTCCAAGCAGTGTCGTACGGCTACTTCCCAGATGGTTTTGAGTAACAGTCTATCTGCTGCATAAGGTTAGTCTACTACTAGACCAAACTAGATCTTCTGGACTGATATATTGGTTGATATTATCAAATATATATTGTTGTCAGTGTACATGTCATCTGATAAGTAGTAACACATAAAAAAAAACTTTTGGCCATATAGTATGGAGGCTGTAATTGTGCAGAACAACCATGAAGCAATCAGTGTCTTATAGACACACAACAGCTTCATTTGAAGGTACATTTTTACATTTGCTGGTTGGAAGTATCTAGTATCTAGCTGGAAGTAGAGAAATACTTCAGTTCTCTCTGGTACACTTCTTTTTAATGTCTCAGCTTTTCCTGGAAATATGAGAACTATGAATAAGTGTTTGAGCTGGAAAATAACAGGCACTGTGGCTGAACAGGCAATACAGTATGTTTTAGGAAAATACCTAGATACCTGGAAAGAGTTCCAGGCTTTGTGCTTTGCAGCAACAAATCAGCCAGAAATGTTTTGATAGCAGTCCAACAGTGGAGAGGTCAAAGTTGGAAAATACAATTTGCAGTAAATGGACAGACATTGTTCAGTCTGTGTCACCACTAAACTGCTAATCCAACTATAAAAAACACTTGTACAATGAAACTTTTTTTATGTCTTCATTACATCAATGGCTGTATACAATACTAACCGTTTCAGTCGACCAGCAGTCCACAGCTAAAAAGGAACCATCAAGTCATCACAGCAGGGAATTTCAAACTGATGGAAACTACAGCTGCTCTTTTCCTAGATTCTCTGCTAATATCTCAAGGATAGTGCACAATGCAAGGTCATCTTCCTCTAAGTACTCTTGATGATTTAAAGTAATTTACCAATGTCTCAAAATTAGTGCTATCACGACTTACTGATGTTAGCACCTCTTTTATTGCCCAATTCAATACCCTGAGAAATTGGGCATCTACAGTAAGTACCAGGAGGACCTTGAAACCTCGCCTCCACAGACCGTGAAAGATAAAAATGAAACAGAGAATACTGTCCTCTAGCTCACACATACACCGCACAACCCAAAGAGAGGAGCTTCAGAGCATGTCACCTGATAGCTCAGCTTGAGGAAAACATTTCAATAAAATATATTCTGCTCCAAAAATAGTAAATGCCTTCCCTAGATATAAGAAGGCTTGCCGTCTTGCAAGGACATCACTGCTAAAGCAAAGAGGACCATGCTCTCACACGCGCGCACACGCGCACACACACACACACACACACACACACACACACACACACACACACACACACACACACACACACAACATTTACGTAATGTTCAGAGCAGGCAGGCCCTTAATCGTAAGGCTGGTGGTTCAACCTCTGGATGCTCCTGATCAAATGTTGAATTGTCTTTAACAAGATGTATGTGTTGAAGTTTTTAAAACTGCACAAACCCAGTTTGTAACACAGGCCTTCTGTGAAAAATTGACATCACAATGACATCATCAGGATAAGTCACAGACAACGTTACATAACCGTTTTCTCATGACAAATACTATAGATAACCCTCAACATGTTCAATTGATGGGCTGCCTCTTTAGATGATTGCCAGCAGCCAGTTAGCTAAGTTAGCTAAATTAATGAACCACAGTTTGTGTGTTTAATCTGTACAGTGAGTTTTTAGAGGGGGGGTTTAGGGGGTTATGTGCTGGATTTTTGTTTGGCCAGTGACTCAACTAGAGCCTTTGTCTCCATGTTAAGATAAGCAAACCAACTGGTGGCTGAAACACATTGTACAAGCATGTGAGTGGTATCAATCTTCACATTCCAACTATCACAAAGACAGCATATAAGCATATTTCCAAAAATGTTGAATTATTTCTAAATGTATAATGTTGCTTAACTTCCATCCAAATTGGTTCTTCACACAAAAAGGTTCTTGTGGTTAAAAACACCAAATATTCCCATTAGGAATGGCTGGGAAAACATCATGAGCATGGTAAAAATTATTTTCATGTTCCGATGAGCACTTACCCTTCTGGTGTTGTCCAGGACTTTGGGGTCAGGCCGGCCATAGTTGGGAGGGTTGGCATGGGGATCGTAACCCAGTCTGGACAGCATCGGGGCAATGACGGCCATGTCCCTGACCACATCAGCTGGGATTTTCCCCACCCACTTGGACAAGGCCTCCACATTGACGGGCTTGATGACCTGGTCTGTGGACCTCTCCACCCTAACAACAAAAAATGTTTGTTTTAGCTGTGATCTGAAGTAGAAAGTTACAAAATCAGCTCCAAGTTCTTTCTTGTTTGTACAAGCATACTGTATGTTTGCAGTGCCAAAGATCCCATGCTTTTAACCCGAAAGGGGCACTCTGCAACCAGTCTTTTCTAAATGCTGTACTTGTTTCTGTGTACTTCAAAGGGTTATTTAATTTTAACTTATGAAGTTAACAGCAATTAAACAATCAGACTTTGAAAAGTTATTTCTGGTACATGTCAAATTTTACACATCCACAGCATATTTTGGGAATTTACTGTGATTAATTCACACACTGTTCCCTTCGAGCCTTATACTTACAACCAAGTGAAATAGTTGGTAATGCATGACATTATCAGTGTAGTCACAGCATTAGCACAGTTAGCTCAATTTGTCCCCAAATAGCCCAGTTGGCAAAAGACTAGTCAATCTCTCAGTTCTGTTTTCTGTATGTAACTGGCTCACCAGGGCAACTAATGATTATTTCCTTGATTGATTAATCTGCACATTATTTCGTTTAGTCTGTATAATGTAAAAAAAAAATGTGAGTCCAAAGTGACATCTTCAAGTGGCTTCTTTAGTCCAGTCAAAAATCCAAAGATTCTTAATTTACGGTCATGAATGAAAAAGAAAAGTAAGAAATCCTCACATTTAAGAAGCTGGATTGATTAAATGCATAACATTGTTCGCTCAATCAACTAATCACTGCAGTCCTAAACTGGATGACTTCCTGGTCTTCATCTCTCAGCAGGTCTCTGTAAAATATGCTGAATAAGTGACCTCTCACAGTATCAGTCCATTCTTCCATCAACATTTCATATGATTTACCATCCAGGCTCAGCCCACCTCAAACTCAACATATGGACTGAAAATAGATTACTCACACTCGGTTATTCAGTTTAATCTCATGGACTATGTCAAAGGGGAGACCTGTCATAAAGCTTTCAGACAAAGCGATAGGTCAAAGTAACGTGCCAGTCATCATCTAGAATGTTCCACAGTTTGGATAACATCTACCCCCACTTGTTAGTTTTAAGGGAAAGTCAGGCTTCTTGATAAATTATTTATTGTCTGAAATTAAATATTCAACAAGCAAGGGGATTAGAGCTCCTAGACTGAAGCTTTTGTTTTCTGGAATAATCAAAGTTTACCACCACTGACCAGCAGGAGGGATCTGATGTCAGTTCTATGATGATGATTAAAGTTTAGCACACTGATTCCGTGTTATCAGTAGATTCCATTAGTACAGTAAACCTTTGTAACAGACTTGGATCTGGCTAACAAATGACTGAGACACATTTAGATATTTTTACAAACTCCAAATACCATATTGCATTAAGGTCAGATTGGGTGTGATTGAGCAGAAAGTCCGAGATAGATTGTTCAAACAGAACATGAGGGGAAATGGTATGTGTGAATGATAGCATCTCTGTTGCAGGTTTTTTTAACCTTACAATTAGGTTCCTTGCTAATTTATGCTACGCCTGCAACTAAACTAATTTCCTTGATTAATCATGTTGTCTGTAAAATGTCAGAAAATATTGAAAAATGATAAAACAAATTCTCAAATTTAAAGAATATTTACATTTGAGAAACTGTAAATAATTTGGCATTTTCATTGCAGATTCGTTTCTTTGTCATCTCACTAATTTTTCAGCTGTAATGAACAATATTGTGACTTAGTGAGTATTAAGACTTCAGTAGACTGAACATAATGTAGAACAGCAGTTATCTCAGAGTTTACAGTGCATGTTAAAGATTAAGACTAAACTAAGTCTTGAACTTTACAGAACTCTTTAATATCCAAGATGGAAATGTATGGCACACCAAAAAAAGTGTATACAACAGAATGAAACCAGTGAAAGTGGCACATTGGAACATTAGCAAAAGGGTCAATGTGGTTTCCATTTATGCTGTTTTGGGAGTCCTAACCAGTCTAATAAATGTAGGTGGACAGCTGTGGGACTCAAAACATGCACATGTTCAATACTTTTTCTACCATCCAATTTTTTTAATCACAAAATTATGGCATATTCTAAAACACAACTTCACCTGTATCGCTATAGTTTAAGACTTGAGATAAAGCACTGCAGAAATGTAATCCTAATGTAATTTGTGGATTAGTATTTGCAATATAGGTAGTTTTCAAAAACAATAATTTTTTAAAAACAAATAAATTGACAACAGCCAGACTTTGCACAGGCAACAGAAGAAATTGTGCAACAAATACAAAGCAACACTGAAATTCTGAGAGATTATATAAGAATATTTTACTTAGCAATAAAATGTAGATTGGAATTATGAAATTGTGAGAGGAACATTTCATTATTGCTGAAACAAAAGTCTCTGTTGTACTGGCACCTAAAAGCCTCTTTTTTTCAACCTCCTGGCCAGTGCCAATTTTTCCGGGGTGCCCTCTCCCCATGTACGTCTATTTACCGTCTGCAGTCCAGCTTCTCCCTTCCTATGTTTCCTGTCTGACTCTGTATACCTCAATACAGCAATTCACTTCCCTCTATTCCATTTACTTTGCAATTGAATCTTTACACTACGCAAGTATAGTCTCCTGCATGATTAATAGAGTGAGCTGGTTTTGTCATCTCAGGAGGATGGTGGGGATGGTTTCTGAGAGACGGGCCACGATCCAAATATCCACTCTGCAACAAATGGGTAGGGAATCACTTTAGGTAACTCCATCAAGACCCATGAGGCTGTTAAGTGTTGACGTGGAACATAAACTGATAAAGACAAAGACTGAGTGTAGCGAACGCAGCTCAGCTTCACCGTCATGTTAGATGCAGGCAATGTTATTGACAAAAAGAACACACACACATATTTTAATTTAACGGCAATAAAATCTATATCACACACAAAAATCTAAGCTGTCTGAAAACATCTGTTTAACAGTTTGGGGAGATGCATTGTCCATGGCCGTGGGTCCCAACCTGGGGGAAGGGAGCCCTTGAGGGATACATCTGGTGCACACAATTTTGCTTTTGCTCTTATCTTTGTTGTTTCAGTTGTGAAATATTGAGTTTTTCACATTTTCGAGCATCTAAAAATCCTCCAAATTAAATAAAATCAGAAGGACAAACACAACTGACGTCCACACTGAGGCCATAAGCTCTGGTCTGTAGTAATACACTTCAAAATGGTATTCATAAGTCATGAGACCTGTTCACAAGCTAAGCTGACACAGCAGCATCAACGTAACCAACCAGACCACCACCGTCATCACCAACGTGATCGTCTTGACATCTAATGCTGATCACTGCTGTAGGTGAATACGTACCCTACATGCAAACTGGCTGATGTAATCAGTCTTGTCAACCAAACAAAACAGTCCTAGTTGAACAGTGAGACGTCCTTTCAAGTACTGCCACCATTACAAATCTAAAATGTAGTCTTAGCTTACTATGCTGTTTTATGTAGAGCTATAATGATGAATCCATTAGACGATGCACAGAACATTTTTTTGATTATCATTTAATCATTTCAATAATTTTCAATGAAAAATGACATTATCTGATTCCAGCTTCTCCAATGTCACAATTTGCTACTTATCTGTCTTAAATGTTTGTAATTTTAACATCTATGTACTTTGGATTATTTGTTGGACACAGAAAGCTGAAAAATAACTTTGTTCTTGTGGAGAGAATCATCTGGCAGGGCTTTGAAGCTGAACTTGCCATTCAAAACAGCCTTTTCTTTATCCATTTCTGCTCAAGGAGATTTGTTTCCTCTTGACATCCACAATGTTACTGCTGCATCGCTTCCTGATTTCCCAAACTATGAGGGGTGCCGGAGTTAAGAGGAATTTTTATTATTATCTTATTAACATTGACAGCCCTACTTATTTTATGCACAAAATTACATGTATTTTCCATCAACAGAGCAGATGATACCCGACTAGAATTATGCAACATGAGTACTGCACGTGTTTTGCAAGGATTCTAATCTGACTTTTTTGGTTTGTTTTGGTAAATTCCTGCCAGTGGCCAACTCACTAACTAGGTGAAGGTGGAAGATACTGTACAGCTGAAGGTTTCAGTAAACTGAGGGTGTGTGATGCAGAAGTAGACTGTGTCCTGACACCATTCTTCTGTGTGAAATAAAGCACTTAGACATCTGCAGAGAAATACAGGGGAACAGGTGTAATGCATACATTTGCCCCAACTGTTTTTATTTGAACTATTATAGTGTCTGGAATGGTCACTTCAGGACGACCTTCATGTGATAACCTTCTAATCAATTAAACTGTTATCCCTTTATGGTATACAGTACATAGTAACAGTATGTTTGGATCAAGCATAATCACAAATGTCGCTTGCTGTGTCCTCAATGTTTGTGTTTTGTCAGTCAGAGAAAAGAAAAAGAGAAAATTAACCACTTCAGCTTACATTGGAGGTATCATGTTAAGTTTCCTTGTAAACAAACTAATGTTATATTGACATACATGTTTACTTGTTAGTGGCCTCTTCCTTGTCTTTGCAGGGGCTTTGTTGCATATCTTGGCATGTTATATCCATCTGCAGATATGAAGGATAGCGTGACATCATTGGCAGGAATGTGTATCGTATGCATGTGTATGCGAGAAACAAAACAAGTTCCCACTCATGGAAACAAAATACTACACAGCTAACCAAAACTCTACAGGGAACCTTTAAGAAAGGTTGAAAAATACTTATATTCACTGATAACAGCTATACAGTTGCCCACTTGTGGTAATAATCTAGTAAGTTAGGTCTGTGGTCTGACATTGTAAAGGTCTTGACATCTGACTCATCATTACCTTTAATGCTACCATTGAGAGCTGTGCATTGTACTGTAGCTAACTGCACTAACTTTAGCTGCTAACAAAGCACTGCTACTTCAGAGATAAACATGTTTCATTTCCTATAAATTCTTCACAATAGACATGTTTTGGTTATTTAAAAGCTCTTATTATGAAGCATGGTTTCCCATCATCAATCTGAACCTACACTGCTGAACAAGTGATGTAAACGTGATGTGACAAAAACCTTTCTGTCCGTCACATGACCACTTCCCTTCAGGCTGATGCTCTTAATGGCCTTCAGCTTGTCAATTATTCATTGCTGGCCCTACTTTACCCAAGGTGGTGTTCTGTATCACCAATGGCTGATAAGAGAGAATTGGATAGAGACATCAAGATCCCAAATAGGATGGAGCGATAGGGAGGAGGGATGAAATGGCTCTCTGTTCTGGGATAAGTAATGGAGCAACTCACTCAGCTAGGCAGGGTCTCCACTAAATCAAGGCCAAGTATGTGTTATTATATGTTAATGCTCAGACAAGGTCCCGCTGTGGGGCCTGGTTGCCCACTGATTGAGATTTTCATGAAGATAGAGACCTGAAGCTCCGGGATTGTGGAGAGCAAAGAGTGCTGGTGGTTGTAAAGGGCAAGAGGCATTTTCTGGCAGGTGTCATGGGGGTTGACTTTAATGCACTGTGGGTAAAGTACTTAAGAGGAGGTGTGGCAGAATGTTTATGATGGTAAAAGGTAGTTGTGCTGCCCCTAGGGCTACTTGTGGAAGGCCTCTTCCTACATCAAACTGTATCAGGACCCATTTAGGGGAGAGGTAAGATGGTAGACCAAAGGCTGTAATAGCGGACATGTAGTCTGTGTATGAAATAAAAACAGAACACAACGCACACAGAGTGGAAACCTTTACTATACTATACTGACTACATTACTATACACACATATAGTACAGTTACTTCAATGCATTGAGTTCCAGCCTAGAACTGAAGTGTGTCAATCATTGACATCATGGAGTCTTGGTAATCAACAAAAAGACATTTTGCACAAACCAAAATTTGACATTTTCTGTTCAGGGGGCTTATTAAGCAATTTTGCAACATCCAAGCTGTGACTCGCAACATGAGGTAAGTTTCTCTTGTTTTAATTGGACATGTTGAACCGATGGATGAGCACTTTGTTTCTCAATAGGTCTCAAAATGGAGTCCTTCTCCAAGTGTTCAAGCAGCCCCTCACTGCAGATTCAGACCAGAGTAATAACTAAGGTCCTAGTGTTTATGGCTGTGGATAAGTGACCATACTCGGTCAGAGAGAAAACATTTAAACATATGGTTCAAGTGTTTGTGCCCCGCTACAATGTGCCTTCACATGTGCATTTTAGTCATTTGGTTAAACTGCGTTGTGTAACCAAGAGCAAGCTACAGTTGTTCAGGAATCATTACAGGTAAGAGCCCTACAATGGAACATTACTGATATTTGTGTTACTCATTTTTTCAATATGATCATATGTCAGCATCATAAATCTTACCGTTACAGTGAGAATTATAGGGTCACATCATAACAACTCACCTCGGCCCTCCCAGTTCATGTCATCTTGACGTGGCATTTTTGTTAATTCCTCATGGAATGATGCATGGATCCTGATTAAATCAATAATGTGTATTTTTGTGGGTGGTATCTATTAGTGAGTACAAAAGGGGACTCTTGGGCCCTGGCGGAGGTATGCAGTCTATTGAGTGCCATTCTAGTTCTTATTGTTTTTCTTACCAAACTGTTATCACACAACTTAGGAACACGGTAGGCCTAATGGCAGCAAATTGAAAGAAATTCAATGCTAAGTAGCAACTATGTGAGGTCATTCTGATAGTGATTCTGTTTTGGCCTGGAAATCCCTTTTATCTAAAAGGTATCTTGGACCTTGTCCCTGTCTGTGGCTGTTAACGGTGGACTGTTTGATGTAGACATGCTAGACAAAGCAGTGTCTCCATGCCTATCCTCAGTTTGGCTCAGAGGACTCTGGTTAAGGTTCGCATTCATTAATATTTGATAGGAATCAATTTGCGGAGGAGTGTCGTGTACACTAATTGACCACAGATCTGTGTCTGGACCCCAAAGAGCTCTTATCACTACCCCACCCTGTGTGGAGATTTAGTACATTTTGGCTTCATGTTTGATTTTCTATTTCAAGAGGTGTAGCATTGTATAATTGTGCAAGTAACAAGGTTAAAACATGCATCCCTGTTTTACTCAAACATGACACCCAAACAAGATTTCCCCATGTCTGGACACTACTGATGATAAAGGGTGTTATGAGAGACAAGGACATTGTGGCCTTTCACTGAAACTCAAGAGTCCTTAGCATTGAGTCGTAGCAGTCCAGTGCTGTGGTAGCATGGCTGAACAGCACTTCAGAGTCGCCATGGTATCTTGAGTTGAACCACAACACGCCTGAAAGCATTCTTAAGATGAGCTTTTAAGTTTTTCAGCATGTATCTGTGTGTGTGTGTAAAATATATATATATATATACATATGAGTATATTATTTTATATAATATATATAATATTTTTAAATGACCAAATATTTGTATCGGTATCGGCCTTAAAAATATTTTATTGGTCGGGCTCTGCTTGTACTATTAGTTGTGTTGAGCTATTTAAATTGTTCATTTTGCCTAATTTGTAGTGGGGGTTGAATAATTTTGATTGCAACTGTACTGTACATACATACATGTCAAGTAGGTTCAAGCTCATGTGTCAGCAAACATAAGCACTGAAGAGACACAAGAGTCCATGTGACAGAATCCCAGAGCTTTGACGTCACTAGAGAATGGCTACAAAAAAAAAAATCACATTCACATTAAGGAAGAACTATTTATCATTGTAGTGGTGTGTTGAGGTTTGTCAAAGTACTCACTTGATCTAGTATCAGTTAAATGTTTGCTTACTGCTCTTGTGAAAATGCAGTTAGCTTAACTTGGATGTCAGTGGTAGGCAAACTGGGTCACATTAACCAAATCCCACTCTCGAACCAAAATACTTGGCCCCCTGATGACAGAGACTGATGAAGATAAAAATACAAGTTCAAGGCTCATGTAAATTCAAATAAATACTACCTACTAGTATCATGTAAAGAGAAGCGTGCAAACCAAGACCACTATGCCTTCCTCTGAAGTGCAGAACAGTGTATAGTGCTGAAAAGAAGTCAAATAACAGGTGAATAACACAAATATATAATATAAAAACTCCATATAAATGAAAAAGGTACAGTAATTCCATGTTTTTAGCCTGCTTGACCACAAGGGATTTGTTACAAACCCAAAGAAGAAGCAATCAAATTTTGTCCAATTGCCAATAAAATAAATTACTTTAAAAATGTGCTACTTTGGCTCTGATGCAGCATCCTCTGTCTGCAGTCACCACTCTGTGGTTTCATGCCATGTCCCACCCACAACACATTAGTGTTGTTACACTACTAGTAACCCAACTAAAGTTATCAAATGAATGTAGTGGAGTGAAAGTATAAATAGCAGAGAATGGAAATACTTTAAGTACCTTAAAAAAAAAAAAAAGTACAGTACTTTAAAAAATTGTGCTTAGATCAATGTTTTTTTTGACACAAAGATTAAAATTTTTATTCCAAATTTACATATATCTGTTCCAAATATTGCTTATCAGTCTCCTTGATTACTAATAATCAGTAGCCAGATCAGCCTTGACAAAACCATATCAGTTAATCCCTAATACGGATGGATCATGTCTATGTAGGAGGCATAGCATGAGCAGCACATTAGAAAAGTAGTAGCAGCAGCTTCAGTGATCCATCTATGTCTACACAAGACACAGTATTGAATGTAGGTTTGTGTTTTGGCAGCGCTCAGAGCCAATCAATCAATGTTACGTGTGTAAAAGAAGAAAAAAGTCTTCAAGTGTTAAAATTTGCATCAGTTTTGTCTAGCCAACGGTCCAAAACTAGCATATATTTACACTGTGGAAGCTTTAACCAGAGAATATTGGGAATTTTGGTAAAAAGAACGGCCAAAACAAATAACTGATCAACAAAAAAATTCTCATTCATTTTCTGTTGATTGACTTATCAATTAATCAAATAATCCTTGCAGCTTTACTTGAATACAACAATCACTGAACGATCCAATGTGTGTTGTGTGGGGTCATTTACATCCCTGTGCGATGCATACCTTTGTGTATGTGAGTCCATTTTGGCAAATTAGTATAAACATACGTTGATTATCTATGTATTTGTTTGTTTGTTTGAGGGCAGTGTAGTAACAGTGTTAGCCCTCCCTCACTCACTCAGGGGAAACATGACATCTGCCCATGGATACAATCCTGTTTTATAAATCAATGTTATTCTTATATGAATTACTATTATTATATAGTTTTACACCATGCCTGTAAGACTCTGGCCCACAACTGAAATGAACTGCTGACCTCTGCTCTACATCATCCCTGCTGCCTCTTTATCTCTTCCCATAGTCCAACAGATCAAAGTCATGAAACACAAAAGGCAAACAGAAGAAAAGATAAATGAAATATGTAGCCAATTACAAATTTCCAACCTGAGGAAGGAAATCTACCCTCACCGTTCACTACAGAGGAAGTGGGATGAGTTCTTAAAGAAGTGCAGTAAAGGCTAAAGGCATTTGGAGGAAAACTGCTCAATGAATGCAAAGCTTTTTAATAAAAACCATGCTAGTTTTTATATGCAGACAATAACAAAACGTGAATCAAATGTCTCCAGAGGATATGATGAGTGTTCTGGTGCTACGTGGCAGGAAAAGGGTGGTAGCAGAGAGGGGGCAGACAGAAGCAAGGAATGAGGTTGCACCCCTTCAGCGTTTCCTCAATGACTTCCAGAGGCCAACCTCCCAAATCACTGAAATCAAAACAACTCTGACACCAGGCAGGGCCATTAGGAAAACCTGTGCACAGTACAGTAGTGCAGACATAATCTCATGTGTTTTAAGTCACTAATGAGTAGGTTCCTTGCTGTGCACAGCAGTATGATGTTTAATTTTCAAATGAAATGTAATGATGGAAAGTCTGGAGACTGTGAAAACATGGGAAGGATACATTTCAAGGCCAGAGGTGCCATTTATTTTCAAGGCCCACAGGAACTGAGATTAAATAGAAAGTGATACCTACAACTTGACAGACTGCTAACTACATGTCACTTTTCTCCATGCAAATAGCCGATCCATATTTTCTGTCCCCTCCATGCCAAGTAGTCTAAAGCAAAGTAGGCATGGGCATGTTTCAGCCTATTTCAACTGCACTGGGAGTTTAAAGTATGGCAGGCCCAGCCTCGAATGTGAAGCATGTGTGGCTGGCACAAATCACACCACCATTACATCAGCGATGAGCTAGTTCATGAATCTGCAGCGGAAACATCTAGTATAAATGAAGCCTCTGCTCATTCTCAGCATCAACACTGGATATATTTGTTTCCTGACACTGCATTCCAAACGGGTTCAGTCTCCAAATGTCAAGGAACCTCAGACACAAAAAGAAGTGAAAATGAGTCACAGCATGACACAGTTGATGGATGGTGATTCAGTCTGTGATTCACTGTGAGTAACGACTTTAGGGTGCTGGATGTAAACGTACAGTGGTTGACCCCCATTTTACAAGGTAGTGCACTCAACACTAATACGACAAAAAAGAAAGAAACAGAGGATAATGGAGCCATTTCAGCTTGGGGGAACTGCTTAACGAGAAAATGTTCTTGAAAGGCATCATGATGGCCTATGCTGTAATTAGTGTGAAATTAAAGAGTTCTGTCTGGACTTAACAACATGGGCAAGTCTCTCCCACAGCTACAAACAAGACGGATCAAAGACACAGTGACAATAGGCAGAGCGGTGTTTAACTCTATGGCTAAAATTACGACAATTATAGTGCAAACAATGAAACGTAAAAGTTCAACTCAACTTGACTTGTCAGTCTACAGATTCCATCTACTTAAACAGACACTGATAATTCACAATCTTTCTTCTGAAGGTCCTCCTTCTTTTCCCAGGGTTGCATTACCTGTCCTGCTCCACTTCTCACTGGCTTGTACTTGTTGCTTTCTTTGGCTGGGTGGGTTAGGTTTCGGTATGAGGAGCTTGTTAGAGTTGGGGTAAAATTATCAGGGTAAGCCAATCAGAGGCAGAGTAGGGCGGGTCGTGGCTTTCCCCAATCAATGGGGAAAAAATACAGCAAGGTCCACTGGCAACCTAGCTGCAACTCAAATACCTTTCAAAGTATGAGTACAGCACAAGAGAACATGCTTGGGGTTTGGTCTAGGGAAAGGAAAGAGGAAATGTTGTATGAGATGTCAGCATTACTTACTTGGAGAGGGACACTCCTCCAGCTTTCCCAATGAGCTCCTCATGGTGGAGGACGGCATCATTCCAAGGAATGTCGAGGAATTTCAGCAGTGTCCTCATCCATTTCTCAGGATGAAGGACCAACTGTTCATAGTGCACAGGTAGACATTTGTCTGCTGCCTCCAGGCACTGAGTGTACATGGTCTCTATGGCCCGATTCCACTTGGTAAGACAGTCCCGGTAGCTGCCCAGGTCAAAACCAGCGATGGTCACCTTCCGTGAGATCATAGAGTGCACTGAAGCCCGGCCATCACGAATCATGAGAACAAACTTGGCACGTGGAAAGATCTTGGCCAGGTAGGAAAGTGACTTCAGAGCAAAAGGGTCCTTGTTACAGAGAAAGTTGGCAGGCTCTCCATGTTTAACAATGATTTCCAGCAAGAAAGCCTGCATGGCGGCGTCCAGCACCTCATCTGTAACACCGGCCTCATCCAGCCGCATCTTCTCCCGGCCTGAGCGACTCCACATCTGCTTCATGGCTAAAATACGTGGGATGACGCGGGTTTCTTCTCCACAGCGCACCTCGGGGTGGGCGTCCAGCATGGCTCGCATTAGTGTGGTTCCACTGCGAGGAACCCCACCGATGAAGATGAGTGGCATGTCTTTGTTGTAAACAAAAGGCGTACTGAGATTCTGGCCTGTCCGTAAGGTGGTCCGCATGCTGCCCCCCAGTGCTGACAGAGGCAGGATCCCACCCGGCTGGCTGCGTTCCTCAATACGATGGTGGCACTCCATGGCATGGCGGCCCAGGTAGAAGACCGTGACCGAACTGACGACCAGACAGGCCACCAGCAAGTTCTGTTTCAGCTTGCCAATCATGTTGCGGGCCACAGACGGGAGAAGACAATATCACCACGGGGCAATTTACGGGAGGGGTCTGGGAATAGGGAACTGAAGGGTAAGAAAGGTCCCCACCCTTCACGGTTGTTTGCTGGGAACCGGGCATGGATCGAGCTCCCTTGTGCAAAGCAGGCGCCGAGTCCCCAGCTCCATGAGGCCTGCATTGTGACACAAAACAGAGAAGGCACAATTAGTTCTGATACATCAGGGCAACATTCATCAAGAAAAGGTAGTAACAAAACCTAATCAAAAGTAGCATTTCATGTCCCAGATTTTAAAAGAATCATGCGACAGATGTCATGCACCAGGACAAATCTCCAGAGAAATTTCGCAGGAAGAGTGATCACCACATTCTCATTATATGACAGGCCATTTGAACCCAGGCCAACATTACTTTTCTTTTTCTTTTTTTTTAATTCACAGAGAAGCCTTGAATCACAAAACTGACAGATAATGGCTTCAAACATAATTATGACAACAGAGTTGCCACCAGAAAAGCTAAATAAACTCTGTCACACAGACATTTTCTGAAGAGTTAGTGGGTAGAATTGAATACCCACTGAAAGATAAATGACTAAGACTCTCTGCTGACAAGAGACTTGAGAATGTAGGAAAAAGAAAAACATGAATTTAACTAAAGATAGCTCTATTTTCCATCTTACTAGATCACTTTGACCCTCTGGTAGCACATCATCTGTGACATTTCGCCTTCAGCCTCTAATTATCACATGCATGCCCACAAACTGATTCTGTAGACACGGCAATGTGTACTTGCACAACAAACACACACAGACACTTCCTGAACATAAATTCTACACAGCGCAGTGGGCTGGCTTACAGCTTTTCCATTGCTGTTGGGAAGTAAAAGCTTGTTGGAGGGTTTTCTCCATGCTGGCCCTGCAGACGCACCTTCCTGAACAAATAACCTGGCTGGGAGAGTAGGGGGTGAAGAACGAGAGCAAGCCTGGCCTGCTGGTTCTTGTTAGGTCAGCCTGACCTGGATCAAAATACTTGAAATAGTGGTGGGTAGTGAGTCATCTACAACCCTATTACCTTTGACCTTTAGCAACCAGTGTGAGCTGCAAGAACACTGTTAGAACTTATCTTCAACTATGAGACACAGAGATTCAATTGAAATATCAAAGCTGAAACACACAGAGGATGCCAAAGCACCTGGCCAAGTAATCATTGTTGGTCGAAAGGAGAAAAAGGGATACTTACAAATCCACATATTTAAAATTAGTTGACTAATTGTGAAGAAAAGGCTGCAAAATGTCTTACTACACAGTTCAGAGTCAACAGACATGCTGGCAGTTCTGTGATGCTCTTAGACACAGCTATTATTTAAGCACAATCCTAATGTCAGCATGCTAACATGCGCCGAGTGATGATGCTAACATGCCGATGTTTAGCAAGTATATTTCAAACTGTTCACCATCTTAGGATAGCATATTTGCTAATTAGCACTAACACACTGAGTAAAGTTTAAGCCAAAAGGAATGTCATTAGTTTGGTCATAAACCATTGATCTGGACGAATTATCGTGGCTCTAGACGGTAAGTGATAAATGTTTCAAATTTGATGGCAATCCATCCATGAGTTGTTCAGACATTTCGATTCAAAGCACTAACAACAAGAATGCTTGGAGAATCACTGAATACTTGTTGGGTAAAATTAGGGATGGGTCGATACCACTTTTTCATGTCAGAGTTTTTATTTTTAGGTCATATCGCCTGGCCCTACCTGAATCACTTACTGTATATGCATACCGATTAATTCATAGAACTCATTGAAACAGGGCTGAAATGCTCTATGCATGGTTTTTGTGCAAATGTTTTAACCACACAATCATAACAAGGAAATCCAGTCAACTTGTTTGCTCTGCTGTCTGTTTACACACGTTCCACATCATCATGAACCTGATGGTTAACAGGCTCTGTCAGCATTGTCCTGCCACAGCAGGGACTCTGACACCAGTATGTCACAGGCTGCTGTTCATCACAGCAGAGCAATGAATCTAGAGTAGCTGACTCCCCCTTCATGGTATCTAAGAGACTTGGATGCATCTTAGTTGGAGCAAAGCACAACAGAATGGCGCAAAACACATCTTCTTTGTTTGAACTCATGTTTCCAAGTCTCAAGTTTTAATTATCAAATGTGTTCCTTCCCAGTATTTAATGTCCTGGGACTATGTGAAAGTCTGAAGATGCATGGGGAGCTTCACATTCAGCTATGTTTAGAAATGCTTTTCAGAGTACAGCTTTGGCAAGCATAAACTGCTGACAAAGGCAGCAATCAACAATTTCCATCTGTGCCCAGCCCTGACAAAACCACACACAAAACTTGAAGAAAGGAGTATGTTAAACAGAAATGAAGAAGACACTGCTACTACTTCCAAAGACTGCAGGTTTTGATGATGATGGTATCACAGAAATTCAAGAGGAGGATTTACCTAATATCGTGAAAAGCTATTGCATCCATCATTATCTCCATTATGGTTTGCCAACATGGGAATCCCATAATCTAAATGCTATTGGAGAGGTTTGACCAACCCTAACAAGAATGCTTTGAGAATCACTGAATACTTGTTGGGTAAAAGATTCAGATATACAATTTCCCCTCTCAGATATCTCATCCAGTGATTTTGGCCAATATCGGACTGATACCTATACTGAATGTCAGATTGGCGCATCCCTAGGTAAAATAGACTGAATTCAAAGATACTGAATTTTGGGGGGGGGGAATAGCTTTTGGCAGATCAAATCCAAAAATGCTGGTATTGATAACCGTCATCTTAAGAACCTTTTCCTAGAAATTAGACTTGGTATCAAAAAGAAAACTTTGTCAAAAAAAAAACCAAGATGAGCAACAAGGTAAAAAAAAAAAACGTCCTCATTATCTACTCACCACCATGCCAATGGAACGTCGGGTGAAGTTTGGTAAACATTATCCAAAAACATTTCCAGAGCGTCACAGCAAAACCGTGTTGCAGCATTCTCCTAAACAACTGAAGTAAATAGGGACTTGCTCTGGAAGCCACGAGATCCCAAATTGGTTTGAAAAGATGTTATTTACACCCTTTTTTAAGATTCTTCACTGTAGCTGCGAAGCTAAAAGTTAGTGCACACCCCATTTGATGTGGGTGTATGAGCTTGACCAGGCCCCGAGGGAGAAAATAACATCTTTTTAAATACATTTGGGATCACTGGGCTTCAGTAGACTTGGATTATGCTAGACAAAAGAGCCATTTTATGTTTTTTATGTTGTTTTTTTTACATTTTGAAAGTGCCCAGCTGCTCCAGAAATATTTTGTAGACTACATAACTTCATCCAGCCTTTGATCAGCATGGGGGCGAGTAGATAATGACTGAATTTTCATATTTGGGTGAACTTTTCCTTTAAGTCTCAGGTTTTGCACACAATCAGAAAAGTACAGTACAGAATATCCATATTTAAAATTTTTTTGTTGTCATTTCTTAGTCGCATTATATTTTTTTTACGCACACATTATGCTCAATGAGTCAAATCTGCTCAACTTTAAAGGTGCAAAGTGCATCTCCTGGAGAAACAGGCCATGTAATCTTGTTTACATCTTAATTTCCAAAGAATTGCCAAATGAATAGAATGTTCCCGTTTCAAAGAGGGAACTGTACTGTATTTGAATCTGTTTAACCAGGTTGGCCCAGGGTAGGCCAATGCATCACTCTACCATCTGTTTCCCCTCCGACACCATGTTGCCAACTTCTTCTCAGTGGGTTACTCATGCCTAATGAGCCAAGTGGCTGTTGTTGCTTTTAAGCAAACATCCTCGACTGTTAACTGGTAGTTATACAAGTGAGGAGCGTTTCACAACAAAACATTACAGCTAATTCCTTGCATTAGCCTCCTTGTGAGAGGGAGCTCATGCAAGACTAAGCTGCAGATAAATGCTTCAAGTATTCCCCCTGCACTGTGACTGAGGAATGTAGAAAATGTGTAAATACTGTACAAAAGTCTTTACAGTGCAGCATCTGACAATGTTTATTTATTTCTTTTCCTGTTGTCTGGCTTTGTCTTTCTTCAAGCCCACCCACGCAATCTCACATCTCTGTCTTCTCCTTGGTGATTCAGTGTTACAGGGAGGGGGAAGTCACAAAGCATGCCAGACTGCCAACACCTTGGGTTTATTAGTGGGAGTGCAACAGGGGCCTGCTGTTTCCCCAAGGCTGCTGCAACTGCCCTTAAAGGGAAAGTCCAACTTCTGATTCACTTTTTGCAGTAAGATATGATCAATCTGTGAGGTTGAGCGCATGCCAGGTTTGTCTAACTGAGATTTAACATCATGACTTTCAAAGAAAACCTTTCCAAAACAGCAACTGCTAAGAAAGATGCAGAGATAAGTAAACAAAAAAATGAAACAGTATGCTAAGTAACTGATGAAATATATGATCATTTATAATAGTGAACAGAACAGAAAGTTTTGCAGGAAATGAAAGGAAGCAAAGTCAGTAAGTGAAAGAAGGTGAGAAAGACAGAGGTGGAAGGAGAGAAAAAAACCAACAGATGTGTCACCGAAATCAACAGCACTATATAGCACTCTTCTTAAACAATGAGTAACGTGTGCTTCATGTAAAAATACAGTTTGAATGAAAGTAGCAATATGATGAAAGATTTTGTGAGTCTGATTGATTTAGGATTAAGCAAACAAATAACTCCAATAGAAAGTCTACATAAAAATGTGGAGAAATGTCCATATACGAGTGTGAACATTTAATACTTATAATCGAATCACTGCTGTTACATATAAATTGTTAAATTTATGCTGGACAGAATTCCTCCAAAAACTCAGCAGGTACACTGTATTGTGGTCCAATGTTGCCAGAAAACAGCCACTTGCAGTGTGGCTATTTTATCAGGGTTATTTCATGTATTTATGTCTTAAATCATTTTTACCTAACATCATTGATATACCTTTCAAAATCAAGGAAGGACAAAATGGAGAACGGCCTAAAGCTTTAAGCTGTAGTGCCCTCGGAGGTAAAGTGTTATGAATGCCTGACTGATAACAAACTGCGGTTGAAATTCAGAGCAGTGTCATGTTACACCTTACACTGGGCCTGAAATGTGTTTGTGTTAAATTAATTGAGGCTCTTCTCTCCTGTTACTGACATTGTATCCTTCTCACAGGATATTTTTCTCATTGATCTGTTAGGGGAAGCAGTGGAGGCTGAGGCTGCTCTCCATGGAGCAACGGTGAAACCAAACCACATCAACACTTAATAATGAGGGCGACTTTGCACCTCATGAAGCCCTGGTGAGAGAGGTCTGTGATACCGAGGAAGAAAAGAAAATAACAGGAAACCAGGGTTTACAGCGGTTTCACTCACTTCTCAATTGTTTCCACTCTGACATTAATGGCGTGATAAAAAAGCCAGCCAGGTTAAAAGCTTTCATCAATTAAATGTTCCAATGATTGGTGGATGAATGATCACTCCATCTGTCATGTGCAGGGGAAAATCAGCTGCTGGGAGAAATCTGTCAAACACTGTCAGCAGCTCAACATTCAGTTGGTTGCCTCTGTCTCCTCTCATATAGACACAAACTAAAACCAAATGTTTGGCGCCAAGTCAGGGTGCCTCACCTCCACCCTCACATTTATATATTGGCTCATCATACTATATCTGTAGAACTTTTCTCTAATGAGCCAGCACCAAGTATTTTATAAAATGTAAAGGTGTAACTGAATTCTACATCAGGGCTGCACTAACTAGAAATTGTTAAATGTTATAGACTCTGACATTCTCCAAATTATAACATTTTTGCTGCATTTTTATTGCCGTTTTATTTTTTGTGTGATTCTTCTTTTTTCGTAAGGTGATATTTCAAAGTGATGCTTAAGTAATGATTTCAGTTCAAAATGATATAAAACACAGAAAGCCAGAGAACTCTCTTTCTCGTTGGAGAAGCTGCAACCAGAGAAGGATTCTCATTTTTCACTAGTTTACTTGAAAAATGGCTATAACAATTAATAGATTAACTAAATAGATGGGGATAATTTTGATTGATTGACTCATCAATTCAGCAGTATCCAAATATTAATTGATAAACAATCATTAAATTTGACAGTAAACTCTATTTTATTGTCCATTAGTGGCCCATGTGCATATGAAAAGCTCTCATTAACAGCCCTCTAATATTGAAAACAAGCAGCCATCTGCAGCAAAGAGTGAATTTATTTCCATTTCCTTCCATGTGATGACACATGATGGCAGAAAGGCAGAATGAAAGGAACAATACAGTGCAAAAATAGTCACTAAGATGATAAGGAAGTTGACAGGGCTAGTAATGTTCCAGTGGTCGTAACGTCTATAAAGATAATTGTGAGTACACTTAAAAACTATGCAGCAACATCTTCAAATTGTTACATTTGTCTGACCACCTGCAGCTCTAGAATTTTTTTCTGTTTTAATCCTAGTATGTGTCTGCCATTAAAATGCAACATTTATGAGTGATGTTGTGTTCTGAACAGGTCTATAAAATAAGTTTGTTTCAAGCCAGGCTTCTGTGTCAAAAGAAGCAAGTTTTACATAGATGACAACTCAGTCAGCCGTCACTCTTCATGTATTGACAATTTTTTCATGCAAAGGAGCTCATGGTAACTGGAACTCACTCACAAACTTACAGTCCGTTGTTAGCAGATAAGAGCATCTTCTCAAGACAGAATCACCATATTTCTTTGCCTGTAGATGGCGCACATTAGCAACATCTACATCTGCACTTGCTGATGCTGTTTCTGTTCTTGCCTGAAGGTAGCATAGGCAATTTCAGTTGAAAAACTAAGTTGCAGACTTACTGTCTGTAACTGCTGTTTCAGCTCCACAAGAAAACATATATGGGATGGCCTTGGTTTCTTGTAGGCCTGGGCAATATATCAATATTATTTTGTTATCGTGATATTGGACTATATTCTGTCTTACATTTAGCATATTGTTATGCCATTTTATGTCGTGTTGTGGTTTCCTGGTTGTAAAGGCGGCATTACAGTAACATGATGTCATTTTTTTTCAAGGTATTTGGTTTAAAAATACTGTGATGTTTGAAATTGTCACAAAATCCTAATATTTATAAAGTGCGATTGGGGTGTTTTGAAATATCCAGCTATATATTGCATCAACCTTTGCATCAATGACATAATCTGCATTTCCACCAAGCAGTCTAGTTCAGTCTATTACAAATTAGAACTTTTCTTTCTGCGTTTATATTGGCAGAAGTGGTGGATGGTACCAACAGAGCAACCCCATTACAGTCAATTTTTTCCATTTCTGTTTTCACCTGTCTGTTGAGGTTCCAGGAGAGCGGAGCCTCTACTAAAAGGTGCAGACCACTGATAAGTCAGAGACTCGGAGCAACAAAATGATTCTCCTGTCTGTGCTCTAATGTCCATTCCCCAAACGTTCCTGTTTTTGTTTTGTTTTTTTTTTAATTTAAAAAAAAAACACATATGGAGAAAGAGAACACGAAACATTTGCTGTCCTCTATTGTGTTAGCGTACTGAGTGTACTTGACAGTTGGGGAACCAGTGACTGCTGGTTCCCCAACTGCTGGAAAAGTGAATGTTAGCCCTGAAGCCCAGCTAACAACCCCACCAACAATTAAGAACACTGTCTGTGCTGAAAACACTAAACAGATCTATTTAGGGTTAGGTACAGGTTTCAAGGGTACTATAACAAAAGTGTTGATGGAAATGTGGCTTTCATGGCCACACTTTCATCTAGAAAAGGATGGAGATCGGTATTTGGAGTGGTTTTAGTGCCGTTGTCCTACTGTAGTTCAAAAGTAAACACATTAGATTGGAAGGAAACTTCCATTTGTGATTTTTAAAAATACTTACTGTCACAGGAAAATTCTGGTTAAAGTAAAAGTAGCTTCCATCCAAAACATCAACTTTAGCACTAACTTTTGAATCAAACAGAAGACACCACAGTGGCCATTCCTGTGCGGTCCTGGTCTCCAACTGTCATTCTCTTACTGACAAATGATCCAGCCTTTATTAAGTTTCCAATCAGATCTGTGATCTGACACATTCCTGCAGGATCCATCAGCAGGACCGTGACCATTACTCTGTCTACAACCTCTGCCCCTCAGGCTCGGTCGTAAATCACATGCTATGAACAAACCCAATCAACCTCCAGCTAGATTCTATGACAGGGAGAAGAGATGTCTCTCTCCAGGCCATGCAGACTCATTCCAGTCAGAGTGAAGTTATGAAGCAGCATGTGCCAACTAATCCAATCGTGTGTCTTTCTGCTTCTAATACATGGCTACTGGTCCTCTGCATTTGGGCACTATCTGCAGGGATTACAGGGAATATAAACTAGGGATGGGAGAAACCACGGTCGGCCTCCTCCCCCATTATGTGCGCAAACCTTGAGTCAACCTTCAGTTCCTGGGAGATTTCATCTGCTTACGCACCTGTCACACTGTTTATGACCTGCAGGGAGCTGGTCCGTGTGTGCAGAGGAGATGGTGCGCAATTAAAGCTGAGGCAATCCGACATTTCTTCTTGAGACAGGAAAAACCCAGCCCCCTGGCAAGAGTCATGTCCTTTAATGTTTGTTTAATCACTGTGCCTGTTGCAACGGAAAAATATTAGTCTAATGTCAATTCCAATTGTATTAAACTCAAGCTCTGGACCAAATTAATGAGGTGTTCAGAATGCAATGCTATGCCTCTTACCCTTTTTCCACATAAATGCCCACACAGAGATCCATGAAACCACATGTGGATGGGAAGTCTCCACAATTGAATAACACAGGGAGTGGTTGTCTTATTGAGACTTGCTAACAGCTTTAGATTACCTTGCGCAGAGACATCAGGACATTACACAAACGCCCTTGCTAAATGTTATTATATAGCAGGCTGCAAATGGCTGAACATGACTTATACTGTGATATTGCATCACAGGCCGTTCCATTATAAATGAAGCAGTGGGATCCTGAGCTTGGTTTTTGCAAATGCTGGCCTTTCAACTATTGGCTGCATAGTTTCAATCCTGCCTCTGACAAGAGCCTCTCAGTTGTGCCAGGGTGATTATGCAAAACTAGCACACGAACAACTGAATGTATCACAGGGGCAGCAGAAACAGGCTGCTGACGTTAGGGTTTCAAACTTGCAAAAGACAACTGCACACAAACTTAAAAAGCTTTACCAAATCAAGAACATAGAGGGGCACCCCGGTAGCTCAGTTGGTAGAGCATGGGCCCCATGTACAGGCCTCAACTTTGTTAGTATTACTGCATACCCATTTAACTTACTCTTGGGAAAAAGCTGAAAACTAGCTAAAGCCTACAAAGACTGTTACCACCAAGATGGTGGAAGGAAGGACGATAAAATAACCCGGGAATTCCACTGGTTGCATGTGTGTTGTGTAATGGCTCTGCTACAATTTTTGCTCGGTGCTCCGTCGTCCAGCAACCCCTACCAGCTGCATTTTGAGTGCTGGACAGCTGGAGTTGGGTGACCAAAAAGTTATAGCGATAATTACAGAATCACATGGGACTGCAGTTATACGTATGTGTTATAAACACAACAACAAACAGACAAAAGGTTAGTGTTACGAACAGAAGGATTAGAAGAAGTGCTTGGATTTGTCCCTTTTTTGAGATTTTTGTGCTGGCGTCAACACGGAGTATTTTATTCCGAAAATTAACCAGATGTTATGTTATTGTTACGTTGTCTGACTTCCTGTCTGCCCTGTGCTGAATTTGGCTTAATTAATGCGCCCTGCTCCAGCATCTGGCAGAAATAGAAGCCTTGCGTATCTGCTACAGGTGGGTCCGGACTGCCGGAGGTGCAATGGAGTATATACGCAACGCAGCGGAGCCAGTGGAAGTACATACATATACTGTAGACTAGAGTGAAACCTATTGGCTCAGCTGCCCTGGCAGATCGGAGATGGACCAAACAAGGATCTGGTGAAATTTAGGGGTAACAACTTTTCTTTTTTAATCAACTTCAAGAGTTTATGCACTAGATGCTAGGAATAGAGCCATTTCGGCCTATCTGATTATTGTGGTCAATACTCAGCTAATTTTAAAATGCACTACTTTGGCTCTGATACAGCTCCCTCTCTCTGTCCATAGTCTTTATCATCTCATCTTTACATACCACACACTTTACAATTTTTGTCTGCCAAATATCAAGACCAACTGACCCAGACTGAAGTAGACATGGTCCAGCTTGATTGTCACGCCCAACTCACATTTATAAATCGGCTCATTGTGTGTCCCAGTCTTTCCAATATGAACAGAATATCAAAACATCATGTATAAGAAACATCAAATCTGTCACTTTCTATATACTAATAAAAAGAAAGAGCAAGAATTGGGTTGGGACAAAAGTTAAATGAATGAATTCTTGTTTATGAAGGTGCACATAAAGGTCTCTGTTGATCTACACAGAGAAGGGTGCTGTAGGTAACTGTAGGTCACAGAGGCCCAGGGATCAGCTGATGCACACACCTCCCAAAACTCAATAACGCACTGTGGGGCCCAGCACATCAAACAAGTTGACTGGTTGATCTTACTTCCTGTCAGGAGACAGGTTTGAAACTGGAATTGAGCATGCTGATGTTATACTTAAAATTCATGCAGGTATAGAGGGGAACAGACACGAGAACATCTCTAAATTACAACTATGCATATTTGTTAATGTGTAGACAGAGAAGCATGGTCCAGGCTTGAAAAAAATCAGCTTACTGTGATCCATGGGAATGCTTTAATCCAGCTATTACCTTGATCTGGTTATAAAGGTTTGCCACCAGCTGTGGATATATTTGTGGTGGTTGACCCTGCAAGGCATTAAGCATCAACACAGCAAAGAATTCACAAACTAGCTAATGATTTTACACATGAATGTACCATTCAGGCAAACTTTTTCTATCTGCAACATTTTACAGTGTAAAAATAAACCCATCAGTGCTCTGTGGACGACAAACTTAGAAACGGTGTCATGTTTATATAATTACCTCAGGCCTAGTTTAGCATTTCTGTGCTGCAATATCTTAGATCAACATATACATGATACCAATATATCTGCAAATAGCTAAATTCAGCCGATGTGTTATATTGGCACAAATAGGTCAACATATACGTCGATAATGATATATCTGTAATAGGCCAATATCCGATTTATTGGTCTGGCTCTAATGGGCACTGTATGATGTGTATTTGTAAATGTAGTAATCATACTACATAATGAAGCAGCTAGACTTAACAATTATCAGACAAATAATAATAATAATAACTAGGGATTTCAATCATCCAGAACATTCTAAAGACATGGTTTTCCAACTTTTTGTGCATAAGGCACATCAAAGGGCAAGC
The DNA here is from genome assembly GCF_965226575.1 of Pagrus pagrus. Taxonomy (NCBI): domain Eukaryota; kingdom Metazoa; phylum Chordata; class Actinopteri; order Spariformes; family Sparidae; genus Pagrus; species Pagrus pagrus. The sequence goes on from NC_140188.1 coordinate 31,087,323, forward strand.
CAAAATCTCGAGTCACACCTGTATTGATATCTGTACCTCTATAACATGTTATCTAATCACTCTGTACACATTTATTTTTGGTTCCCTGTAAGGTTTTAAAGGATTTTGTAGGATACAGAATTGGCCTCCGTACTAGGAAATACTAAGGACTGATATAGTAAATTAAAAACTTGTTAACTAATTTTAGTAATGTATGATTACAACAATCAAATCCCATGGCATACCTGGACATGTCTCATGGTACACCATTTGGGAACCACTGTTCTTAAGTCACAATCTCAACATTAACACATCATCAACGTCACCTCTTACATACTTTTGTGTCCACACTAGGAGAGAACCAAATGCTTTTAGGCTTTTACTGTCGCCATGGTAATCAATGTCCAAATTCGTATTCCAAGGAAAGAGACGTAGCATTGGCTCTACCTAAAACGACTGATATAGAGCAGGAAATGGAGCTCCTTAATGACATTAAAAACGTCTCAAAACCCAACAGGGGGACATTTCCGCTCACATGCACAAATGCCTTCCCACTAACATGAGCTGTTACAATTTGAGCTCAACCATCATTTGCTCATCAAGTTGACTTTTGAGAGTTTGGAGGCAGGGACAGTGGCTAATGTCTCTCCTCCTGGCCTCCTTTCTCATTAGTCTCATAATTACGACACTAGTGAGGTGTATAGGTAAATAATACATAAATAAATAAATACACATAAATTTGATAGCTCACAAGGTCTGAAAAGTCACCAGATCTCAACTCCACTGAATACCTACGGGAGATATTTGATCAGCACACTTCACCACCACCATCACCAAAACACCAAATGAGGCTATATCTTTTAGAAGAATGCAATTCATCCCTCCAGAAGAGTGCCATAGAATAGCAGTGAAGCTGTTCTGAATGATGAAACAAGACCTTCCTAAGATACTGTATGTTGGTTTGTCCTTTAATTTGTCATCCATTTGTTGATCAATACTGATGGCAGACCAGTGAATGTGACAGCCCAGTAGACTGAAGCATTTCTGCTCCATTTCTTTTTGACCTTACAAGGTTGCAACCATCCAGCTTCCTCTATCATGAACTGGGTAAACTGGGGCTCACGTCAGATCATATCTTACTAGAGTACACATGCGGCTCAAGCTGGAAGTAGTCATGCGTCAAACCACAGTCCTGCCTGCTACAGCATTCCTGCCTGCATGTATCTGAATATGCTAGTGGCTTCGAACATTTAGCACTATCAATTTCACTATCCCCTGTTAAAGCAATGCAACACTCAGGTAAATCAACTTCACATTCACAGGGCAGCTAACAAAGCTGCAGATGTATACTCGCCAGCACAATGCAGGGGTTATAAACAGTGAATGGCACATCACTAATCAGTAAAGTGACTGGCTGAGAAACACGGGGGAGTAAATCTGCAAGTGACAAGACAGTGTGTGTGTGTGTGTGTGTGTGTGTGTGTGTGTGTGTGTGTGTGCGCTGGTTGGGGGAGTAAACTAGTATGAATTTTTACAATTTGAAAGGCAGTGAGGAACAATCTGGGCTGTCAGTGTAGGAGTGTTGCTCTGGAGACGGTCTTTATTTTGGTTATTCCAGGACACATAGATAATAGATAATAATGTTTTAGCCTACAGTACTTCCAACAAATCCTACGTTATTCACTGCTGATTATCTTTGAATCATGCAAAACCATGTTCTTCCAGTGGTCCAGGGAGGCAGAGATTCATTCAAGAGTCATTTTAACATGCCGATCAACTTTCTTGGACATGAAACTGGTTTGACATAGGTAATCCATCACATTGAACATCATTTGTTTGTGCTAGTGATAAGATGTAGTAAGATGTTATCATTGTGTAGTAACGCAGTAGTAAAAGAAAACTGTTTTACATAAGGGTGCTACATTATAGAGCTCGACCGATATCAGCCGACATTGGCCTATCACAAATATCTCGGTAACGCTGTATATTTTGCCCGATATGCGCAGCTATTGAAACTTATCTAAGCTTTGGGTAATTCATAATTATTTAATTCCCAGTGTTGTTCATGTGTTTCAATGTTTTACTTCACCTTTCACAGGAGATTAGCCTGCTTAACATTTCAGGCGAAATTACTGAGCCATAATTGATTAGTGTATTAAAAGAAAGTTACATGATTAAAATACTGATGACCTATTAACCTTTTATGTCTTTATAAAGGTAATGGAAAACAATTGCTGGTGACAGGCTCACAGACAGCGTATTGCTTTACTGTTCATTATTAATTGTATCATCAGATTTATTTTGAAATTCGAAGACACCCCAAACTTTCTGCCTTTCTTACATGCAGTTATACTACATCTACACTGCAAGACACACAATGCTCGGTCGATTCATTTCACACTGAGATGCAGCAAGTCACTGGGAAAACCAGACCAGTGTGTGGTCATCAAACTTGTTGGCTCAGAGCTCATACTGTTCCTGAACACTTCACATTAACAGCCATGTCTTCTTCTTCCCCATCAATGTGGATTATACAGTAATGCTGCTATCACAGTGCACAAACATTGCAAACACTTTGAAAGCATAAAAAAACATGTAACATCAGCCGTAGACTTTGTAGCCACAGACAGCTGCGTAGGCACAATTGAAGGCTCTGTCCTCACTCACAATCAGTCAACAAACTATGATCCATCAATCAAGTGTTTCACAATGAAAACAAGCTGTGCGGGAGACCTACTGATGTCTCCGGTCCACCAGCACTACTATTCTTGGAGGTTTGACGAATGTGGGCGCCCACATCAGTAAGTCCTTGAGCAGCAGGCACTCTTTGGAGGAACGTCATAAATATGGGCACTGCTCTGCAGTGGAAACCCTGGCTGGGCTCAGCGGTCAGCCAGCTGCTTGACTGAATGTAATAATTGTGATGCAGCAGTGGGTGTTCTATTCAGACAAGGAAATGAGAGTATAAGTGAGCTTGAGTCCAACGGATCCAGCTCTGCAGCTGTGGAGGCCAACCCACTGAGAGGAGCCAGCACTGTGAAATACCCCGAATTCAACTGGACTTGAGTCTTTTTCCCCTCAGACCACCTGCAAACAGCAGATGTGCTCCTGGCTACCAAGACACTGGTAGTCTATGCCCTTCGTGGGTCACTGGAAGCTGTTTTTGTCCATTTTAGGCCTGCAGGCTACAATTATTGTAATTATTGTTATTTTTTTAATCCACTAAAGTATTTTCTACATTTTCTTTCCAGTCTGACATCTTCAGTAGTATGAATATGAAACATCAGTGGTGATGATCGTTTCACTCAGCAGCCTGGGAAACAGCAGTGGTAACAGTACTGTCTGAATACTAGAGAAAGTTCAATGTAAATATTCAGTTTTTGCACCAACTTGAATCAACAGGATACAGAGCAAGATTTGTAAGGCATCTGACAAAATCTGGCAAAGAAAATAACTATGTTTTCTAAGTGTGGAACACGTCACCACTATATTCTCATTTTACTTGATGGTGCAGGCTGCTCTGCATGAGCTTAACCAATGTGATTAAGTTAGGCAAGACAATTTTTCCAACCCTTGCTGCACTCACAAGCCAAAACACTTAACATATGTAACCCCAACACATTCCATTATCCGTTATTGTTTTACGCAACCTCAAACCAAACTCTATTAAAAAATACTGCAATTAAATGATGTCAGCGAAGATGCATAGTTTATACAAAGTCAATGTAAGGTTCCGTCAGTATTGTGGTCTTCTGCTTAATTCGGCATACGTATCTACAACAATATGTCAACATATGTACATCTAATGCGAACTTTAGATTTCGTTCAAAGTGCTCGCTACCGCACCCTGCACTGCCTATTTTGGATAGAAAAGGCAGTAAGAATAGCGCCGAGGACATGTTTTAAGTTGAACAGAATTGAAAGACGTACTGCCTGGTGGCCCAGTCGTGTGCCGAGTGGAAGAGTTGCCTCTCAAGATTCGTAAAATGTCTTCGGTGGTCTTCAAGGTGTGTAACCTTCTGCGTTTGTTGATAATCAAGCAGATTTGTGATACAGATCACCTGCGGGCGGCACATAACGGCGCTATCTGTCACCATACATCCCCGGCTAAATGTGTTTATTTGACATAGGCTCAGTTCGTATGTGATTATATCAGCAGAGAGCATTTCGCAGTCTTGGTAGCTAACATGCCCAACACTGTCAATTATGTAACCGCACTGAAAAGGAAAGAGTAGCTATGTTAAGGCTAAGAAAATGACGTATTACGGTTATTCAAAAGCCCCTGCCAAAAATGTGCGTTTAATTGTCGCAGCTCCTGGGCTAAAAGGAAGGAAAGGAGAGGGACATTACAACACCACCACAGCCTCAGAAAACCTACCTAATGCTGCGGATACGGCGCAGGAGACTCGGGTTCGTCGGTCAGAGAACCTCCAATGAATCCAGCGTCAATGTCCGGACAGTCGTGCCGGCCTCCGGAGTCACTTTCCGGGCATTTTCTGTGGACATAGACCGTGTCAGTCGCACGGTGTCCAGGCTTGTTGCGCTGGTAGACTAGAGGTGAGATCAACCAGACTGCTACAACTGGACTGCTCTACTGGTGTTGAAAGACGAGCTGTGATTAGTCTATAATTTAGAGGGGGGTTGTGTGTCAGAGCCGCTGATTGGTCTATGCGGCGTAGGGCGGAACTACAGTAGATTTAAAAGCACAGAACATTTAGAAAGACTTACTTCAGATTGAGCAGTATTCTATTGAACCTAAAGGTGCACTGTGTAGTTTTGGGGAATACATTTTAAGAGAAGAGAAAAATGAAAGAAAAACATCAGTTATGATTGATTTTCATGACTGAATAAGCAGAACACCATTTCACTGTTATACTTTGTTGATATTTGCGGGGCCCTTCTAAGTAGACACCTCCCTAGTTTCAAACAGACGACTTGTTTCTAATGGAAATATATCAAATACATCTTTTTTGTGTTATTATCTTATTTCTATTGTAAATATGAACTTTCCCTTCAAATTTGTTTTCCAAATCTAGTGCACCTTTCATCAATCACTTTGTATATATTCATTTTATTTTTTGAATATACCAGAAATTATCCAAATGAAAAACAAAGTAGGACTCAAAGTCCCTGCGTCTACAACCATCTGACACAAAGAAAAGCTACTGTTTTTTTGAGCCACGTGTCAGATGATATTATTTCTTGCTTTAACCAGTAAACATGTTTCCACACTGTGTCCTTTTTACACTCTGAGGTTGCTGTACATGGTTTCTAAATAGTTCTGATGATTAATCTATAGAATTTGTTTCTGGATTTTCCAATTGACTCTCAATTACAATAAATATTTTTGTATTTTTGGCATTATATTTTGCATTTGGTTTGCATTTACTGCACTGGATGGCTGGAGCCACGTGATGCAAATAGAATCATTTAAGTTTGCATGTCTGAGGTTAGCCTAAGCTGATGCTCCCTACCTGAATACCATAACCACAAAACTCATATGAACTTGATAAGCTTAAGTAGTTTAATGACAATTTGTATTTGTAGCATTGTAGTGCAACGCTTGTAGATGGCGAGTTGCACACGAGAGACCATATAAAAATCTAAGTGTAAGGAATTATTGCATATAAACTATCTATATAAATTAATAAAACTCTTACAATCATGACTGTGTTAAGCTGCTATGGGGCCCTGGGCAAAAAATGACCTGCTGGGCCCAAAATAACTCACCTACACCTCCAACTTTGCTGCTTTATTCAGTGTTCTCCAACATCCAATACAGATGATCACATTTCAGAAAATACAAGATAGCAGAGAAAAAAATCAGAGTCAAGCACTATCAGGAGAGATTTTCATGTTCTTAAAATCTGAATTAATACTGACACTGAAATGTATGCAGCAAATCTTTGATAACTAAATGAAAAACGGACTCATGACTATACTGTACTGTATAGCATATTAACGGCTCTCTCTGAAGGAACTGTGCCTTTTCATTGGCTACATGAGTTGATGTCTCTTTTAATTCATATTCGTAGGTAAAGCGGCTGCTGTGTCCCATGGAGGAGAGCCTTGCAACAAGCAGCAACATGTCTGCCTTAAGGTCAGAGAAAGACTAAGGCAGCGGGACTAAAAGCACATCAGGTCCAGAGGGTAAGGGAAGGCAGATCAAGCCTCTCACCAAGATGATGATTGCATTTCTTGTTTCATAAATATTTCTCTTGGCATTTGGAAGCTTTGAAGGCAGTGACAAAGAAAAGATGGGCAGTGATCAATGATGCCATTATAGTGGATGCTCTGGTTTCAGTCACAGTGAACGGTCAGCAGAGACCAGCACTCAGCATCTCCAGCAGAGTTCAAAAGTGTATGTTCACTGATATGAGCAGACACAGAAGAGTGAGAACAAATATTAGGGTTCATACAATGTGGAGTTTTTGAAGGCTGATATTTTCATTATGAAAAAAAAAATGTATTTCTCCAAAATGACAAGAACTTTGTCTTGTCCTCCAAACTAATGCACCATAGCATTTTTATCATTATGGGACACCACATCTTTAGTTCCCTCACATTGTTGGATTTACAACAATTTCTATGTATAAATAATGCAAACATTGTTAACCAAGAGATTAGTGCAATAAAACAAAAAGGAACAGCTATGATCAAGTGGGAGCCTCCATCATATCAGATGACTGGACATCTGATATATATTTAAATATTTAAAATATATTGATTAATCCAGACCAAGTATCTGGGCAGTCCATGGACAGTTGACACCTTTAGGCCACTAAATAAGATGCTCAGTGTCATACAGTGTTGATTGCAACAACGCTGAGTGGTTTGATTTAATGATATGGTTTAACCAACACTCATATTTCCCACGAGACTCATTTACAGCAGAGTAGTAACAATGCACAGTGTGGAAATGAGAGATGACTGCAGGCCTTTGAGATGTGGGCAGTAACCCGGACCATCTCACTACCACTGACTTCTTCTTGTGATTCTGAGGGTCAGGATTCCCCTCATTCAAGGTGGTATAACTCATCATCCATTGAAGGCCTATAGAGGTAGATGAGGGCAAAAATAGCTTCTGCCACAATGCACTCCCTGTAGACTTTTACTCATGGGTCTGCTGGAGTGTGAGAACGGATGGGAGTCATGAAAAAAATGGGAGGAAATGTGTGGTGTCCAACAATGCCCATCTCCTCTGGGAGGAGGTGCAAAGGTCAAGGTGTTGAGGTAAGAAATCACTTATAGAACAGTAAAATAAATTGACCTCAGAGTTTGTAGTTTGGCCTGAACTGAATGTAAGAGCACTGTATAGTGCAGGGGTCAGCAACCATTACTATCAAAAGAGCCATTTTTGGCCCCGTCCCTCACAAAAAAAATCTGTCTGGAGCCGCAAAACACATTTATGTCTTAAAATGAAGGTAACGCATCCTAGAAAGTCTAAATTAGCCTATCAAAATTATCAAAAGGCCTAAATGAGCATTCACTTATATTTTCACATCGTGTGGCAACTCTACTTACAGTATAAGGTACATGAACTTTGCATTTCCATTTCAATAATGCCATGTTTTGGTGCATTTATGAAATAAAAGAACTAGCCTACAATAAATAAAAATACAGTAGCAATACAGAACTGATGCAGACCTACTAGTCCTCCCTGTGTTTGTGAAAATGTACAAAATAAAAAGTAGCCTCATTTGTAATAAATAAAACACATAGCAGAAGACTAGATTTAAAAACAGTAAAAATAAAAAAAAATACAAATAAAAAACAGTACATTTAAAATTCTAATTTAGTCCATTTCAGTGTGAGTTAATCCTTCTTTTTTATCCTAAGCCACATACAGCGATCAACCCTCGGGCTTGAGCATAAAACACAATGATATTAACTCAGGATCATTCAATTAATCACAGCTTGATAGAACAGATACAATTCTGTGTGTAGGCTGCGCATTTTTACTGTCAGAGAATGTAAGAATCGCTGTAGGCCTAAAACAGTGATGATGATAAAAAAAAAAAACATTATTCATTTCTATGTAAAATGTCAAAGCCACAAGGAGCCACTGCAGAGGGGCAAAAGAGCTGCATATGGCTCCAGACCTGCAGGTTGCAGAGTATTAGTTTGTTATTTCACACTCTTGAAGAGCAACATCAAATGTTTAGCTCCGACACATCAGTCTACTTACGATATCATCGGGTTGATAACATAGCAAGATGAGTTGCTACATTCATCAATGCTCTTTTTAACCTTGAAGGAAGATCAATTTGTGTTTTCTAGAAAGAATGCAGCCTTGATTGACAGAACAATTCACTGGCCTCGCCCTGACTGGTGTCTGTGTCAGTGTTTGCTGTTTTGCAGTCCAGATTTCTCTTGGCACAGATATCCCAACAAAGAGCAATCAACGCTGCTCTCTTCTAAATGAAAGAAAGATGTGTCTGTCTTTCTTTGTAACGCTGTGATTAAATGAAGTTTACATCAGCCGGCGAGAACTGTTCTATCCCTCCACACTTTTATCCACTCATCAAAGACAAAAGCCATAAAAAACACTGGATCCCAATTCTGATTTATTTCAGTTGCACCACCACAACAACAACATGACCATGACGAGCCTTGCTGATTAGAACCAGTAAATCAAAGATGCAAGTGCAATTCTTCAATAATGAAAGCACATACTCTGTAAAGCCTAAGTTTTCTTGGACTTTAAAATGAGAGTTAAGAGTTAAGTGCCACTTCAACACTCCTGTAACAATGTTTTACTTCATGAGGAGTACTTGTCAATCTGCATTGTGTTGTGTAAATGGATATCATCATAGGTCAACACAAAGTCTTTTTTCTTTCCATCTGTAACAGATCAGGATCTCAATGATCATGTTCCTATTTATTTCTTTCAGATGGCAGGCTCATCTGTTTTTAAAGTCATGGCTTGCAAAATCATCGATCAAAATCATTGTGTCATCCACTTCTTCTTGCTCTACATATTGAAATGTTAGCAAAATAATAGTCTAAATCATCCATCATGAAGCAACTTGCTAATTTCTGAAGAGTCATATGACAACAAAGAATGCTCATTGTTGTTGCAGATAGTTAAAATGTTGCTGACTGGCCGAGCAACATAAACTTTACCGAAATGATGAAGTTAACTGGCAGTGACATCCAACTGGGCAGTGGTGACCTGAAAGCATCCAGCCACAGTAACTGTCCCACAACACACATCATCACACAGATGTATGTATATAATAAAAATATATATACATATACAGTATATTACATATATACATGTATAAAAAATGGACTTGGACCGCCCTAAACACACTAGCGCCTTGCGCTTTAGACTATGCGCTTTAGACTGTCTAAATAGGGCCCTAAGAGTCTATATAGCTATGCTAGGCTTTACTTATTAAAAGCCACCATCAGCATGTTAAAATGCTCTCAATAATAATGCAATAATAATATAGCTGAGGCTGACGGGGATGCCATTAGTTTTACAGGTATTTAGTAAAAAACAAAAGGGATCATAAAAGTGATTACAATTCATCTTGAGGCGGACATGTTGTAGCAATGCATTCAAAAGTAGACATTTCATTAAAAATCACAAATGTGAACCATTCTTTTACATTCATAAATATTCTTTGCTTTCATTTTGTGCTTCAAAGAACCATTAAAATTGAACTAATGTAAACACTGAATAATTATGAGACAGCAATAGTAATAGATGACAGATGAGAGATAAAGTAGTCGGATGTTGGTCTATGAAGGATTTGTGCTTCTTTGGTGTTTCAGTATGAAATGTGAAACACTGTACAAATACAAAGTATTGCAAGTTAGAAGTTTTGCCAGTATCAATTATTTCAGCAGCTTTAGCATAGGTCACATTGACATTTTTACCACTGGAGAAACGTTAGGTAAGCTTGGCTAAATGTATTTTAAAGGTGCTACGTGTAAGAAGAATTGATTTTTGAGTCTCATTCCCAACTCGTTAAATAATGGCGCTTTCGGATTGTAGGATGGGTTGACCACCATCCCAAAGCGTCATTATTTGACGAGTTTGGAATGAGAATCAACAATCAACTTACTTTCAGAAAGCATCTTTAGACAAAGCAGCATCAGTGGACTTGAATACCTCGGTGGTAATTCGTACATACCATTTTAATCTTTGCTTCCAATGCCACAATGCAAAAAATATTCCATTACAAATAAAAGTTCTGCATTTAACACCCTGCTTAAGTACAAATAGATGCAAAAGTTTCAAAAGTAAGCCCTTGTGACAGATATAATGAAGAATATCATCAATACTGATTCATCAATATATTTGTTAGAGCTGGTTGGGTTGGGCCCATCTAAAGGGTCACACAAAAAAAATCTGAGGAGTTGTGAGATAATGAAAGGGAGAAAAATACAAAAATAAAAATCTGTTTTTCAGTTTTTATAATGTTCTTGAATCTTTGCCTTTTTTGTGAAATATAGTAAAGTTTTAGATTTTTTTAAGAGGTCACAAGTCAAAAAAGGTGGAAGCAAGTGGTTTCATCTTGAACACTGTGTTGTATCTTATAAATTCATATGTGTTTTTTTAATCTGAGAGGTAAAAAAAAATAACCAAAGCTGTCAAATAAATGTTGTGCAGTTAAAAGTACAATATTTTCCTCTGAACTGTAGTGGAGAAGAAGTCGAAGTAGATTGAAATGGGAAAAAATGATGTACAGCTACCTCAAAATTGTACTTAAGTACAGTAGCTGAGTAAATGTACTTAGTTGCATTCCAACACTGCTAATATGCAACTTTAGAAACCAGTGAAGATGTCAAAGACTTTGGGGAGTGTCACCACTGAGCGTGCACTGTATGGATTACTAGAACTCCTGCAGAAAAACCCGAAGATGAGGTTGGACAGTGGGAGAGGCTCCCACATGGACAAAACCTTTGATCCTGTGATCCCTCTGGTATCAGTGCTGTCATCTGTCTCCATGTGCCTTCCTGGCAGGATGTGGCTCAGACCCTGCACAGAGCCACTTGAACCAGAGTTTCAGCACCAGTGTCATTTAAAACGAACAGTCAATCTAAATGTTACTATTGCATTATAGTGTCTAGAGGAGCTTCACTGTTCCTCATCATCTGATTCCCCCCGTGTGTGGAACTCTACTGAGGGGATGAACACACTTCTCTCAAGTATATTCTCTCATGTAGTGTTTTGATGAGTATTAGAGAGAGTTCACACCTATTATGTAGCTCCCTCATCATTGGAATAAGACCCCTCCAATGAAGCAGCATGGTGCTAACTCAGAGAAATGAGGTCATGAAGTTGAACGTAGCTCAAATTTTGCAGCACCACAGCACTATGTTATCAGCCTTGGCCAATCAAATAAGTGCACGCACACGTTCCTGGATGATTATTTTGTGTTACATCAGGGGGTTGGTCATGATGAAAAATAAAACGATTGTCTTGAGTTAAAAAATCCTGTCATATGTCTTTATAATCTGCTGCACAGTTTAGTTTCTAAGCCTTCAGAGTCGTGGATCTGTTACTCAAATCAACTTACTGTGTTGAATGACAAATAAATGACTTTGTTACCTTGATCTGCATTTGTTATGTTTCTCCTCTCATTAACTCAGGATTTTTCTCAAGCTCTTAAAACTCTTAATACCTGAGTTTTTTTTGGGCCTGGGATTATATTACACTCAGTCTACTTTATTCATTTCATTCAAACTATGCACTCAGCTCCCTGATAGTACTCAAATGTAAGGTTAACAACAATGTTGTGGTGTCATAATGACAAAACTGCGAAAAAGTATAGTTGATTCTCTCTAATATTTTTAAAGAGGCAGTAGAGACCTAAGGTGCAGTATGTAAGAGTGTAACATGATGTCAGGTTTAGTGCAGAGTAGTGTTTTCTTTGATACTGACTGGCTCTGTTGACAGCAGCTCAGGAAATGACGATGTACCTGTGGCTACTTATCATGAGGAATATGGTTTGTTCCATGTATTAATGGCCCTAGTAGAAATTAGGAGTGATGAAGGAACCCCAATACAGTTACCTGAACTACCTCGATCTTGCTGCTATAAAGGTAGTTCTCCTGGCCAAATATCCAACTCGGTGAGCCAGAAGATCTCACCATGGACTGGAAACAGGAAAGAGATGACACAACTTCCGAAGCTGCAGAAAGCTCTATAACTCTTTGGCTTGTCCAGAAACAGAACTGCTTCAGCTCAGGAAATCCCACAAAAACGCAGAAGATGTCACATTTATCCATCCAGGCTCAACTGCAGAACAGTGGAGTTGTTTAAGTTGTGCACACAACCCTGTTGCACTGCCCATAAGCAAGACAGTGTGATTACTGTTCTGATTCATTTGGGATAGTTAGGCGCCAGGCTTTATCTACTTCCTGTCATGCCAAACTGATGCCATGTTCCCATATTGGTTTCACTTATCCTGGAAATTGTTGGAAAAGTTCCTGAGTTACTGATATATTTTGCTGGCTGTGTTACTATCTTACCCCTATTCTCATGCACATTAAAAGGCAAAGCCCTAAGATTTGATTCATTTGGCATGAATGAAATGGAGGCAAGAGAGGAGAGAAAGAAAGAAAGTCCATGTACAGTCTGAGCTGCTTGACCAAAGTTGTCTAAAGTTGTGCCTCTTTTCTTCAGAGCCCCTGAGGTTTTTCTGTCCCAATTAGCAGCGGTGCATCTGTGCTGATTAGTCAACAGCTTTTCAACTCGTGCCAGCAAAGGAAGCCAAATAATGGGAGAAGGAACTCTTGGCCTAGATTTCCCAACTATTCAGTGTCTAACAAGGTGAAGTGGCATGCATTAAATACAAAGAGGAACGCAGTCTGTGTCGCCAAGCTGGTTGGCCTCCAAGGGACGGTGGAGGAAGACAAAGAGATGAAATCTGCACTACTTCCACTACTTTCCAGCTCGGAGACAAAAAGGCTGAATTTAATACCAGGTGGGATCAGCTTGGGCCATTAGAAGGTGGTTACCACCAATAAATACTCGAGTAGAAGAAGTGTCACTTTGCTCAAGTTTTCCAGCCCATAAAATGCAATAATTCAACCTTCTGGGAAATAATGTTATCAGTATTCTTTCTGAGAGTGAAATGGAAGGATTGATGTCAATCTCATGTCTGTGCCTTAAAGGGGAATTCCACTAGTTTTAAACCTGAGCCTTGTATTTATATGTTCTGGTGTATAAATGATTCACAGCTACCAAAGGTTTTGCAATCGGTCCAGTAGCTCTCCTCAGCTGGCAGCCGTGGCAGGGCGCAATGGTTGTAACGCAATCCTGCATCTGTCGCCCATCCACTAAAAATGCTTGTTTCTGTCACTGCAGGCTGAGGTTGATATTCTAAGTGTCTGACAACATTATGGACAGAGATAGATCTATTTTTTAAAATAAGGAAATTATTTTTGTTAACAGAAACACAAGTCTCGCTCCAGCAGAAGTCGCTTTACTGAAATTTTGGGATCTTTCACAAAAAGGTCTGTCTCCGCAGGAATCATTCCCCTAATGTTGTCAGACAAATAGAGTAACAGCCTCAGCCTGACAGTGACAGAGACAAGCACGTTTAGTGGACATAACTTTGATGGTTGGAGTTGCCCCAAAGGATTATGTTGCAGTCGATGCAGCTGTGTCGCGGCTGCCAGCTGAGGCGATCTACTGGACCAGTTCCAAACCTTTCAGTAAGTATGAATCATCTACACATCAAACTATGTAAATATAGGGCCCTGGTTTAAAAATACTAGAATTCCCCTTTAAGTATGGAGCTAAGTGTCAGAATCTGATTAGCTTAGCATGAAGATGAAATGGGAAACATCCAGCTTTGATTTGTTTGCAGTTAGGAAAAAATAAGCTTAAGAACACCTAAAGCTGTATCCTTTACATAATGTATATTGTTGACACCTGATAACTTTATACCTGATACATGAACAGAAATGTGTGATTTTTGTGAAAGCAACACAAACAACATTTTATCCATCCTCCTGGCATGTCTGTGCAGCACCCCTGACCATAGCGCAGTTCAAGCCTGATGGTACCAAACCTGGCAACCTCACTGTGATGACAAGACTTGTCCTTTTTAACAGCCGCCAGATTGACATGTCACAGTGTAAATAATGAAATGAATGACACTGCCTTAGTTTCAGGGTCCTAGCGTTGTGCACGTTCGTTCACTATTGTCATGATTTTCTGGTATGCTTGAAAAGAACTAAGCCATTGATGATGTGCTCCTACTGTGACAAGTCAAAATGTCTGCTATGAACAAGACCTATGTTGCACACTGTTGGTTAGCCAAACAAACATGTAACTAGCATAGACTCTCTCTAAAACTTTAAAATTACTGCTTTTACATCAATTTTAAACAGACTAGCTGTGTCCATGCCTCCGGTCTTTATGCTTGGCTAGATCATACCCTAACTCCAGACTAAAAAGCTCCAAGGCCAAAATGACATAATGACTCAGTTTAGCATGGAAGCAAAGGGAACCAACAAACTTTGACTGATTATGATATATCATGTTTGTTTAATCCAACAAACTATAGTCTAAAAGCTGTGGTTTTATAGGGAGTTATTTTTTGGTTAGGCTCGATTTCTTTTTTACTTTGGACAGCCAAGCTAGCTAGTCCATTTTCCCCTGCTTCCAGTCTTAATGCTAAGCTAAGCTAATTGCCCGCTGGCACCTGCTTCATATTTAATGTATGTAACTTACCACCAAATGGAACAATGCTTCACTGCTCCACAACAACAACTAATGTGCAGTAAGCAGTAGCCTACTCAATAAGATGAGCAGCCTCAACTGTAATTAGTTATTAGCGAGTTATCCCTCACAATCTGCCAGGGCTAACGCATGTAACTGTATGCCTGATGATCCCCTTCGATAATAATCACACAACAGCAACAGACTTAATGCAAATCTCTACTGGAGCTAAGACTGTAACCTCTAATTACCATGTGTTGTGAAGAAAATGTGTTTCTCTCTGTGACACACACACACACACACACACACAGTGAATTGGCAGGCTGTCATCTAGGGTGAAGTGCCAGGCTTGTGAGTCTGGTCAGGTTTGATTCCACAGTAAGCTGCTGGTCAGGGGTCTGTCCTTTGTTTGGGCAGATGGTGAAGGGGGGTGGGTAAAAGACATGGATGAGTGATGAATATTGACTCAATGAGCAAGCAGTATTCCAGTTATAAAATCCACCCATCTCATCTGTCAGTCATACAGACACGATCAGCAAAAACAGTTTTTTAGTTTAGAAATAAATGTTCGTCAGGAAAGGGGGAAATCCAGGGCACTTAACAATATCATTGTTGTAAGTTGTTTTTTAAGTTGAATGATGAAATACATAGTGATTACTCATGTGGCAGTGATAACCTTTTGAGAAAACCTGTTTTTCTCCTGATTGAAATGCAACAGAGATTAGGTTTTTTTTTTTTTCAATTCAGAGAGACTTGCTTCACAAATGAACAACACAGCAACAGTTGTGAAAATTATCAAGCTGCATTTTACAATTTCTATTGTATGATAGTTTAGTGCTCACAGGGCTGAAATGACCATGTGTTACAAACGTGAACGAAAAAAAAAAGAATAATTATCAGAGTTAAAGCTGACAACTGAAGAGAAAACATCTGCTGGTGACATCACTAACTAACCTGCCAGCTCTGACCACCCCTCACATCACCGCTGTGACGGCCTAACTGTCCACTAGTTTGGATCCTGAATTGTATGTTCAGAAATGGGCGTCAAGCAGCCCCTCATGATGCATTATTCAGGCTAGGGTTGGTAAGTCATTTTTTTGCTCTCTTGACGTCCAGATAGCGATCAATGAATCAAATACTCTGACCAGTATCTGTCACTGTCACAGGCTTCTAATCTAAGCCCATTCAATTGTTTCATTTGGCCCTTACGAAGAGACAGAACAGGCTGCCTTTCTGTCTACCTACATGCCTGTCTGCCTGCACACACTCTGCTCACGTACTCATGGCGCATGACTGGATTCTTCCGCAATGCTTGGTGGATATATTGCTAGAGCTATTAGCAACGTACAAGTGGCACAAGAATGGCAGAGAAAGTGTAGCCAAGATTTCTCACAACTAACATGTTGAGCACCAACAATAATGTTTGTAGTTTACAGTCATTATGATAACGTTAGGTGTTTCCTTACATGTGAGTCAGACGTGAGGTAGTTGGATATTGTTAGCGATGGAAACGATGTGCTGTGCCCACAGCCTCTGAGCCGGTTCTTCAGCAGCTAACTCAGTAGCACAACACAAACACCTACAGCAGTAAGGGATAACTGTTTTGCTAGGTAGCTTATTAGGACTGAGGTACGTTTGTGACGGGATATTTTGCTTGTGTTTTTATGATTGTGGCATTTAACAGTGTTGGTTATAAACTTATTACACTTAAAAAGCCAAGAGAGCTTGTGAAACATAGTCATCTAGTGGCAAACACACATATCTCTCTCTATGGGGCAGTCTGTGTACTCAGACTATGGATCTAAAATAGAAAAATCTGGACACAGCATTGGAGGCAGAGCCTCGTTCATTCCAATGAAAGTTGCTCAGTGGCTCATTAAGTCGAAGTTTGACTTCCTCGTTGTAAAATTACACGTATCTTCTGATATCTTCTGTATGTGAGTGTGCACACTAGAGACTTCCAAACTTCCCAGTGGCTACCTTACAGTCTAACCACCCACTAACCTTAATAGGAATAAAACAATTTAATGGCAGGGCTCTTCTTGACTTTCCAAATTTGATCAGATCAAATTGCTCAAATTCTGATAATGTAATTAGTCATTTTGCAGGGGGTCGCGATGCCGACAAAAATTGTATCCAATGTTTTGCAGTCACTTCTTTCAAATAGTAAGCTTATGTGAAAAAGTCTTTTTGGGCCAGTGTGCATCACATGAGGTTGTAATTACAGCGTTTGCCTGCTATGTTAAGTTGGCTTCAAAGCCTGATGCTCTTCCTGGGGTCTTGAGTCAGGCAGTGCATGCTCATGTGTTTTGGAGAAGTGTGGACACTTTCAAAATTTGACTTGCTCTTGCTGGTTTCAATCACAACAGCACGATCCCTATTGGATCCTAAGCTCAGTCTAATCTGCTCTGTCAGATCTTTGATGGATGCTCTCACATAATCATTGTGCATGGACTAAGGTCAATCTCAATTACTTTATAGGTCAAGTAAGTCCGTATACTGAGCAGCTGAGGTGCTATTTGTTCCCGCACGAAACAGCATGTCTTCTTAATGAATGCCTGAGAAAACACCATAGTCTTTCTAGCACTGCTTGTTAAGTTGATGTTGTTAGAAATGCTTCTAGCCTCCTCTCACTCCCATCACAGTAGAAGCACCCTAATGGTTCTCCTCATTAGCCTCAGTCCATGGTAGTGATACTTCTCACTGGCAATGACTGCCATAAGAGCACAATTCACTCTAATGTGTCTGTCACACATTAACCCGACGTCATGTCTTGGGCATCAAGCCTCTGTGCACTTCCAGAAAGCTTTTAGACTTCTGAAGCAGCTGGCAGCACAACAGACATTAGGGTTTGCCCAACCCTTTGCAGATGTAGACCATGTCCTTGTGCTGCTTTAGCCAGTTTACAGCAGTTCTTTTGGGATTGTGGTTGGATATAAAACTACATGGCTTTCAAGCTTTACCAAGTCTAAAAAGGCAATACTTTTAGTGTGTCGATTATAGCACAAATAAAATATACCACGCGTTCAGGCTTTTTGCTCAGCTCAGTGGATACAGCAATACTAACACTGACTTTAAGATTTTTAATATGTTCATATTGGATGATTTTGCAGCACATCAGCAGTTTCTCTCCAAATTTAAAGAATATTTTCCGCAAATTCAAGAGGCGGCGTGTGTTAATGTAGCAGAGCAAAAAGTGAGGTTCAAGATGTCAGGGTGGTGGATGGGTGTGTAGTGCCAGAAGCTGGAGTTTGCATGACAGCTCAGATCAACAACTATTGCTGTCTTTTTTAACCATAACTACAGGCTTCTCACCTTATCTGAGTTCTAATTGCCTAACATAAAAGAATCCTCCACCAATTAAGCATTACACTCCTACACTCCATTAAACTCTAAGCCAAAATCAATGCAGCAGAAACAGAAATATCATCTTTTTATTCCCCATATTCTTAGTCAAAACCTGGTGCCTACATTACCCATAAGTCGCTGACAGTTCAGTCGGAGACTCAAGTGTTTTCTGCTAGCAGTGGCTAATGAAGCTTTGAGCCATCCAGCAGAGATGAGCAGCGGGCTGGGGAACTCACTTCTTCCTAACTCCACATCGCCAAATTTGTTTTATTTTCAAACTTGTAATCTTTAGCCCCAGCTGGACTCAAATTACGTCACAATCAAGGCAATGGGGTTGATATGAAACATGAAAAAAACAACAACAAAAAAACGGAACAAAACAAAAAAAGAAAGGATAAGGCCTGGAGTGTCAGATAGTGGAAAATCATATTTACTTAGAACGTTAAGAACCTTGAAATATATGTTATATATACATCTTGGACGATGTGAGACAGTAAACAAACACATTTGCACACATCTGTAAGAAATATTTCCTTTGCTAATCAATGTGTGGGGCTGCATATTGAATTTGGTACCTCCAGATTGTTTAATGTAACTGCCTGTGACATGACCTCTAAAAGCAGCATTGGTACATCTAATTTTGGACTTTCTTATCTCATACATTACAGACAGGATGTGGAATCTGAATATTTAGAAGGGATGTGTGAAGGTTTACACCGGTGACCTTGATTTGGTGCTACAGAAATGTTTGTGTGCATTTATTTATGTATTTATTCATTTGTCATTGGTTTTTGTCAATTCCAGGACTCACTGGGCCGCAATGACAGCAGTCCACAAGGTAAAACTAATTGTCATTGGGCTACATCCGACCTCACAAAGTACATTTGTTGTCTGACAAAGCTGTTCATAATGTCTACCTCTTCGTAGACTCAATTGACTTGAATTGGTTTCAGAAGTTTTGAAGTGCTGTATTGTCTTGACATATATTTCTATATTGGTCAAGACATTTTAAGGAATATCCTGAGTTTGTCAATGGTTAAGTAAAGTCATATTTTAGTGTTTAGTTTGAAGGATCCTCCAAAATTAAAATGATTCAAAAGTTAATTTGAAAGGATGAGGTTTGGGAAAACATCTATTTGGGGACATGTCTTCTTCTGCTGTTGTGAGAGGAATGACCCTTATCTAGTTGCCC
Organism: Pagrus pagrus; assembly: GCF_965226575.1. Taxonomy (NCBI): domain Eukaryota; kingdom Metazoa; phylum Chordata; class Actinopteri; order Spariformes; family Sparidae; genus Pagrus; species Pagrus pagrus. The sequence continues at coordinate 31,106,531 of NC_140188.1, forward strand.
TTGACTGAGCAGTGAGGACTCCAGGAAGCAGGAAATTAATGTGATTGATGGAGAGTTTTAATGTATTCTCTGAGTAAAACTGAACTGGCCAGCCGGTGCCAGCAAATGATATAATGATGCACATGTTCATATTCAGAGGAATGGCCGTCACTGCTGAGCCAATATCCTGCTTCTGTCAGGTCACATACAAAAATAGACAGAATCTTTGCTGTTTGAATCCTTAAATAAAAGCTGCAAACATTTCTGTAAGTGTGTACAAGGATTCAGTCAAGTCATGATTAGCACAGTGCAAATTTCTTGAAAATTATTTCCATAGTAACGATGGGTCAAATGACTATGTGTAATGTAATTGTTGCATCTCACAGCGCATTGTTTTGTGTCTAAAATAGGTAATCGTTTAAAGAAGAATTTCACCTCGAGAAAGGTGGTCCTTGCATAAACCTGGGCTGTCTATGCAATACTGTAGATGGGTCTGACGAAACTCTTTGTGTCTGTGGATGCACTAATACAAAATGCTAAACAACAAGCTGTAGCTGATACAGCCCTAAAATTTGACAGATGACATGTATTGCGTAATTTGGAGGATTTTTGCCAGCTGAAGAGTGCAGGCAAAACAGAAAGAAGTTTAATATTGTTCATTTGCACATATTACCAACACTGTAGAGTCATTAGATGTGTCATCTAAAGGAGGTGATTATAGCTGTTCTGAATGGTCAGGCGTAAAGGCAAAAGGTAAAGGTTAAAATCCTGGCTGAATCAGGAACAAATTTGCTGCATGAAGTGGCAGTAATTGTTAAGTTGCCTGTTTCAGAAAGTTGTAAAAATGCAGCACTTATGAACCAACAGAGACACCAAGACAAAAACGATTTTTAGTCCGGCCCTAGTCCCTTCTCTGTTAATACCAGTCCCAGGTTTGAGTGGCAGTAACATCAGAAAAGCAGCATTAAACATGTTTGTACAACTTTCTGTGGAAGATGTTTGGAAGAGCTAATACAAAGCTAAAATAAGTCGATTTTCCTGTAAATTGAGAATAGTACATTCGGACATGAATAATTGGCCATTGTGGATACAGATGTCCGGGTCCCGTGCTCAGTGATCAGTCATGTTTTGTATAGAAAGCACTGGTATAATAGGTACATTATGAAACCGCTCACAATATCAGGAAGTTTGCTCTCATATACTGTAATTGAACTGTGACTATAGCAGACCACTAACAAAGTAATCAATTAGCCGGCACAGACACAGGCCAATCATTGATCTGTTGTCATTTACAGTAATGCAAGAAGCCAGCAAGTCATATTTATGTTTACTTCTTTTGCCTCATTTATGATGTGCCTGTATGATTACCTGCGTGTTACAATTTTAAAATGTTACTGTAATGGCTAATGGCTGATGGTAGTGAATCGAGCCAGTTGTGCACTCCATTAAAACATCACTCATCTTCCCATGTCTTGGGCCTTCCAGAGAGAGGTGAATTAATGGCCATAATGGCCAGGGTGGAGTCTGCTGCACCAGAATTTATGTCCTGCACGACCCACACAGAAAACTCTTACAGCATTTTCGCATTATGCAAAATGGGTGGCAGCAACTCTCCTAGAATCCTTTTGCTGCAAATAAGCTAGCAATGGGCAAGCTGGACCTAATGCATTTATAGTTTAATTGGCCCTGACACTTTATTGTATTTCCTTCCCACTTTGCTAATCCCCCTGGGAGCTCTGGCCCTGGCTGGTGCCTCATTGGCGAAACCTGAGCTCAATCAAGACGATAGACTCCTCCAATGAGGACCTCCTGATTGTGCCGTGTCAGAGATTCTGCCTCCAAGTCGACTTTCTGAGTGGGGGAGAGAGTCGAATATGTCGTCCGGACTCACTCATTAAGTTTGACAGGGCCACCGCTAATCACGTCTTTGGTTGACGCTGCAGTAACTGATAGCCGGGCCGATGGAAGTTAGAGCTGAGAAAGTGGTGATTTTACTGCTGTGACGACATTTTCCTCATCAGTGCTTAGATATTGTATGTCTGGACTTAATCACTTTTCTGTGTATAAAATGCTTGCAGACAACCAACTGGATAGTGTAGATATTAATATTCCACAGAGACACTCGATGATATCCAAAGTGACTTCAGATTTTTTGATTTTTACATCTTGTAACCTGTGATCCCTGCACATTCTTGTCATAAGGACTGAGTCAGAGCTGTCTTTTAATAATCTTTTTCCTTTTTCATTCTGACAAAATTCTACTTGTATATTATCATCAGTAAGTAACAGTCCTGCTCATAGGTGCTCTGTCTTTGGCTGACATCATGTCTGTGGCTGCATGTTAAAGCTGTGATTTGCTGCATATTCAGTGAGAACACCATGAAGGTCGTGGGTGGAATTCAAGCTTCCAGGAACAGCGCTGTGGTGTGACACACACTGGCCTAATTGTCCTTTTCCTCCATATACAATTATTACAAGAGGAACAGCTGTTAAATGGTGGATTAAATTTTATGTGCATCAAAAATTGGCCAAAACGACTTCAGAATCAGAACTTTAGCTATTTGGCCCAACAAAGCCTGAGAAGAGGAGCATCATCAGCAGTTAAAATGACTACCACCATTTGGCACCCATTTGGATTGGAGTTTTCCAGCACATCAAAGATAACATCCCTGCCAGCCTGGACCCTCGTCCATGTTTTCAGAACCAACCAATCCACCACCAGACCATGGAGCAGCTTCTCCCCTCGGGCTGTGAGACTCATGAACTCATCAACAACACTCAACACTCCACCATGAATAGTTTATTTTTCTCACTTGATTATTATTTATTAATCCGTCTGCATGGCGCTTGTTTTTTGTGTAAATGTAGTCTAGGGAATTATAAACAGAAATTTCATTTTACAATCTTGTATGCAACAATTCATCTTGGATCTTGATTTTGAATTCTCAGCCAAAGACGTAGGTGCTCCATCTAGGTTGTGCCAGGTTGAAACATGTCAATTTCCATTTTCAACATACTTGCAAGCAAGAAAAAAATAAGAAAACTCAACAAACCTCCTCAAAAGGGTTTCCTGAAGATACTACAAGATGTGCAATATCAAAACTTGACCATATGTTCTCAGACATGTTTCCGAAGTGTGATCAGTGCAACATAGCAGAGGCTAATCTCCTCAATAGCTTTGCTGTCTGTCCTTGGATAGAGAGATAAACATTTTAAAACATTCTCTAAAAATTCTTAATATCCACATTGAACCTGATCCTGCCTTAATTGCACAGATAACTTCAGATTCCATGTCTGCATTTAGAAAACCACAGGAACTTCTTTTCTATGGCTTGATTACAGCCAAAAGAATAATTTTGATGTTCAGGAAGAAGAAGGAAGTTCTTGCTTTTAAACTGTGGCTCAATGAAATGACCAATAACTCAACAATTCAACAGAGCTGGCTGCCTTGTGTCTTTATTATTTTATGCTATGTGATGAGCAGAAAGGGGGGGTGGGTGTCTTAAGAGTGTTTTTGCTTTCATTTTCTATTTGTGTGTGTGTGTGTGTGTGTGTGTGTGTGTGTGTGTGTGTGTGTGTGTGTGTGTGTGTGTGTGTGTGTGTGGTTTTCCTTAAAATGGAAATATAGACTGCAGTCTCATGTCCTACAACTTGAAACATTTCTTTAATAAAACATACTTTACCATTAGCACTGCAGGATGTGTGGTATTGTCTATATGCACTTACTGGCCTCACTCTGATCTGCAGCTTGAACAATTCATTTCAACAATCCGAGCAATGTGTGTGCTTTTTCAAATATGTGCCATGTAAATTTGGTCACATCCCTTTAAATTCACCAGTAAGACTGAGGTCTGTCTGTAGCACAAGATTTCTTTGAAGGTGTTATTTGTAGAATATGGACAAAAGGTAGCTCCAACAACAAAGGGGGCAGCAAATCACTAGAATAACTGACAACTGCTGGTCTTTGCTAGCTATCCTTGGCTTGCTACTGTTGGCTAATTAGCTTACAGCTCAATTAGCCCTGGAGCCAGTCACCCTAAAAATAGTCCGTATAGGGACTTCAGATCACAGGGAGAGTCACCACAGGCAACAGGGCCCAACTCAACTGGATTTGTCAACCTGGCCTCAGAGTGAACATGGCTGAACACCAAACTGGAACTAAACAGAGCCTCCAAGACTAACAAATCACATTTTGAAGAAAGGGGATGCAGTACAGAGGAGATATACAGGACTGACCAGGACTATGACTTCAGGGATGACAAGACACAGCAGGCAGGGACAGGAGAGGCATATAGCGGGTGAGAAGCAATAGAGTCGGACATCAGCAGCAGATGAAAACAGCGTGTAGAGCCAGAATGTTCTCATATCTTACTCTGTGAACTGAGGATTTGCTTCAACCAAACCAGAGGTGATGGTGGAAAGACAAACCAAGACTTTAGAGTATAGTCAAAAAAACAGGATGCACAGGAAGAGCTGCTCAGATGTTGGAAACAGAGTCCTTCTTCAGTTTAGGGTGATGTTCTTTCAGAATTGTTGAAAAAATCTGAGGCACTTAAGAGGGTATTGAGTTAAAAAGCCTTTAATGTATCTTGGCTATTGAATCATAACAACAGTAAAAACATGCCTTTCGGCCTTCATCAGGACATTACAAAATGGCCACCTTTGGGCTCTTACATTTATATGTTAGCAGATAGTCACATTATCAGTATGGACAGGTAAATAGTACATGATTGATCTAGACAGTCACATGACAGACTATATGCAGGTAGGCAGTCATATAACCAGGCAGTTAAATCAAAAGAAAAAGCATATTATCAGAGAAAATCACAAACAATAAGCAGAATTATAATAATATATACACACAATCTACAAACCGTTTCCTAAATTCCTAAATTAACTTTTTCAGACTCTTAAAGGCCTCAGATGTATTAGTCTAGTCAAAAAAAACAGTCATAAAAAAGGAGAGAAGTCTTGTTTCCCGTTCAAATCTGGGTGTTGTGTATCTTTAAGTGTATACTGTATATCCAGAATGGTTCTCTTTGTAGGAGCCTTTTTAATCTGTCTCACCCCTAACTGAGTTTTCTATACACTCTACACCTGATATCTTAAGCATACTGTAACTGCAATGGTTAGCTTCTTTGTAATGTAGAGACATGGGGTATTGGGGGTTACCAGTTCTTGTAGTGTGTTTATGTTAAATCAGTCTGCTTTAAGGTTATGCTTTGTTCTCCCAATATAAAAAAACACACAGACATTCAAGTCTGTAAACCACATTTGAGGTATTGGAATTTATAAAAGATTCTTGTTATACTTACAACCTGATCTTATGTCAGTAAAAGTAGCTGGTATTCGTCATATTACCACAATGATTGCAATTTGCACACTTGTATTTGCCTGCTCTGATGCTCAACCAGGTTTTTTTTTCTGAAAATAACCCTCACAAGTTTGTCACTGAGAGTAGGGGCTTGTCTAAAACTACTGGTAGGCTTCTCTAAAGGAACTGTCACTTTTCAATATGTCCCAATTTTCTCTGATTTGTTTTTATTTTATTGGTTGTTTTTTGTTTTTGTTTGTTTGTTTAGTTTATGTCGAGTTTGAATGAAGTGTGATTGATGATGAGTTTTTGAGGCACTTAAGTTTGTCTTAGGTCAGTAAGAGAGAAACTTGAATTATTTTTTCTGTTTTGAAAATAGAGGTATTTCATTTTATGACATTTTGTGAGCTTATTTTGTGAATTCATTATGCTAACAGCTGGCATATATCTGCCAGCTCTAACTATAGGGGCTTTTGGCCTCTTGCTGGTGCAAAGTGGTACTACAAGACAGGATGGGCCGGGGCTAGCTGGTTAGCATGCTAACTTCAGTAGACATCTCTGTAACACAGTACATAGTCGTCTTTGACAGAACATCAACCCTGTTGATCCTTCACACTCTGTTCATAATGTTTTTTCTTTCTTTAATGTTTTCAATTACATTTTTGGCCATATCTTACAAATTGCTTCTTTAAGGGTTAGAGCCAGAGGCTCAAGTGGGGTCAGGGGCTGGGGTTAAAGAAGTAGAGAGGGTGGGGCTATAAGGGGGAAAGTCAGATGTCAGTGGAGGATCAGGACATAGGTTGCTTTGTTCTAAAATTGTTTTATCAAGCCCCTTTAAGAAATTAGATGGTATCATTTCACATCATGTTACAAGGACCTTTTTGGGTGTGGGTTTCAAAATCATCATTCGGACAGGGACTTAAGAATGGGTAGAGTTTTGCAGTGAAGTGGCAGCCAGTAAAGGAGTAAATAAGAGTTGCAGCGTCAATGTCAAAAAAGCAAACCAGACCCTCATCATAATCCACAAACACCCCCACCTTGTCAGGCTGAGATCTCAGAGAGAGACAGACTGGGGGGTCAGCAGGGGCAAAGTACCCACCTTGACACATGCGACATACAGTCCAGTAACCATTTCTGGGGCTCAGCTGGATTTTTCCCGTCCTCCTCAAAGACTTTCTGGCCACTCCCAAAGTCCACACAGACCACGTTTTAACCTGAAACTCAAAGTAGAATCTTCCTGAAGTGAAACCCTTTTTGGATAAGACACATCTGCAGTCATTACCCTGATTGGACTGACTTGACTTGAGACGCACAGGATCAAGTGTCACATCCACTGCATACTGCTGGACCCTCTTCATCTCAGCCTCAAACAGCTTCTTCATCTGTTTACTGAGCGTCTCCTCCAGCTGAGCCACAGCTCTCACCACAGTCCCCTCATATGAAGATGGACGGACACTGACTTCTGTCCAGTCCTTGGTGGGTGGAGCAGCGTTCAGTGATGGGAAGCTTTGGAGGACGTGGAGGTGGTCTTCAGACTGTGAGAGCTGCTCCACCTCAGAGCTTCTCTTCTTCAGCTCAGAGATTTCCTGTTCCAGCTCTTTGATGAAGCCTTCAGCCTGTTTCTCTGTCTCTCTCTGCTTCTCTTTGATGGTGTCGATGAGCTCGGCCTGGCTTCTCTCAACAGACTTCTTCAGAGCGCTGAAGACCTGAACACCAGCTGCTATCTCTCTGTCTGCATCTTTCTTACTGAGCAGCACTGAGCGCTTCATCTCCTGAAGCTTCAGTCGTCTCTTCTGGATCATCTGCTGAATTTCAGCGTCTGTCTTCCCCAGCTCAGCCTTCTTTCCTTCATATTCTTCTTTCAGAGGAACAACATCATGTGTCTTGTGGTCTGAATAGGTGCAGAGGACGCAGACACACATCTGGTCAGTCTGACAGAACAGGTCCAGAGGTTTATCATGCTTCGTACACATCCTGCCTTCCAGGTTCTCCACAGGGTTGATCAGCTGATGTCTTTTAAGGCCAGACATTGTCAGATGAGGCACCAGGTGAGTCTCACAGTAGGAGGCCAGACACACCAGGCAGGACTTCAGGGCCTTCAGTTTGGTTCCAGTGCAGACATCACAGGGAACTTCTCCTGGTTTGGAAACTAGTTGCTCTGAGCTGCTGCTGCTGCTGCTGGCTTTCTGTTGAGCTGACTGTCTGAACTGAGCAGCCATCTCAGAGATGAAAGTATTGACCTGCAGCTCAGGTCTCCTGTAGAAAACCTTTTTACAGTTGGGACACTGACACTTGACATTTTTATCCCAGTGTTGAGTGATGCAGGTATTACAGAAGTTGTGTCCACATGGTATGGTGACTGGATCAGTGAACACATCCAGACAGATGGAGCACAGAAACTGGTCCTCAGTCAGCAGACAGCTGGCAGCAGACATGTTTACAGTCTGAGGAGAGAAGGTTTGAAAAAAAAAAAACTTGAATCACACATCTTTGAATATTTGGTTGAAAGATGTAATTTAGATTAGTTGAATATCAGGAGAGTCATCATGACTTCTGTTGTTATCTTGCATCCAACAGAAGGACAAATTACCTGAGAAAATGTGCAACATATCATGTGGTTCTAAGTACTGTACCGTAGGCAACTGGACTTATTTAGGTCACTGAAACATGTCCAGTTGCCTACGATACAGCACTTAAAATTACCATGACCTAGGTGACTGAGAACCTTCATCAACAAACCATGTGGTTGTCAATGAATTGCAGCGGCAGAGCGCATGTATTCAGTGTCTGGCTAATTAAAACAGCTCATCACACATCAGGTCCTGGACCATGCTGCTAGTGACGGAGAGCTCAGATGTGCTCTTCAGCTGTGGTATTTCTATCATATCACAAGGCTCAGAAAATAAGTGAGGACGTTATCATCTTCATTCCAAACATTTATTCTGTCTGAGAGGAAAATGTAACATTTCTCAAAATATTACTCAAAAAGTGTAGTATTTAGCCTTAATCTACAGAAGAGGAGGTGGAGAGAGCAGATGATTAGACACATCAAGTGTGGAGAAGAAAAGATGGAAGCTGCTGCTCTAGACTGCAACAAACTCAAACTATTTCTCTCCACAACCCCAACGAGCACCGATGGACCTCAGGTAAAAAAACAAAAAACACACTGTATAGGGTCCTGAGTGGAACTGTCCTGTCTGAGTAGAGCTCAGGTTTTGTGTTAATACTGGTTGTTGCAAGACAGTATACTCTATATTACCAGCTGTACTGCATTACAAAAGCAGACAGCAGTTACTACAGAAACAGTGAGGCTGAGATAAAGTGTCTACAGTTCAAGGCTACTTTGACTTAGTTTGCAGCAGTTCAAAAGGTTAATGCCACTTGTATACCTTTATACTGTATGCAATAAAAACTCGTCAGCTGATAGATAGATATTGTAGTCTGTACTTTGGATGCTCCAAAGGGCATCTAAGCTAGGCTAGTCAGCTTTCTAGCAGGACCAGAGGTTTTGCCTTTTAATAATAATAGTTATTAAAAGGTAAAACCTCTGGCTAGGGACGGTTCTCTGATCCACCCTGGCAACATATAGCAACATAAGCAAGACAGCACGCTGTCCAGCTCCTCTCTCAGACAGGTGTCGTGCCAAAAAGTGATCGTCTGCCAGAATCTGATTTCCGGCCGCGGGAGCGCGCACAGCAGCCCGTTGAGCGGTAGCGTTTAAACGTCTGGTTTTCTCTGGATGAAACGGTCATGATATGCAGATACACACAACTGTACGTCCGCAATTATAGCAAAGGTATGTGTCTTAGAAAGTTTAACGTTTGTTGTTACGTAATTATCACAACTGTGGCCAAAAGAAGTGGAGTTTGTAGCGAAATCAGGCCTGACAATTACGTGATAGACATGTCCCTATGTGCTTGGTATGTCTGATGCCTTTGTTTAGCCCTGTCTTATGAATTAGACTGTAATGAATGTGATTTATAGGTGTGGATTTTCAATAAAGAAATGATCACTTTTGCAATTATCCTCGTGACTCTGCATTATCTTTTATCTGATCTGGGCTCTACATTTGCTTCCCATGTTGGGATGTGTCTTGTACATCTAATATTCTTGTTTATGCCTACTATTTGGAGACAATACTATGAAAGACATGATTCGGGAGGGTTAAAAGCCTATAAAATAACAGTTTTCACCTGCCAAAAAGTGATTGAAGGACATATACAGTTATTGAAAAGTTATTTCTGCCTAAATATGACTTGATCTCTTTCTTGAGCTTCATAATATAAAGATCTGAGCTCACAGGACAGCTTGAAAATCTTTTAAAGGACCATTACAACAGAAAATGTGCCTTTTCACCTGCCAAAAAGTGATTGAAGGCCAAATACAGTTACTCAAATGTTATTTCTGCCTAAATATGACTTGATCTCATTCTTAAGCTTCATAATATGAAGATCTGAGCTCACAGGACAGCTTGAAAATCTTGTAAAGGACCATTACAACAGAAAATGTGCCTTTTCACCTGCCAAAAAGTGATTGAAGGCCAAATACAGTTACTCAAATGTTATTTCTGCCTAAATATGACTTGATCTCATTATTGAGCTTCATAATATAAAGATCTGAGCTCAAGAGACAGCTTGAAATCTTGTAAAGGACAATTACAACAGAAAATGTGCCTTTTCACCTGCCAAAAAGTGATTGAAGGACATATACAGTTACTGAGAGGTTATTTCTGCCTAAATATGACTTGATCTTATTCTTGAGCTTCATAATATGAAGATCTGAGCTCAAGAGACAGTTTGAAATTCTTTTAAAGGACCATTACAACAGAAAATGTGCCTTTTCACCTGCCAAAAAGTGATTGAAGGCCAAATACAGTTACTCAAATGTTATTTCTGCCTGAATATGACTTGATCTCATTCTTAAGCTTCATAATATCAAGATCTGAGCTCACAGGACAGCTTGAAAATCTTTTAAAGGACCATTACAACAGAAAATGTGCCTTTTCAGCTGCCAAAAAGTGATTGAAGGACATATACAGTTATTGAAAAGTTATTTCTGCCTAAATATGACTTGATCTCTTTCTTGAGCTTCATAATATGAAGATCTGAGCTCAAGAGACAGCTTGAAAATCTTTTAAAGGACCATTACAACAGAAAATGTGCCTTTTCAGCTGCCAAAAAGTGATTGAAGGACATATGCAGTTACTGAGAGGTTATTTCTGCCTAAATATGACTTGATCTCATTCTTAAGCTTCATAATATGAAGATCTGAGCTCACAGGACAGCTTGAAAATCTTGTAAAGGACCATTACAACAGAAAATGGGCCTTTTCACCTGCCAAAAAGTGATTGAAGGCCAAATACAGTTACTCAAATGTTATTTCTGCCTAAATATGACTTGATCTCATTCTTAAGCTTCATAATATGAAGATCTGAGCTCACAGGACAGCTTGAAAATCTTGTAAAGGACAATTACAACAGAAAATGGGCCTTTTCACCTGCCAAAAAGTGATTGAAGGCCAAATACAGTTACTCAAATGTTATTTCTGCCTGAATATGACTTGATCTCATTCTTAAGCTTCATAATATGAAGATCTGAGCTCACAGGACAGCTTGAAAATCTTTTAAAGGACCATTACAACAGAAAATGTGCCTTTTCACCTGCCAAAAAGTGATTGAAGGCCAAATACAGTTACTGAGAGGTTATTTCTGCCTAAATATGACTTGATCTCATTCTTAAGCTTCATAATATGAAGATCTGAGCTCAAGAGACAGCTTGAAAATCTTTTAAAGGACCATTACAACAGAAAATGTGCCTTTTCACCTGCCAAAAAGTGATTGAAGGCCAAATACAGTTACTCAAATGTTATTTCTGCCTAAATATGACTTGATCTCATTCTTGAGCTTCATAATATAAAGATCTGAGCTCACAGGACAGCTTGAAAATCTTTTAAAGGACAATTACAACAGAAAATGTGCCTTTTCACCTGCCAAAAAGTGATTGCAGCTCCTTCCTTGTAACTTGAAGATGTTTTCTGCCTCAAAATGACTGATCTTTATCCTGAAGCATCATATGTGACAGATTACCACCTCACACTGGCCCTTTCCACAGTTTAAAGTAGTGAAAAGTAGTGGTTAAGATATATTCTTCAGAATATAACTGATGAGTGATATGAAGTGACTTTGAGGCAGAGCATCCCTTTCAGTCCAACATCAGGAGCATACTGTGAGCTCAGATCTTTACATTATGAAGCTTAAGAATGAGATCAAGTCATATTTAGGCAGAAATAACCTCTCAGTAACTGTATTTGGCCTTCAATCACTTTTTGGCAGGTGAAAAGGCACATTTTCTGTTGTAATGGTCCTTTAAAAGATTTTCAAGCTGTCTCTTGAGCTCAGATCTTTATATTATGAAGCTTAAGAATGAGATCAAGTCATATTTAGGCAGAAATAACATTTGAGTAACTGTATATGTCCTTCAATCACTTTTTGGCAGGTGAAAAGGCACATTTTCTGTTGTAATTGTCCTTTACAAGATTTTCAAGCTGTCCTGTGAGCTCAGACCTTCATATTATGAAGCTTAAGAATGAGATCAAGTCATATTTAGGCAGAAATAACCTCTCAGTAACTGTATATGTCCTTCAATCACTTTTTGGCAGGTGAAAAGGCACATTTTCTGTTGTAATGGTCCTTTAAAAGAATTTCAAACTGTCTCTTGAGCTCAGATCTTCATATTATGAAGCTCAAGAAAGAGATCAAGTCATATTTAGGCAGAAATAACTTTTCAATAACTGTATATGTCCTTCAATCACTTTTTGGCAGCTGAAAAGGCACATTTTCTGTTGTAATGGTCCTTTAAAAGATTTTCAAGCTGTCCTGTGAGCTCAGATCTTCATATTATGAAGCTCAAGAATGAGATCAAGTCATATTTAGGCAGAAATAACTTTTCAATAACTGTATATGTCCTTCAATCACTTTTTGGCAGCTGAAAACTGTTATTTTATAGGCTTTTAACCCTCCCGAATCATGTCTTTCATAGTATTGTCTCCAAATAGTAGGCATAAACAAGAATATTAGATGTACAAGACACATCCCAACATGGGAAGCAAATGTAGAGCCCAGATCAGATAAAAGATAATGCAGAGTCACGAGGATAATTGCAAAAGTGATCATTTCTTTATTGAAAATCCACACCTATAAATCACATTCATTACAGTCTAATTCATAAGACAGGGCTAAACAAAGGCATCAGACATACCAAGCACATAGGGACATGTCTATCACGTAATTGTCAGGCCTGATTTCGCTACAAACTCCACTTCTTTTGGCCACAGTTGTGATAATTACGTAACAACAAACGTTAAACTTTCTAAGACACATACCTTTGCTATAATTGCGGACGTACAGTTGTGTGTATCTGCATATCATGACCGTTTCATCCAGAGAAAACCAGACGTTTAAACGCTACCGCTCAACGGGCTGCTGTGCGCGCTCCCGCGGCCGGAAATCAGATTCTGGCAGACGATCACTTTTTGGCACGACACCTGTCTTCAAAGTGAAAGTGAAAGTGAAAGTGGAAACTTCACCTACCATTCCTTGTCGCTGCTGAATCCTTGGGGGTGATTATTTATTATTTATTTCACTCGTAAGCCGTGTAATAAGCGGGATAATGTATAGTTGGACGGTGTTAGGGAGACGCTTGGCGTCGTGGTTCCATACAACCTGTCGGGGTTTATTTCTCCATAACAACCTCCGAACTATACATTATGCCTTACACAGCACATATACATTCTGTCTTTGCAGGGCAGTGTACTCACCAGTGTTTGGCAGAGATCCTGCTGTTTTGTTGAGAAAAATCTGATGGATTCAGTTGAATTGAGAGACACAGAGAGGCTTGTTTCGACTGCAGCTCTGCTGTCACTCAGACAAACTTTCACCCTCCACTTAAGGAAATGTGACAGGGAGGATTTCCCTCCTCCAGTGTTGCTCCTCCTCTCGTATCATGAAGTATTCTTGCCTTATATAGAAAGTTAAGTATACTTGGCTTGTAGTTGTGCTTACTCTTATGATAGAGTAGCCTATTTAATACTTTTGCACGCATATTGGCTTCTTTGAGGTAGTACTCCAGCATGTTTTACATACTATCTTATAACTTACATCAGCTTTGGGGTGGAATAGCTGAGAGTAAATAGTAGCCTACACAAGTGGAACTGAAACTGATCTTACTGTATATGTACACAGTATTATTAACCCACACTGAAACAGATAAACATATGCCTGATTTTATTGACAATTCTTCCAAGGTGTGAGAGTATTGTAACAGACTTGATTCATACTGGCTGCTATTATAAGCCACTACCAGAATATGAATACAATCTCATCGCAAAACATCAAGTCTCTCATCTCATCACAAAAGGAGCAAGTCTCTTTATGTAATACATAAATCATTGGCTACAACACGACTCATGACTGCTCTTTTAGTCCATTTCATATAGATGCGTTCATCTATATGTATCTCACGTGCGCAACCATGTCACCTCCAGGGCTCCGTCTACCTGTATACTGAATATGTAAGGAGTAGTTAACGTTTATAATCATCAGAGAACGTTACAGACGTTGTTTTTGTTTCCTATCTGTTTCCTGAATATATTCGTACGTGTGTGAATGTGTAAATGAGACGCATTAACTTATAGCACTTTGTAGAAGGAGCTTTATAAAGTTCACTCCATTGACTTGTATTAGTTCACGGGGCAGAGCTGCCACCTCTAATATGGTTACATGCTGCTATTCCGACATGCCGCTATTTAGACAGTGACCTCTAATTGTCAGAATAGCGCCATTAAAGTTATTTTTCAAGTGTCCCACTATTTCGACATTGTTTTTTGTCATTGTCGGAGACATGTCGGAATAGCGGCATGTCTAAATAGAGGGATGTCGGAATAGCGGGATGTCGGAATAGCGGGCGGACCCCCTCCAATATGGCGACAACGTCGACATATCGCAGCAGCGGGCCAACCCGCTCAATGAGGCGTCTATGTACAGTATATAATATATACTGTACATAGACGCCTCATTGAGACATATTATGTCTATGCTTCCTCCGTTTCATGGCAGGTGGCAACCAGCCAGCGTTAAGGTAAATTACCACTATGTTACGTGCTCAAAAACGTAGGTGCTGATTGGCCGAAGAGGAGTCCTGTGTATCTGCGCTCGACTGCTCTTCCTCAACTACCCGGATGTCTGTCACAGTAAATTGAAATTCAATTGCAAGAACTGAATTTTCAGTTGTTGAATTTTCAGTGAGGTTCAAATATAGTTTCAGAGAAACTGAATTAAATTTCATAATCTTACATTCAGTTTCAAGTTTATTGGAATTCAGTTTCAAACAAAAAAATTAAATTTCAAATTATAATATTCAGATTCAGTTTTTCAATGCAATGATTCAAATTCAACAATTCAAATTCAAATGATGTTATTTCAGTTTAAGAAACTCGCCATGCTCTGCTGGGTGAGGCCTCTTCAAGTGCCTTATTAAATTTGTTGTGGTGAAAGTTTTTAACTTGCTTCCCCCACAAGGTATTTTATCCTTGCATACTGTACGTTGCAGATGGCACATGATACGTCTGTCTCACACACAAAAGTTCCACATTGCCAACGTGTTTGGTTTGGTTTTTCGTTGCCTGACAAAATATGAGCAACCACCTGTGCAGTCCTTGGTGGGTGGACGTGGGACTACACTACACGCATGCTGTTGTGTGCTATACTGTTTTGTACTTCCACTAAAAATGAAGAAATGGGAGACCAAGAAGAATTGCAGATGCACTTGTATTGCTTCTCAACTCAGGAAGAGGTCTTTAACACATCACTTACAACACGTAACAAAGGGGGGCGTCCTGTAGCTCATAAGGGACAAACTTAAGCAGTCAATACACAATTACGCAATTTGCCTTCAGGGCTTTCTGCCAATGATGAGCATACGATTAGATAAATGTGTGAGAGTTTTTAAATGGATGTTTTGATATAGCTCCCCCACCCCCCCAGGGTATCGACTAGAAAGCATCAATAATGATCTCCCAATCGCCTATTTTTACTGAATATCGGCTGATCGATCTGGGCATCCCTACTGGTGATAATATGTAGCCAAATGTTGATCCTCCCCTGAACCTCCATCACAACCCTGAGAGCTCCAGTCCCCCACAATCCAGCAGGATGTGTCCCGACACAGCTGAGTTAGTTGCCCAATCAACTATGGCTGACTCATCTGGTTTTCAACTTCCTCCTAACTTGCAAATAACTGTAGGGGACTCTGAAACAAGAAGCAAAATACTACAAGTAGCTGGTGAAGAGAGAGTGAGATATTTAGTGGTGATGACCCAGCCCTTGCAAAAAGCGAATATTTCCATTGCCCTGCAGCAGAGCAAACAAGGCTGATGAACAAGAGGCAACATGTTGAAATATTATGCAACAATCATGTGCCGACTAGTGCAAACACAGGAGTGTACCTCCCCAAACTTAGTGTGTGATTTGCTTTGGTTGATTGGGCAGCTTCTGTCATAGCAGACTGGAGTTTCTGTACCAGCGCAGAAGTTTTTAGAACAGCCGTCGGCATCCTTAAGTCACTGAGATACTTGTACACCAGTTAACCACAGGAACAGTTAGTTAGTGTCAGGAGATAGGAATGGAAGAATGTGATGAGTGGTGTGGGGAGACATTTTCGCTCTCCACTCATCTGAACTTCGACTGAACTCCTATTGAGAAAGAGAAAGAGTGAGGGATTACAAACGGTGCAGAGGCTTTATTAGCTGTCATAACTGTTTCCCGACAGGAAGTTAGTGAGGCAAAAAGACAGACAGAGAGCTGGCAAAATATGACAACAGCATGATTCAGAGCAGTGAGAGCGCAGCACACTCAGAAATCAACCACTGCAGAACGTCTACAGTATGCTGCACAAAGAAATTAATAAAGTGTGTAATGTTGCTGTGTGAGTCACTGCCTGTGGGTGTTCATTGATAGCAGATGACAAACAGCTTGCCAAAAATAACTCCTGTACTGCCACGTATATTCCACGTACATTGAGTGGGGAGTATTCAGCGTAGTATTTCACTACTCTGCTTTACAAACCTGCTCCACAATCCACATTTATAACTCACATCATGACAGTGCCCACTGAGCTACCACTGAGGTGAGTTTGCCTCCTGTTACACATTAGAAATTAACATATTCCTTTTTAGCAGGATATATATCAGTCCAACAAATGATGGACCTTATCTGATTAATTATTTATGTTATCAGCAAGATTATCGCTTATCCTGGTTATAAAAACAACATATATCTCTGGTCCCAAAACAACATGACTGTTGCAGCATACCAGAAACACGTATACTGTACCAGACCCTCAGTTTGTGTTAAATTATGGGTTGTCTTATTGGTTTCGGCCATGAGAAGCAGGCAATTATCGGTATTTGGTATCGGCTGAAAGAAATTCATACAGTGCATCCTTAACGTGATCTTTCCCAAAGCTTTAGTGCTTTAGACGAAGCTTTAACCATAGTTAATAATGTGCTCATTGGATATAATCTGAATTGAATAATAAGTGCAATAGGGTTGGGATGAAAAATATCCTTTTCTTTGTGATTTTGTTTCTAATTATTGGACGTTTGCACAGTCTGGAGTTGATAAATAGACTTTGTGGCAATACACCTATTTTTTGTTGGACTTTGATTTGATAATTTACCCGGCATATATAAGCAGCTGCTGTGATGCATGTCCATTTACCTGATGTAGGTTGTGTCATCCTAAACATCCTAAACATCATGAATATATGTATATATACATGTGGGCGTTTTCACGCTTCATTCTAGATGATTAGATTTAAAGATAAATGCACCTTGAACCCTAGAGTCTCAGATCTCATCCACCTGTAAGGTTCAACATGTGAATTATTTTATGTTAAATGGTTTTTGCTGGTTTAGCCATTTACCTGTACCTCAGTTAGTAATTTGTGAATATTGATGCGATTTTCTTCCATATTTGACATTCAGGTAGGCTTTTAATGGAACATCTGTAGATAGAAATATAACTAGTACTTAATCGCTTCTCTGCTTGTTTTATTACTCATAAATCACATGAATAAACACTAGCTTAGTGATCATGTTCTCAGCTCCAGGACAGTACACATGGTACACACCTGACTGTGTGTGGAGTGTGTTACAGTGTGACTAGAAGCCAGGAGGCTTTTAGCAAAACACACAGTGACCTGACTCATCTCTGAGACGTTCCGTACATGTCCTGATTTCAGCTTCCAAGCCTCCAAGCCTCCAAAACACAAGTGGTAACATCTTAAATGTGTCTCACACAGCCCAACCCACACACGAGACAACCGCTAAAATTAGGAGCTCATTAATGTGTCACGCTTACCTTGTTGTGCCGGTTGCCATGACAGTGAGAGAGCTCTAAGTGCTGCCTCGTCGCCATCACCTGTATCAGTTGTTCCTGTCAGTTACCAACCAGTGTAACATCAGTCATGCCTTGTTGTTTTAATACAGAATCAAATTTACATGTTTCTCCACAATATCTATTTAACAGTTTTTCTGTGCTGGAATATGTTATGGCCTCTGAGACAACAAAGGTCATACACTTAAGTCCGAAAAACAAAAAACACAAGGCGAGGCAAGACTGTATTTGGCTTTAACTCTTGTTTTCAATGATTATAATGCCACATACAAAGGAGCTGGCAGAGTTCTTTTGATTCTGTAAATACTGTACTGCAAATATGAAATGACAGCTATATTTACAATGATACTGTCTGACATCAGGGCTAATGGAAACATGGTAAATTCCTGCAACAGGAAATCATGGATGTTACGCTGTTTGCCCAACAAGCTTAATCTCAGCAGATCGATGCACTAATGAGTACAGATGACTAACACAGGCACCGTTTGTTTACGCAGCTTGTAATGACGTACAGCCTTGACAGATGGTAAACAATGGTGAATTTCCTGACCAATCAATATTCCAGACTGAATGTGTATCCTCTACACAAAGCACATTTTAATATTGGGACAGAATATACACATGTAATCCTACAATACACACACACACATACACACAGTGTTAGCAGATGGTCAAATTCATACCGAATGCCAATGGATCACATGGCCATTGAGGCAACATCACAGTTCTTGTTCAGTTGTTGAAGGTTGCCTTAAATTGCCTTAAAGGAAAAGTTCACCCACAAATGAAAACTCACCCCCAAACCAATGGTAAGTCAGGTAAGGTTTTGGTAATCCACAAAACATTTCTGAAGCTTCACTGCAGAACAGTGGAGTGGATGGGGACACAAAAGCAAACAAAAGAATACAAAAACAAAAGAAAGAAACTACTGAAAATAATATAGCTGTACCAATAGCTGTAGCTGTTAAGCTAAAAGCATTAGCACACCTCTCTGAAGAGGGTGCACAAGCTAAGATCTTTTAAAATCAATTCTGGATCTCTGTGCTTCTGGAGACTGGACAAGCTGTATGGAGCCATGCAAAGCTCCAGAAATCACCTGAGTTTCCATTAGCATGGGGGTGAGGAGATAATTACTGATTTTTTTATTTTTGGGTGAACCTTTCTTTAAATGGGTAGTCGTTTGCAGAACATTAAAATTGAGTCATATATCAGACCTTTCTGATGCTTTGAGCAACAAAGTTTCACCTACATTGTATAGTGAATGCAGATGGTTTGATGCTTATGCCATTCCTCGTCCTATTAAATGTAATTTGAGGCAAAACATTTCTTTATAGCACACAGTATATTGTACTCCTTTATGTCCCGTGTCTGCTAAAGAATCACACTCAGTAATAAGGGATTCTGCTTCAAATAAATGTAACAATATTGAACACAATGCAACATAGCACTCTGAATATAGCAGAGGTGCAGACAGCATGACAGCACTGTACAAATAACACCAGATGTCATTTGATTGCCTGATACTCTAATGATACCATCATCCATAGTAATGAGTTACTAATCACATCACGAGGACTTGTTTCATGAACCAGTGGGCGCCTGCTGAGGTCACAGTGACATCAGAACAAAGTTGTTTGTTTTAGATAGCAGCACATGTCCGGAACAATAATCTATAAGGATTACTGCAAACTGTTTCACGCAGTGATGAGCCCGGCCACTTAACAACACCAGTAGATAGTGATGGGTGTGATTCCCCCTTCTTTCTGTACGGAGTTTCCATCTTCACTTCCATGAGTGGGTGCAGAGCTAGACCTTCTGGACTTGGAGTCACATCGGGGAAATGTTTGGGAAATATGCTTAACTGCTTTTTTCGAGAGTGAAATAAGAAGATAAATATCGATTGTGGATGTATTTCGCCCAGAGTCTTACCCATATGGAATCTCAGTCACATTTTGTACCATGCTTGTTTATTGCGTACACAAACAGAAATGTTAACATGTTAGTTTTTGGTTTTATGTTGTGTGCTGGAACTTTTCTTGACAGAAAGTAAACAGCATTTTTTTCCATCTGTCCCATGCTTCTGTGTGGCATGTGTGATGACAGCAGATTGTCAGAGCTGGTGAGCACAGGTTTTATTAATGGTCACTCAAAGTCAGCTCACCCGGCTATTGTGGCTGTAGTTAGCTGCATCGGTCAAGTATGTCGGCTAGATGAACAGCAAAAACCTTTTAAAATGCTCGTTCCTTCAATGGAGCTTGGATCGATCTGGGATATGCTGTGCTGAGACAAATTTCCATGACGTACCCAGTATTACGACTTCCTCGCTCACTTTCCTCCAAGCCAGCTCCCTTTTGTCTTGTCTTGGTACAAATATCAGAATCAGAATTTCTTTATTTGTCCCGCAAATGGGGACATTTCTGTGTCACAGCAGCCAAAGGACAGGAATATTACAATAACAATAATAAAAGTAAAAAATAAACAATATAATAAAAAGATAAGAAATAGAATAGACTCGTATATACCATGGGCGAGCGGTCATAATAAGCTATAAATGCAGTGCATGCCCAAGCCCTTCAATAAAAATAATTGAAAATATTAATCTGGCAGTGTGTTCAATTATACAATACCTTAGTTCTACTGTTTTGGTCTTAAATCCGTGCCTAATCTGTCCCGTTTTGCTTGCGAAAAGCTGGAAAGCTGACAGCTTGTTTCGCGCATGTGCACTGTGACACCGAGTAGTACAGTTACTGCTAGAGGCTGTGTTTACTGTACAGTATATGAGCATTTTGAATGGCAAAAAAGCTGTCAGTGAAGCAGCTTATCTGCCAACGCGCATGCGCAAAACTGACTTGTTTGAATTGTTCAGCGGGAAACTGTCAGTGGTTCATTTCATCGTGTAGCCTGGTCAAAATGAGTGAAAATATTAATTCTATTCAGTCTTTGCGTTCAGTGCCGTTTTCGCGGAGAACTTTTGAGGAAAAGAAAACTATAATTTCAAGTGGACGGCCTACTCCTGAAGTAAATATCACAAAAACTGCAAAGAATTTCGTCCGTCACTTTCAAGCCAGCACGTATGAGAAACATAAATGGCTAGCTGGCTGTCCACAGGTTAGCAAACTGTTCTGCTGGCCGTGTCTCCTTTTTTCCACGGAACACACAGTCTGGACCACGACAGGTTATGGTGATTTAAACAACCTTCACACTGCTATGAGCAAGCATGAGCGTGCATCTTCGCACATCCTTTGTATGGTAAAACTGCAGACATTTGGAAACACACGGATTGATCATCAGCTGAATGAGCGACTGCGACTGGCCACAGAGCAGCACAACGCACGGGTAGGATCACTATAAGTGGTTTCCACTGTAGTAGTTAAAAACCTTATTATATTTTTTATTAATAAATAAATACCCCCCTTACGGGCGCGCATGGTATTGACACTTCAGCATGACCACAGTAAAAGGTCACCGCTCGCCACTGGTATATACATAATATTTACAATATGAACAGTGTAACTAGAAAAATTGCATTTCCTGCGAAAATACAGTATGAATGCTGACATCTGAAGTCATTTCGGAAATCTGCTGAATGTGCTGGAAAACACTTGCCTAATGCATAAAAAATGCATAAAACTATGAGAATGAATGGTCAAGAATTTTCAGAAAAAGCTGATTTTTGCAAAAGCTGAAAAGGCAGAAAGGCTGAAAAGTAATAGGTTGAAAGAGCTTAAAAAGCTGAACATTTTGATAGTTGAACAGTTTCTATAGCTGAACATAAAGCTGAATATTTTGATAGTTGAACAGAATGAATTTAGCAGAAAAAGCTGGCTGAAATGCTAAAAAGTACAAGGTTGAATGGTCTTAAATAGCTAAACAGTTTCTGTAGCTGCACATATGCTGGAGCAGTAGCAGAACCAAAGTTGAAAATGTCCCCATAAGGATGAATGGGAAAACACCTCCCAAACACCTGCAAGTTTTGAAAAAAATTTAGTGGTTATCACCAAAATATGTATATTTTCAGTAGGAGGGGACATTGCTGAACACTGTGACGTCTTTTTCATTTCTGTAGAGTGAAAGATGAGGGCGCCAGAGCGAGAGACAAAACCGGTACCGTCTGCTCCACTCCAGAAATTTAGGCTCAAAGTTAACACTGCAGCTTATGGGGGAGTTGCTGGAGTTCTTGTCGCTCAAGGGCTTCTACAGCCAAAAGTTCAAGTCCTACATCTGAAATAAGACCATCACCTGAAAGCCAACAAGATTTCCTACATTTCTATGTATATATTGTCTATGTGAAGTAAAAGATGCGGGACCCAAATCAAGCTGAAGAGAGTTTTTTCTAAAGTTTTTGCAGCTGCTCTCCACTCTGGCGATGATGTCACCCACTCTAGCTCACGCAATACACACCCATTATAAACCCAGAAGAGGAGCTAAAAATCCTTCAAACTAAAACTGTGATTATTTCAAAACCGTAAAAGATTTTAAAATTTTGAAACACAAGTTCAATAGTTCTGCTGACTATTTTAAAGTTGGAATGGTGTCTGTCGCTCAAAGTATGAGGGAGCAGAAGAGGTTGAAAGTGGATGAGTTTTGAAGAGGATTTGAAGATTTTCCCATTTGCTTCCATATTATTTTTTTTTCTGAAAAAGCTGAATATTTGAAAAGGTTGAAAAGTTAAAAGGTTGAAAAGAACAAGGCTGAAAGAGCTTAAAAAGTTGAACATTTTGATAGTTGAACGGTTTCTATAGCTGAACGTATGCTGAAGCAGTAGCAGAATGAAATTTGAAAAAATCCCCATAAGGATGAATGGGAAAATGTTGCAGAAAAAGCTGAATATTGAATATTTCCAAAAGATAGAAAAAAGAAAAATAGACGCCATCATGTCCTTAATGAGCTGAACGTTTTGATAGTTGAACGGTTCCTATAGCTGAACATAAAGCTGAATTTTTGAAAAGGCAGAAAAGCTGAAAAGTAATAAACTGAAAGAGCTAAAAAAGCTGAACATTTTGATAGTTGAACAGTTTCTATAGCTGAACATGAAGCTGAATACTTGAAAAGCTGAAAAGGTTGAAAAGCTGAAAAGTAATAGGCTGAAAGAGCTTAAAAAGCTGAACAGTTTGACAGCCAAACAAGTTTCTGTAGCTGCACATATGCTGGAGCAGTAGCAGAACCAAAGTTGAAAATGTCCCCATAAGAAAGAATGGGAAAACACCTCCCAAACACCTGCAGGTTTAGAAAAAAGTGTAATGGTTATGGCCAAAATATGTATACAGTGAGTAACAGGAGACATTGCTGAACCATGTGATGTCACTTTTATTTCTGTATAGGGAAAAATGAGGGAGCCAGAACTAGAGACAAAACCGGTAGCGTAGAGTTGTGCGGTATCCAAATTTTGATACCGTCAAACCTCCTCCCTATTTTACCAGGGTATACGGTATTACCGTGACTAATTAAAAATTATGACGTAAGGCTCAGACTGCGTCACCACACTTTTGGCTTGTGCCTACACCGTTCAGAAACTGAATACCAAACATTAATAGCCTAATGAAACAATAACAACATAACCTGCACAATATTAACAACTTTTATTAGCAACAAATAGCAGCTTAGAAAAAAGTGCAAATACAACAGTCAAATTGAAGTAAATTAACATAAACATCCAGAACAGTTTTCGCGCACACAAATCAATTAAATTGAATCACAGCCCAAACAACTTCTAATAACAAAGAGCAGCACTTTTTCCAGCTTAAACAGGGCACTTTACCTGCGGTGCTGAAAACCTGCTCCGATGGTGCGCAGTATTGGCGAACCGAACCAGTGTGAACAGATAAGCCGGCGGCGCGGAGCGGTGTGTTGGTCTGATGGTGTTCACTGTCTGATAACTAATTATGTCCATCACTCAGCAAAATATAGAGAAATGTCCCACAAAGCAGGAAAAAAATACCGCAGTTATACGTGGAGAAGTGGCTGTCAGCCTGTCGGTCTTGCCGACTCTTCGTCACATTTCTGCCCGAAAAACAGCATCTGTCCCCGGCAAAAAACTTTAACTCACTAACTGTTTGTCGCGGTGATTTTTCAGTGATCTTTCCCTCAGAAAACAGCCTCCCTCCCCGAGTGACAGAGTCAGACAGCGTCCAGTTGACTGATGGCGATTATGTAATTATGTAATTTAGAGAAAAACGTAACTTTGTCACTTTCCAGGATGTTTGGTGGGTCAGGATCTCTATCACAACACATTATAACTGCATCACATGATTATAAACAGTCAGCGGTACATGTTTAGATTAACAGGTGGACACCGGGGAAACACGTTGAAAAAAACACGTCATCACCATGACGCGTATCGTCACGCCGCTTTTGGAGCCGCAGCGCCGGCTTGCTGTGTGAATTACACTCTGGTTCGTCTTTTACTCCAGAGCTGCTCGGCTCTGTGTGAACAACCAACGGCGGAGAATTGGAGAACCTCCGCTGCAGCAATAATGCGGCGTCTCTGTGTGAAAAGGGCGTGCGTTGTTGTTTCAGAGATGTCCTTATTGCACAATTTACTAATTGCCTCGTCAGTATTTACTGCCTCTCCCTCCTCATTAGCTCGGAACCGAAATACTGCCACTAAATAAATTATATTTAATATTTAATCCTTATCTCCTATATAAGTGCATTGTATTTTTTTTTAATGACGGTATTAAAACTGATACCATTGCTATTTTTAAGACCCCGCGTTATACCTTAATACCGTATTACCGCCCAACCCTACGGTACCGTCTGCTCCACTCCAGAAATTTAGGCTCAAAGTTAACACTGCAGCTTATGGGGGAGTTGCTGGAGTGCTTGTCGCTCGAGGGCTTCTACAGCCAAAAGTTCAAGTCCTACATCTGAAATAAGACCATCATCTGAAAGCCAACAAGATTTCCTACATTTCTATATATATATTGTCTATGTCAAGTAAAAGCTGTGGGACCCAAATCAAGCTGAAGAGAGTTTTTTCTTAAGTTTTTGCAGCTGCCCTCCACTCTAGCGATGATGTCACCCACTCTAGCTCACGCAATACACACCCATTATAAACCCAGAAGACGAGCTAAAAATCCTTCAAACTAAAACTGTGATAATTTCAAAACCGTAAAAGATTTTAAAATTTTGAAACACAAGTTCAATAGTTCAAGGTCTTCTGACTATTTTAAAGTTGGAATGGTGTCTGTCGCTCAAAGTATGAGGGAGCAGAAGAGGTTGAAAGTGGATGAGTTTTGAAGAGGATTTGAAGATTTTCCCATTTGCTTCCATATTAATTTTTTTTTTTGAAAAAGCTGAATATTTGAAAAGGTTGAAAAGTTAAAAGGTTGAAAAGAACAAGGCTGAAAGAGCTTAAAAAGCTGAACATTTTGATAGTTGAACGGTTTCTGTAGCTGAACGTATGCTGAAGCAGTAGCAGAATGAAATTTGAGAAATTCCCCATAAGGATGAATGGGAAAAAATTTGCAGAAAAAGCTGAATATTTCCAAAAGTATGAAAGGTAGAAAAAAAGAAAAATGGAAGCAAGAATGTCATTAAAGGATAACTACCGTTTTTTACAACCTGGACCTTATTTCTAGCAAAATATATGATCATTTACTCACCCAGATAACTTTGGTGTCATTTGGCGTCGTTCGGACGAAATTAGATCCAGTGTAGCGCCGATATATCCATATAATGCGAGTGACGGGGCATCGACACACAGACTCTATATAACGCATTATCTGCCACAAAGCTAGTTCATTTCACCAATATTTTGTTACGATATGCTAGTGCTATTCCCCTCTGAGTCCGGGCTCGTCTGTTGTCAACATCCGGGGTCTGTAGGTTGACCTACTACCTCTGACCTGGATGATGTCGTCTCTGAGCTGCGCGCGCACCCGGGACAGCCGGCTTGTTTACCTGTAGCTGCTACTGCTAGTTTGACCCCGGATGTTGATAACAGATGAGCCCGGACTCAGAGGGGAATAGCGCTAGCGTATCATGACAAAATATTAGTGAAATGAACTAGTTTCGTGGCAGATAATGCGTTATAGAGGCTGTGTGTCGATGCCCCGTCACTCGCATTATATGGATATACCCGCGCTACACCGGATCTAATTTCGTCCGAACGACTTCAAATGACACCAAAGTTATGTGGGTGAGTAAATGATCATATATTTTGCTAGAAATAAGGTCCAGGTTGTAAAAAACGGTAGTTATCCTTTAAAAAGCTGAACATTTTGATAGTTGAATGGTTTCTATAGCTTAAAATTTGTAGGAGGAGATAGGTGCTGAAAAACGTACGGAAGCAGGAATAATAATAAATTCCAGAAGAACAATTATTATGCAGGTTCCCTGTCTGCTCACAGTCAGAAATAAGTTTAAATGAAGGTCTTTTCTGCCATTCAGTTGTGTACAACAACCTGTTGTTGTTTTTTCATTTTGACTCTGTTGTTGTATATCCTGTCTCTCAGTGCCATGCTACAGTACTTTTAATAACTGAATAAAAAGAGGCTGAATAATATATACTTAATGGAAGTTATTATGCACACTTGAAACAGCTGACTGTTGATGTACTTTTGTCCAAACATTCAGTACACAAATTGAAATTGAAAAGCTGATCCCAGCTGCTTAAAAAAAAACAACAGAAAAATATTTTGGATGTGGTTAAAAAAAATAGCCCAAAATGACGTCAGTGCACTTTAACAGTAACCTCACTTGCAATTAAATAGTTATAAATCAGTGTGCGGATGAAAGAAAGATGTTGAAAACTGTTTATTTTCAATCCTCTCCTGTGTTTTCATCCTGACCCACAGAGCTCTCTTCACACGCTGGTCAGCCCCAGACAAAAAGGTCTTTAACATCCTAGGCCTGGCTCCTGACATGATGCAGATCATTATTGAGTTTGCATACACCGGCTCTCTCTGTGTGACAGAGGACAACGTACAGGAGCTGCTGGTAGCAGCTGATCAGTTCAACATAATGGACATCGTACAAGCCTGCTGCAACTTCCTGGAGGAGCAGCTCAGCCCCGAGAACTGCATCGGCATCTGGCAGTTCCCCAAATTCTACTGCTTTGAGCTGCAGGGAAAGGCCTACAAGTTTGTCCTTGATCACTTTGAGGAGGTCGTTTCCAGTGAAGAGTTTGAGAATCTCACTGTAGAGGAGCTCAGAGACATCATAGAAAGAGACAACCTCAACGTGACAGAGGAGAATACTGTGTGCAAGGCCGTTCTTCACTGGATCACCAACAGTCCAGAGGAACGAGAAGGACACCTGCTTGTACTCCTGTCTAAGGTAAGTTCTGCCACTAGCTTTTAGCTTGGATTTAGCTGACAGCAAAAACATCAGTATTGTTTGATCACCTGGGTGCTTTCAAACCTGTAGCTCCACTACAAACAAGCCTGAAGTCATGTTAGACCGACTGTTTACAAAGAGGACAGAGCTTCTGGGAAGGAAAAGTGAAGCAACTGCAGTCCAATTCAAAGATTTTCTCTCGTTTTCTCCGTGTAGGTCCGACTGGCCTTGATGAGTCAAGATCACCTGGGGACAACTGTGATGTCCAGTGAGCTGGTGAAGAGCAACGCTGAGTGCTCTCAAGTGGTGAAGGACATCATGGACAACAAAGACCACCTCACCTCACCTGCCCTCGTCATGCGTGACTCTGTCGCTCGTCCTCGCCTGCCTAACACCATCATGTTGGCCATCGGAGGCTGGAGCGGAGCTGATCCAACTAACGGCATTGAGGCGTATGACATCCACGCTGACCTCTGAATTGACCTGACACATGATCAGGAGCGCCCTCGTGCCAATCACGGCACTGCCTTCCTCGATGGGTACGTCTACTGTGTCGGTGGCTTTAACGGGGAGGAGCCTTTCAACAGTGTTCGCAGGCTCGATCTGAACACACACACCTGGCAGGAGGTCGCACCCATGCACTACCACCGCTGCTATGTGACCATCACTGTACTGAATGGATGCATCTATGCCATGGGAGGTTATGATGGGGATGTACGCCTCAGGAGTGCTACAGGCCCGACACCAACCAGTGGACTATCATTCCATCAATGCATGACATCAGGAGCGACGCCGGCTGCACAACACTCGACGACAAGGTGGGTGAAGTGAAAGAGCAGCTGGGACTAATAACAGAGAGATGTATGGTGCTGACTGAACATTGCTAGTTTGATTTTCTACCTGCTTGGAAAAAGAGTCAGAGGGAATTCAGACCTGGTATTAACATCCATCCTGAGTAATCGATCACAGGTGGACAGCTCAGAACCCTCCAGTTCACACCTCGAGTGACCAATTGTGATGTGACTTCCTCACTCTTAACATGTAGCATCAGTCAAACAATTATTTATTTATACAAATAAAGAAATGTCTTCATGTATAACATTTGACGAATTACCAAGACGGCCTAAACAGTTTTGTTGCAGACAACAATTTTACAGAGTTAAGTTTCTCCCAACTCAACAACTTACAAATTTACGCAATCCTTTACGGGAGTCTGTGGACTTTCTTCAGGGGCGACAAAACAGTTGCTTATATTGGTAAATTTGACATGTTTTTGGCAAGTAAGACGCAGAAGCTTAAGTAGAAGACACTTTATACAAGCGAAGACACAACTTAATGTATTGCATATAATACTGAATTCACAAGAATGCATTAATGATTTAGGATTTGTCGTAGTTTGTCCGCAAAGTTTGTTAAGTTTTTCCTGACTCAAACTCTTAAAATCATCTGAAGTTGAGAAGTGCCAAATAACTTAATGTCCCTCCTGTCCTTCCTAGATCTACATTTGTGGAGGGTTCAATGGGGATGAGTACCTGGAAACCTGCGAATATTACAGCCCTGAAAACAACCAGTGGACGGTGATCGCCCCCATGAACAGCCAGTGCAGTGGAGTTGGCGTTGTGGCATATGCAGACCGCGTCTTTGCAGTGAGTACATAAATGTCAACCTCTTGAGACCAGATTTCTGCCAACCCGTCTTGTAGATTGTTCATTGAGAGCAATGTGCTGAGAAAGTGTTTCCATTTCCTCACACAGGTCGGTGGATTCGATGGCAGCGCCCATCTGCGCAGCGCTGAGGCCTATGATCCCCGCACCAACACCTGGCGTGAAGTGTCCTCCATGTTGACCACCCGCGCCGACTTCGGCATGGAGGTGATAGATGATCACCTCTTTGTTGTGGGCGGCCACAATGACTTCATCACCTTGTCCAACGTCGAGTACCAGGACGTGACTACGAATGAGTGGTCTGAGGCCTGTGACATGGAGATTTTCCGCGGCGCCCTCAGCTGCTGCGTGGTGCGTGGACTCCCAAACATGGCCGAGTTCACTTTGTGTCGTGACGCCAGGCCACTTTAAGAACTGGAGTTAATGGAGGATGATCAAGGAGACCGATAATCGATAAACATTTGCAGAAAAAAAAAATCTTAGTGTCAAAATTGAGAATAACCACTGCTGGAAAGTAACTAACTACAATTCACTCAAATATTGTACTTGAGTATTTCCATTTTGTGCTACTCAACACTTCCACTCCACTAAATTTATCTGATAACTTTAGTTACTAGATACTTTGTAGACTTAGAGTAAGGCTGATAAGCGGTCTACCCATAATGAGCACTCTACTTTTCACTCTTTCCAAGTTAAATTTTACTGATAATACTTGCATTATTACTTATTAAGCAGCTTCTAGTGGAGTATTTTCACACAGTGTGGTGTTAGTAATTTTATTTAAAAGGTGCACTATGTAGTTTTGGGGAAGAAATTTTAATCAGAAGAGAAAGATCTTTATTTTTCTGCCTAAACAAACTAAATAAACTGTCATTGTTTTCACGGCTGAATGAACAAACACAATTTCATACTGTTTTGGCAGACCCTGCCACCTTTCTAGCTTCAAACAGTGTTCTGGGACCTCATTTTCCTCTGAGAACAGCTTGTTTATTTACTGATAGAAATTTTTTTTATTATTACCTCATTAATATTGTAAATATTACAATTCTTTGTTTTTGATTTTCTTTGTTTTTGATTTTTGATTTTTTTCTCAGTATAATTTACCATTTCGTCAGTTTTAATACTCACTAGTAGTTGTTCGTTATGTAGACTGAACTTGTGTTAGCACCTCCAGTCGAGCCATCCTGCTAACGTTAGCCGGGCTGACGCTGTTAGCATCGCTAGTGCTAACACAAGCAGCGCCTGCTTCTTACTGCTGTTCAGTATTGTTGTCATCAGTCGTGGCCACTTAAAAAAAGTTAGTCGTTTTTGGTAGTGTTGCCACAAACTTTCCATTTCCTCCCGCTTCCTCCGTTTTTCCTCCCCGTTTAGGGACTTTAAGTTGGCTTCAACTCCGCGCCATTCAGTTTTGCCACTATCTTCCTGAATAATTTCTGCGCATGCGCAGTGATATGGAATAATCCAATGTAGTAGGGACTGAAGGGGGCGGACAGAGATACTCAAAATGGATTAAGCCTTATGAAGCAATTTTAGCGCATGGGTTTTTAGAAAAGCTTAATAAATTAGCAAAAGACAAAAGAAAACTTTCTTTTATGAGTTTATGAGGCCTTTAACAGGGCTCTTGGTAGTTTGGAGCCCAAGGTGACCTCTGCCTGATGGTACACGATCGATTGATTTGCAGTGTGCTCACTTCCTGCTTTGTTTTCAGCATTTTTCAACCACAATGGCCTCCATCTTAGAGGACGATCTCTCCTGTCCTGTCTGCCACGAGGTCTACAAAGATCCTGTCGTCCTGGCATGCAGCCACAGCTTCTGTAAAGACTGTCTGCAGAGCTGGTGGAGAGGGAAACAAACAAAGCAGTGTCCAGTGTGCAAGGCAAGATCTTCAACAAGTAATCCACCTCGTAACCTGGCATTGAAGAACCTGTGTGAGAGCTTCGAACTGCAAAAAGACCACAGACCTTCAACGGAGTCTGCAGCTCTCTGCAGTCTGCACGGTGAGAAACTCTTCTGTCTGGACCATCAGGAGCCGGTGTGTCGTCTTCAGAGACTCAAAAAAACACAAGAAACACGAATTCAGTCCCATCGATGAAGCTGCACAGGATCTTAAAGAGGAGCTCCAGAAGTCCCTGAAGCTCTTACAGGAGAAACTTAAATGCATTAAACAAGTTAAAGGAAACTGTGATCAAACAGCAGAACACATCAAGGTCCAGGCCCGACACACAGAGAGTCAGATCAAGGAGCAGTTTAAGAAGCTTCATCAGTTTCTACAAGATGAAGAGGCGGCCAGGATCTCTGCTCTGAGGGAGGAAGAGAAGCAGAAGAGTCAGATGAGTTTTCTGTGCATCCTTAGTGATGTTCCAACCCGAACTACCGTCCTCAAGCACGATATCGATGTAAAGGATGCCAAGCCCATCAAACAGCATCCTTACCGGGTAAACCCAGTAAAGCGGGAGGTGATGAAAAGGGAGGCCGAGTACTTGCTACAACACGGCTTAGCCACACCCAGTTCCAGTTCCTGGAGCTCCCCGTCTGGTAGAGAATAAGTCGGATGGTTCACCCCGTTTCATAACCGATTATCGAAAGGTGAACGCCGTTACAGTCCATGATTCATATCCCCTGCCTCGGATGGAGGACTGTGTTGATAATTTGGGCTCAGCCGTATATGTCAGCAAACTAGACCTGCTCAAAGGGTACTGGCAGGTGCCCTTAACCGACCACGCCTCCAAAATTTCGGCTTTCGTGACTCCCGACTACTTTTTGCAATACACCGTCATGGCATTCGGTATGTGCAATGCGCCTGCCACTTTCCAAAGGCTGGAAAATACCGTTTTAGTGGGGCTGACTAATTGCAACGCATATTTGGATGACCTAATTGTATACACCATCACGTGGGAGGAACACAAAACAATACTTGAGCAAGTATTCACGCGCCTCGCGGAAGCATCCCTCACGTTGAATTTGGCAAAATGTGACTTTGGAAAGGCCACTGTCACCTACTTAGGGAGACAAGTGGGCCAGGGTCAGGTGCGCCCTGTGGACGCTAAAGTATCTGCCATAACAAACTGTCCCGTCCCAGTCTCCAGAAAAGCCCTGCGCAGCTTCCTCAGCATGGCTGGGTACTACAGGAGTTTTTGCAGAAACTTTTCCACAATCGTCCAACCGCTTACTAGCCTGTTAAGCCCCAAATCAGACTTCAGGTGGTCCCCTGAATGCCAGCATTTAAGCTGACCGTTTAAGCTGGAGGTGGATGCCAGCGCTGTCGGAGCTGGGGCGGTCCTGCTGCAGGAGGATGCTGATGGAGTTGACCATCCGGTGTGTTATTTCTCGCGTAAGTTCAATAAGCACCAATTAAACTACTCTACAATAGAGAAGGAGACCCTTGCTCTGCTATTAGCACTCCAGCATTTCGAGGTATACGTTGGATCTAGCCCCTTGCCAGTCATAGTTTACACCGACCATAACCCACTTGTCTTCTTGTCCCGTATGTATAATCACAACCAGCGACTCATGCGGTGGGCGTTGATTGTGCAGGACTACAACCTAGAAATTAGGCATAAAAAGGGGTCAGAAAATGTGTTGGCTGATGCACTGTCCAGGGCATAAACGCGCCCACTCTGGTTATCTGGTTTTGCCAAAAGCCTTTTAGCTTTTGTCTTAAGGGGAGGGGTGTTACGGCCCTGCATGTGTGTGTATGTGTGTGCCTGTGTGTGTGTGTGTGTGTGTGTGTGTGTGTGTGCCTTGTCTCTCGTTTTGCTCTCCCTCTCCTCCTCAGTCATTCTCCGGCCCCAGATCAGGCTCCTCCCTCGTCTCTGCTGCCGGTGCCAGTCCTGATTGGTGCGGCTCCGTCTGGTGCAGATGCGCCAATCCGAGGGCGTCAATCAGGAAACTGGAGTTTTCAAATGGTCTGTCGGCTTGTCAGTCGGGGCGACTGATCTCGGTGGCCAGCTCGCCTCGCTTTGTTTGGAACAATTGTGTTCTGTGCTCTGTGGACTGTGGCTTGTGTCGGGGTACTGGGCCAGGGCTAGAATCTCACTATCGACACTGCACGTTAGACGTTTACTTTGTTAGTTTCACTAGGATTAAGGGGTGCTGTTCGCTTTGTATTTTCTGTTTTATCGCCATTGCCTGACGAAGTCAGTGTTATTTGTCCGTTTAATCTTGACATAACTCTGGAGTCAGAGTCTCTTTTGGTTATATGTATTTTGTTGGTTTGAGCAGCATCCACCAGCCTTTTTCCCCGTTCAGGCGTCCTGTTGTATTGTTTCTCCTTTGATAAATTGTGGCAAATAAATTATTTAAATCCCAACCTTAAAGGATAACTACCGTTTTTTACAACCTGGACCTTATTTCTAGCAAACTATATGGTCATTTACTCACCCAGATAACTTTGGTGTCATTTGAAGTCGTTTGGACGAAATTAGATCCAGCGTAGCGCCGATATATCCATATAATGCGAGTAACGGGGCATCAACACACAGCCTCTATAACGCATTATCTGCCACGAAACTAGTTCATTTCACCAATATTTTGTTACGATATGCTAGTGCTATTCCCCTCTGAGTCCGGGCTTGTCGTTATCAACATCCGGGGTCAAACTAGCAGTAGCAGCTACAGGTAAACAAGCTGGGCTGTCGCGGGTGCGCGGGCAGCTCAGAGACAACATCTTCCAGGTCAGAGGTAGTAGGTCAACCTACAGACCCCGGATGTTGACAACAGATGAGCCCGGACTCAGAGGGGAATAGCACTAGCATATCGTAACAAAATATTGGTGAAATTAATTAGTTTCGCGGCAGATAATGCGTTATATAGAGGCTGTGTTTCAGTGCCCCGTCACTCGCATTATATGGATATACCGGCGCTCCACTGGAGCTAATTTCGTCCGAACGACTTCAAATGACACCAAAGTTATCTGGGTGAGTACATGACCATATATTTTGCTAGAAATAAGGTACAGGTTTTAAAAAACTGTAGTTATCCTTTAAGTAATGTCAAGTAACAAACCTTTTCTTTCTTTTTTTCAACACAATTGTTCATTAACCTGTAATGTTTACATCACCACCCTTGTGATTTTCTTTTTAGTTACTGTGATGGTGGAATACTCCTGCACAATAGAACTGAGTAGAGGAGATTTAGATCTGGATTCAGAATGGACAGCAAGTACAAAGAATCTGAAGTGTGTATCATACACCAATAAATATCAAAAGAAGATGATGAAATCTTTGGTCTTAAAGACTATGAATCCTGGAAAACATTGCTTGACGCAGCCAAAGTGAGAAACTATGCCCCTATTACAGATGTTGCTAAAGACCTTGGAGAAGAAGAAGTCCCAAGAATCCACTATCACAGAAAATGCCGGAGCCTCTTCACAATGAAAAGAGAATTAGAGACTCTGAAAAGGAAAGCCGCAGAAAACATTACAGATGAAGCTGGAGAGAATAGTTTACCAAAAAGACCAAGTAGGAGATCTTCAGATGGAGCAAGAGTATATCATCCAATCTGCATTTTTTGTAATAAAGAGAAGTTTGTAAAGGGCTCCAACTCAAGGGAAAAACTCACACAAGCTGTAACATTAAATGCTGACCAAACACTAAGAGAATGTGCCACCCAAAAAAGAGATGAAAATATTCTAGCAGTAACAAGCAGAGATGTAGTTGCTGCAGAGGCCCACTATCATCGTTCATGCTATAAGGAGTACACAAGAATCAAGAAAAAGGAGCCCAAGAACCAAGATAACGATGCAGGAACAGATTGTGATGAAGAGTATAAAAGGATTGAAAGGGAAGCCTATAAAGACCTTTTTGTGTATATCAGAACTGATATCATACCCAACAAAACAGTTGTACAGGTCACTTCGTTGGTCACAAAGCTCACATCATTCATGCTATCTGGTGGAGTTACAAGCCTGCGGGATTCAACAAAGAAGAACATTCGAAGGACGCTTGAAAATGAGCTGGGAAATTCTGTCGATATATTTCCAGATGAAGAAGCCAAATTGCTGATGGTTCCTCAAACTGTTCCTAGAAGGGATGTTGTCTTGGAAAATCAAAATCTGCTGAGGGAACTCAAAGTTTGGAGGGCCAAGTCAATCAATGTCAACAAGATCATAGATCAGACATCATCACATATCAGATCAATCATTAAACAGGAGATGACTGTGACCCCCTGGCCATTCCATCCATCTGATGTGAAAGAAAGTGGTTATATCACCTTACCAGATCAACTAGAACGGCTTCTCGTTGGACTGCTCACTGGAAATCCTGACACCAAAACTCAAACACAGAAGATCGCTGCTTTGGTTTAATCATTTAGTCAGGACATAATATACGCTGTCACAGGTGGTGAACATAAAACACCAAAGCACATTCTACTCACGTATGCTGTAAAAACACTGACGGTTAATACTGAGCTCATACAAACACTGAACAAGCTGGGGCATGGGGTGTCTTACTCCCAGCTTGAAGAGAACAACACTGCTCTGTGTCTCCAAAAACTAGCAACAGCCTCTAACCAAAGAGTTGCACTTCCAGCCTCCATCAAGCCTCATGTCTTCACCAATCTTGCATGGGATAATATTGATAGACTTGAGGAAACCCTCACTGGAAAGGGTACATCACACAGAGTTAATGGCATAGTGGTACAGGCCAATGTGTATGGACCACATCTGTCAAGAACTGATCTTCCACACATTGAGAAACTGAAGCAGAGATCAGTCACCATTGAAGACCAAGGCCTGGAAGTACATGTAGCAGGTGAGCAAGTTTGAAAATTAGCATGAAGCTATAATCATGTATCTATTTTCTATGTATACAATTTAATTGTGATGTACATTCCACATAAAGCATTCATTCATTCATTCATTCATTCATTCAGGTGCATGTGTGGGCCCACAACCTCTTCCAACCGGGGAACACTGTATCCAGGAAACCAAGGAGGCTGCTCTTCTTGCAAGAAAGAAGACAATGGTGTGGGTACTTGCAAGGCAAATAGATCCAGAGAATCAGACAATCCCCAGCTGGACTGGTTTTAATATCAGCACCAGGAACCAATCTCACAAGATATTGTTGGGTATCTGCCAACCATCAACTCACCAGCCACAGAGTTGAACACAGTGTTTGAAATCCTGAAACAATCAGAGCTAATCAGGAAGGAGCTGCGCCTAGAGACAATAGTTGTAGTCATGGATCAAGCACTCTATGCAAAAGCCGCTGAGATAACCTGGAAGCACAGAGAATGGTTCTCCAACATTCTTCTTAGGATGGGGACATTCCATACCATATGTAATGCCTTAGCCATCATAGGAAAGCAGTTTAGGGATGCTGGTCTAAAGGACATATGCATAGAGGCTGGAGTTGTCGCAGAGGGGTCCATCAATAGAGTCCTTGACGGCAAACACTATAACCGTGCAGTCAGGGTCCACAAGTACATCTCAGAAGCACTGATGAGACTTGCATGGGAAGAGTTCACACCCTGGCTTGAGAAAAATGCTCCAGAGAGGAGTGGGATGATCAAATCATTCTTGGAGGATGTGAAAAACATGACCAGTGACCTGAACCAAGAAAAGATGACTAATCTGCTGCAAAGTCCACTCTCAGCTGAGCTGATAACCCTGCGGACAGACTTTCTAGAAGACCTCCGTCACAACAATGGAGAGCTCTCTGCATTCTGGATGTCATACATTGACATGGTAGAGGATGTAGTACTTGGCCTTCTGCGTGCGTATCATGAGGGGGACTGGGAGTTGCACCTCCACGCTATAAGAACCATGATCCCATGGTGCTTTGCCTACGATAAGATGAATTATGCCAGGTACATTTCTTATGCATTTCTGTATGTTTGTATATTCTACATTGATTCAATTTGTAAAGATTGCTATCCAAAATATTAAAATCTATCTCTCTCTCATCTCTCAGGTACCTGTCCCCTTACTTTGCTCAGATGACCAACCTCCCAGAGAAGTATCCTTCTGTGTATGAGGCCTTCAAGACAGACCAGTTCTCAGTGCAGCTGTCAAATAACAACACATTTGGGAGGATTCCTGTAGACCAGGCTATTGAAGTCACAGTGAATAAAGACACACAGACTCCTGGAGGCACATCACGGTTTAGCCTGAAAGCTGGAGCGGTCAAGCGTTACTACCTAATAGCTGAGCACCGCAGTGCATTCCTAGGACAGTTAAGGGAGATGCTACAAGGCAACAAATCACAGCTTTCTCATTCAGAGCTACAGTCACCAAGAATCCAGAAAGATAAGGAAGCAGTTTCAGCAGTGGTTAGCCTCATACAAGGATGGATAAACCCATTTGACGGTATATATCAATCAAAACATGCACAGACAGACAAAACACAGTTTATACCCAACAGCAGTAGTCACATTAAATGCTGCCATAAAATGTTTAATACTGTAAACACAAACTGTAAGCACTCAATTTTGTTGTACATAGTACGGTGACAATAAAATATATTCTTATTTGCAGAGAAGTGGGACCTCATTAGCATCTCTACGGCAAAGACAGCTCCCAAAGACATTGCCTCCGACCTGTTGAAGGCATATGAGATTGGTGAGCAATGCTATGCAAACTTCAAGGATGAGAGACTAGACAAAGAAACACCAGCAAAGAAGATCCACGACCCAATGAAAACCAACAAGCTGAAAACATTCAGTGATATGTGTAAGAAGAGAGAAGTGAAATCAAGTGGGAGGGCAGTCATCTTGAAAGCAGACAGGTCTCTGTTTGGACGCATCATAGTGATGGCACAAGCACGTAGTCTTAAAATGGAGGATATCCTTTCTCATCCTCTAGGTCCATTGCCCTGGGCACTCTCCACACCAGATGGATTGCTGAGAAAAACAAACAAAGCTACTTTGGCCACAGTTTTGCAGAAAAATGTAGCACTACAGGAGAAAAACCCAGAAAACTCTGCCACAGTGGTTGATGGGATGAACTTAGTACAACGAGTGAAAGGTGATGAAGCAACTTTCAGAGATGTTGCCACAACAATCCTGGGTATGGCTCTGAGGGAAGGCAGTCAGAGTAGAAGAATAGATGTTGTGTTCGACACATACAAACAGAACTCAATCAAGAATAGTGAAAGATCTCTACGGGGTGAAGAGACTGGTCATGAGTTGCAGGATATCACAAGCACACAGATGGTGAGGCAATGGAGGAGCTTCCTGACCAAAGTCAATAATAAAACTAGTCTCATTAGCTTCATAGTGAATGAATGGAGGAAGCCAGAATACAGAGAAAAGCTACAGGAGAAGATTCTATATGCAACTGTGATTGACAAATGTTACAGAATCACATATCAAGACAGTGAGGAGGTGTCAACTCTTCAATGTCAACAAGAAGAAGCAGATGGACAACTACTTCTCCATGCCGCCCATGCCGCAAGAGAGGGATACCAATCTATAGTTATGTGTTCAGAAGACACAGATGTCTTTATCATGTCTTTAGCATTCTGTGACAAGATTGAGGCCCCATTGTTCCTGAAGTGTGGCACAAGAACCCGTACAAGGCTGGTAGCTATCAGGAAGGTTGCAGCCACTGTTGGCATGGACACTTGTAGTCTACAGCCTACACAGGATGTGACACTGTAAGCGCTTTTGCAGGCAAAGGGAAGACAAGGGCACTTACACTCCTGGAGCCGAGTGCACCAGCTGGGCCTGGGCGTAACGTTAGGTCCGACTTAAAACGGAAGGTCACGACCAGTTTAAGGTTAAGACTAGTGCACCAGTTAGACTTAAGCCCTGTGTGTGTTGCGCCTGGGTGTAACTTTTACACCTAGTGTGGAGCAGGCGTAAGTTGAAAATTCGGACTTGTAACCATGGTAATTTTAACAGAATCACACAGCCAGAAAAAAGAAGCAAGGATGGCAGGACGTCTTGTTTACCGGATAATTAACGAGAGGGCATTTAGACGAGAAAGACTCATCCGTGACAGGACAAACCCGCTCGATATATATTCAGAAAGTGAACTGATCGAGAGATTTTGTTTTGGTAGACAAGCGCTGTTTGAATTTATTGAAGAGCTCTCCCCTCAACTGCATCTGTCTGACAGAAACTCGGCGCTGTCCCCCGCCCTGCAGGTGCTGATTGCGCTCAGGTTTTACGCAAACGGGACCTTTCAAAATACGATGGGAGATATGATCAATGTACACTGGACAACAGCATGCCGGGCTATTAGAAGAGTGTCCCTGGCCCTCCAGCGGTTATTGAGGAATTATATCCACCTACCCACGCAAGAAGAGGCCGCAAGGACCAAGCAGGACTTCTATTTAAAATCAGGCATACCCGGTATTGTCGGCTGCATTGATGGCACTCATATTCGCATCCAAGCTCCCTCTGACCACGAATATTTATATGTAAATCGGAAGGGTTACCACTCTTTAAATGTTCAGCTTGTGTGTAACTCTGACATGACCATCATCGACCTTGTCGCAAGATGGCCTGGGTCGACCCATGATGCCCGCATCCTGAGAGAGAGTGCGCTGTATCAGGACTTTGAGGCAGGGAGAGTGAATGGACTTCTCCTCGGAGACAGTGGATACCCACTGAAGAGGTGGTTAATGACCACTCTCATCGCACCGAGAACAGCACAAGAACACAACTACAACAGGAAGCACGCATCGACAAGAAATATTGTGGAGCGATGCATCGGGGTGCTCAAACGGAGGTCAGTATTTAGTTTATGGGCATAAACACCACTAACAAAAACAAAAATCATAGTTTGGTATATGTAATCTGTATAATCTATGTAGTGATGATGTTAATTATTTTTACCCTAATATATATAGATATATTTCGTTGCTTTCAGGTTTCACTGCCTCCACGGTGAAATGAGAATGCATCCTGAGCGTGTCTGTGTTGTCATCGCTGCTTCTGCGGTGCTACACAACATTTGCATTAAAAAGAGGATCCCTCTTCCCAGACAAGAAGACGTGATGCCGGAGGTAGATGAGAACCCTGCTGCCCCCGTAATCCTTGAAGATATCGGCGGACGACTTGCCCGCAACCATATAATCAATAACTTGTAGGACTAATAACTTGTTGTACAGTATGGAGTGAGAGAATGATGTAAATATTGCAATTTAGTGCCACTTTGTA
Source organism: Pagrus pagrus (assembly GCF_965226575.1). Classification (NCBI taxonomy): domain Eukaryota; kingdom Metazoa; phylum Chordata; class Actinopteri; order Spariformes; family Sparidae; genus Pagrus; species Pagrus pagrus. The sequence goes on from NC_140188.1 coordinate 31,146,324, forward strand.
AAATGAACTTGTATAGCCAGACATTGATGTTTCAGCTGAATTAATTTGATCCTCTTAATTGAACTTTAATAATCAGACACTGTTGTTTTAAATGATTTGTTTTTATCTTTTTTATGCACTAAATAAAAAGTCAAATCGCTATAGTCTATTTTTGAATAAATAAACAACAATCAAGTAATTAGGCTCTGAGTAATATCAGTATAAATTATGGCTATAAATTGCTCATATCAAATAGTAATTTATTTTAACATTACAAGGATGTGTTGAACTATGAAGCAGGAAACATGGAAAATAAACTACATAAATAGAACATGTTAATCAATCAATAAATAAATAGGCTAGTCTCTAATTAGAGAATGGTAAATGACAGACTATCTTGATCCGAGTAGTTGTGTCTATTCTCCTGTCTCCCCAGTAATTTAATTTCCATTCTCAGTTTGGTCTTTTCAAGTTCCAGCTTTTCATGCTCTGCTTTAAGTTTGGCAGTCTCGGCCTCCACACGAAGGATCTCCTTTTCAACAAGGATGTGCTGCAGCTCCGCAAAATCCTTCTTGCTCCGTTTTGGGAGGGAGGCAGCAGACAGATGTTGCGATCCCTCCTGCATCTCTGTGTGTGTGGTGAGGCACGCTGTTGGGCTTCCCTCTTCTGTGGGGAGGTCGATTGAGTCTGTAAAATTGTAACATTGTATTTAAAGTAGCTATTTTGAGACAATATCGGCCGAACTGATGGCTGTCGGAAAAAAGTTGCTACTTTGTTAATAACCTACCACCCTGACAGCAGCTGAGAGCAGTCACACTACAGTCTGTGCTGCGGTCCGACACATCAACCACCATGATCAACAAGCTCAGGTACCACCTTTTCTGTGCAAAGAAAGGTGAAATCGAGAGTCATCAACTCCCACCGTGCAAGGATAGCTTGAGGCAACACACACTGCGAGCTAACTATCAGGCTGGTATTTGGAGAAGATGTTTAGAAAAGGACCCACAAGTGCCAAGCCCTGTTGGCAGAATATGGAAGATGGAGACAGAGGAGGAAGGTGAACAGTTGGTGCTGCACTGGATGGAAGGCCAGCCAGCACCTGAAGCTGTCCTGGATCTACTCGCCTGCAACTGCACAAAATAATGTTCACTCCCACGATGTATGTGTCTTGCAAATGGCCTCAGGTGCACAGACGTGTAAACTGACAGAGTGTGAAAACCAGGCGACCTGTATAGAAAGTTCAGATGCAGACGAGGATGACATGGAAAATGATGATGATTAGATAATAAAATAATGGATATCAACATACAAACCAGTCTTTGATTAAATATATTCACTTTACAACCTGTTTCTTTATTGACTTTTACAACTAATAGGGCTCCATCCTATTTGTCCATTCTATTCGCTCCATTCTATTTTGAAGACTTGTGCTGGCTGCACAAGTCTAATTTAAGGCTCTCACAAATAAATAGTGAGGGTATTTTGTACATTTTCTGAATCATCAGAGTGCCTTGAGTATTGAAGTTGTTGAGTTTTGTGTCCCTGGTGTTCTTTCATGTCACAGGGATGACATGGAGTCCTCTGTCCTGATTGGATAAAGTAGCATTTTTTTCTCTTTTTCTGCATGAAGAGGAGGAGAGACATGGGTTACTGGTCAAATACTCTGTATCAGTGATTACTGTTGGACAGTAGAGCTATTTAACACTAACTGGTCATGTTTATGATTTTTTTGACTTGACTTGCAGTAAGGCAACCTTTGAGCTAGCCTATGGGACCTACAGCTGGGATTATGAAGATACCAAGCTGCAACCTCCAGGGCTGAAGTTTGAAGGCAACATGAAGATACCAAACGCTGCAGTTCCTCGAATGTCCACTTGAGGTTGGCTGTCAAAGAGCCCAGTCAAACGGTTTTGGTCTCTCTAGCTAGTGACAGTTGTACAGGGAGTGAATTTTGACATAACTCACACATTTGAATTATATTAAGGTTTAAAATGTTGCATCAGAGGCATGGCCACTTTCAGTGAGAGCTAGCTGCGAGCTGTCTGCTGGGCTTCACCTCAGCTAATTCTAGTCATTGAACTTGACCTCCCAGCTGTATTTGTGGTGTTGGTGCCTTTTGGAGAATATTTTATGTGTATATAATACAAATAATATGGCTTGCTGTGCAGTTAATTGTACTATCAGACCGGAGCAGAGGGACAAATGCCAGTGCTTTGGATTAATGAGCACAGAGTTTGTTTGATAAGCTTTTTGAATTAAAAAGTGGATTTATCATTACTTTCACTTCTCAGGTGTCCAAATCCACGGTAATGAACTGTAATTCTTTCTTATTTGACTGCTGAATAGAGGGGATTGTGATAAGCCGGGAGTACGGGCTTGTATACATATCCTGTGTGTGCAGTGTGTGGCGGCTGTGTTGCTGCTGCAGCTCTGCTACAGCCAGCCCTGTTTTTCTACATTGAAAGTCATCATAGAAAAATGATGGTATGATTTTCCTTCATTGAAAGACAGAAGGGAGAGAATGCACAGGAAAAACACTGCCCTTTACCTGTTGTGTTTATTTTCATGTCTGTGACATGATGATGCACAGTATATATCTGACAGGCTTTTCTGTGAAATCTGCACATCAATAAAACGGTCCACACAGTGAAGGAGCAGGTTCTGAGCCACATGTGCTCCAGCAGTGAGGAGGAGGGGGAACTGTGGGTGAGATTAAAGAGACAGCACACATGCACACACTCAACAGATGTTGCTATACACACACACTGAAATGCATGTTTCTATAACCATAAAATGGACATCCAACCCGCTGTCTGTGTTTAAAATCAATATATTCATTTAAACTGGAAAACTAAAGCCCAATGTAAACCACAGGGAGGAAAAGCCTGATGAGCGATTTAATCGCCAGGTCACTGGAAGACGCTGCAGCTCCAAAAACAGAATGACATGAAGTCAAATAACCGCTCAGCTTTCCAATATTACCATCGAGGCAAGGGTGATATTCTGAGCAGCAGCAGCAGCAGCAGTGTGACACAAAACAGCTGCTGTATGATTTACAGTGTAGGGTTTCCAGGAAAAAGAAACTTAGAGTAAAAATGTGTTGTCGTGAGAAGATGTATCAACAACATGGGCTTCAGCATGATTGAGATTTTCCATAAAGCGTTGAATTGGTTTGATAAGGTCTGAACTCCAACAACAATAAAACATCAGCATGCAGAGGGTGGGGAATGTTCCAGGAGGAATTGAGAGGGATACATACAGGAGAAACAACCACAGCTTGGCCCACTTACAACAAAAACACTATTGTTATCATTCATTCCTGCTGGATCTTTGTATTTACTGTCCTCAGCGGGGAGATGGATTTCCACTCAGGACTGCCTGTGGGATTGTCCACACCTACAGTAGATAGCCATCATGTTTGGACAAGTATCAGTAAGAAACAGAAAAGAGGTCACCGTTTAAACTCAGCACACACTACAGGGGCTGGCTGCACACACTTTTAGAGCCACTATGGTCAAAATTCAGCAGTTTTTGTATAAAAAGAAAAATTAATGAATTGTGAAGACTCAGAATGATATGCACATTCTCAAATTATACACAGACAGGTTGTTGCTGTAATCCTGATAATCAGAGTGAATCACCACTTTGCGTCACTTAAGTCATTCACATGGGTATTGTGTTCATGTCAGTCTTGATTGTTTTTGTTTATCCACTAACAGCAAGTGATGTATTAATACCACAGACGTCTTTTTATGACAATATGGAAGCTGCTGTAGCTGTTAGGAGCAGGCAAGTAGACCTGTCAGACCTTACATGAGCTGCGTCACGTCATGATCACAAAAGTATAAAAAAAAAAAAATAGGCCACTAGATTTATCAAAACGTTACTTGAATCTTGTAGGCTAGAAATAATGTCCAACCACATCATAACAAATATCTAGACCAAGTATAGACTGTAGAGGTAATCAAAATACAATTTATAATGGTAGTCTTTGGAGCTGTCTATCAGAGGGTGATATTTGCTTTGCAGTGAACACATGACTGTATGTGTGACTGAGGCCCGCAAGGGCTCAGTCCGCCAGTCTAGAGGGTGGAAATTTGGATTAAGCCTACGACTGATCCGTCTCCATTAAGCAGGGGTTTGTTTCACCAGATTTGCAACATGCAATCATTTCTACATGTTTCACTCAACCCTTGCATAAGGTAAGGCCTTGTCTAACATTATTGTGACAATAGAACAAACGGAACTAAATCTCTAAATCTGATCTACAGTTGTTGAGATATTTGTTGCTCACCTTCTGTAGAATTTCTTCACAGTGTGGGCTACACCTCATTTTGAGGTTTCTAACCTTGGACCTCACCATTAGTGCTTGTGTTGCCACACTTCCACAAGTAGCAACAACAGAGGTGCTTCTGAGAAAGACAGCTCTTGCAACTCAATTTTCTACACGAGCATTTCACCATCAGTCTGACTTATTTCCAAAGAATAAACATCACATGTTGGTTTTCAGTTATATGTGCATGAAAACAGAAAAGTACAATCTTACCCTTTAGATCACCACTTCAAATAACCAGCTCAGTTTTAAAAAACACTTTATTGTTTAAACATGAAACAGTTCCTAGCCAACAACAATGGGGCCCAGGGTCACTTCAGCTTGCCACTGCTCCCCTAAAGCACAGACAGATCCAGTTGGTACCAGAGATGAAGTGTAAATAGATTTACTGCTGACATACAGTACCTGTATCTGCATCCAGGTCTCGAACCTTCCTCATTCCACAACTAGACTCACAACAGGCACAAAACTGGTCCTTACCAGCAAGTGCACTCCACCTACTGAAGAAGAGGTGGTGACATTGAGACATATTGAAAATCATAGCAGAGATCAAAGTTTTTGACAAAATGTTCTCATACCCCTTGTCGAAGGAGCACGCCTTATGTTCAATAGTTACTGCAGATGAAGCTGGGATGGCCTTCAACTTGCAAGTGATATAAATCTGTCAAAATCAGAAGTATGTCAGCGTTATCCAGAGAAACAGAGAGGTGACCTTTAATTTGTCAGCAGAATTTTACATACCGTCTTCAGCAGATGAAGGCTGAGAGCCTCCACCTGAAACTGGAGCTTATTAGGCTGAGACTGCAGCCTGAACCTGGACCTGGGGCTGTGTCGATCACCTAGACACCTGTGAGTGAAAATGCAAACATTAACAGAAAGAAACAGAAACTGATGTATGTCTGTATCTGAAACCTACCCATGGTTCTTTATGAAAGCATGTGCTGGTTCAGAAGTGGAGTCTGGCCTCATGGTAGCAATACAGCTGTCCACCAACACTCTGAGGGGAGGATGCATGTGTTGGATGACTGATGCCTGCATGTTGACCATGTCTCTGAGGGTGTACTTGCTTGAGGTTCTCTCAGATTTCCAGTCATCTGAAGCAGAATAACTCAATTGACGTTCTGAAAATAAATATCACATTTTCAAGCCATTATCTCTGGTGTGTTCCTGTAGCTCACCTGTCATGAGCTGCAGAGAGAACTGCAGCTGTTTCTCAGCCACCTCAGTGTGTTTGTGGGCCATCCAGGCAGGAGACGGCGGACTGCTCCACACACTGTGCTTCCTGAATATGAAAATGAGTAGAGTTGGTACACCAGCATCTGTGCAGAACTGCACACCCTACACTTGAGTCACATATTGGAAAGCACAAACAAGGGAAGTTTTTCTTCATGACCCCCTCAGTCAAACCATTTTTGCCCATTTTGAAATGTTCAGAGGAAACATTCACTGCTTTTAAAAACTACTTGAGAAATATCAATGCTACTTGACCTTCAAATATTAATATTCTTATTAATGTACTTGTCATGGGTTTATTTTATTTGTTTGTACATATTGTCAGAAAGTGGAAAAAAAATGATTTTCAGGATAAGTGCATGAAAAAAAATATATCAGCTTTGAGGGGCTGGCAGCATTTTTGGTAGCTTTTACTTTGAGGTCATGTTTCAAATGCTTTGGACAGTTTAACTGGTAGTTTATATTAGCAGACTACATTTCTGTGGGATTTCAAAACAGACCAACATGACGCCTCATATGGAAACTTCTTATATTACAAAGCTAGTTCACTGAAATGTGTTTCTGAAGGGGAATGAGACGTGCAGTTGCTGAATGTCTGCTGTTGTCTTGAATTCAACAACGGTTAGTATAATGTCAGGAGTTTCCAGGTGCAGCAAGTCGTGCTGGACCCCTCTGATCTGCATGAAGTAGCCTACAGCAACTTCATGCTTTTAGGAAGCAGGCAACACAACGAGGATACATTGCACGGCTGCTTGTATAGACAATGAAAAGGCAGTGTAGAAACAATGAGCCTTTGGACGTCTACCTTATATTCAGTCTATACTGGAGATACTACATAGGCCAGAATTCACCATAATATGCCATTTTAGCGGTTAGTGTGTTTACAAAGGAAATGATACAATGACACATACTGGGAGAGAAGTTCATCAGCTCAAAAATGAGCTGTATTTAGTGTGCACCGCCTGGCTTGAATATTCTTCTTTTTGTCACTTTTTCAGTGGGAACAAACTATCTGCTTAGAATAATGCTGCATTCAAGACAACTCGGAACGCAACCATTTCTGACCTACTAGGAAAACTACAACGGAGCGCCTGTCAAAGTCAGAATTCCTATTTGTAAACTGGGCAATTCATCTACTCTGATGTCACAACAATGGCAGCACCCTTGGGGAGGGGGTAGGACGTATTTGAGGACAACAGTGTATTGAGTTAATGAACGGGATATTTTGATACATTTCCTGGTATAAGAATGGTATAAAATGACTTCTTTTACCTCGTGTGAGGTGTTTTTTTGGCATTGTGCACCTGGAAAGCTTGGAGGTCAGAAGATGGAAATTCCAACTTCTGGCTTTAACTGGAATGCAGCAGTAGTTTGTGGTTTTAAGACAGAGCTTTTGTGCCACATGTGTTTTTCCCCTACATGTTATAGAAGCTGGAAGAGACTTGAAAACATAGCAAAGGGCTCAGTATACTTAAAAAGGACACCATGTAGTTTGAGAAGAAAGTCAAAGTCAGATATTTACAATATGATTGAGGTAATAAAACAAACTCAGAAATATTTAATATTTAACTGAATAAACAAGCTGTTCTCAGAGGACAATAAGGTCCCAGAACACTGTTTGAAGCTGGAAAGGTGGCGGGGTCCGCCACATATAAACAGTATAGTAAAAGTAAAACAGTATGAAACTGTGTTTTCCTTTAAGGTCAGTCATGAAAATAAAATATTTTGTGTATTTAGTTTGTTTAGGCAGAACAAATAAAATCAACCAATGAAAATCTCTCTTTTCATTAAAATGTCTTGCTCCTTTAAATATTTTGTGGTAAACTAAACTAAAGTGGGTCTTTGGAGGCTGATCCAGATTTTGAGTCACCTTGGGTAGTGGCACTGCACTCCAATGACAGCGCTCTGGCTCCTTATGACGGGACTTCTGCCAGACACTTTGGGGTTGTAGACCAGTGTGAAGGCATAAATGAAGTCATTCTCTGTCATCTAAGGAAAAGAGAACCACCGTTTCTAATCTGATAAGACATTAGTGGACTAAAACAGTCATATCAATGCATTATATCAATAAAAACCTCATACCACAAGTGTGCTGCCACAGCTGTGCAGGTCACATTCAAAGATCAGCACATGAGACCTGTTGTCGACATCAGTAGCTGAACAACCACCAAGTGTGATTTCCTCAGGCTTTATCAGCTTGCCGAGGCCCAGCAGGTCCTGGTTCACCTCCACCTGGATCCTACTTTCCCCACACCGAATAGCAACACTGTTGGTTTTCCCTGGCTGCCGTAGCTCAAACTTCACAGGAAGCTTGTTTTGTGGATCCACTGGATCTTCCGGATACTTCCAGGAGAGCGGTTCGACTGCTGGCTGCATCTGCTTGGTCTGGAGCCTGCCAGCTTGTTGAGCAGACACCCTGGAGTGCTCTCTCTCAGGTCCTGCTGCTGGCTCGGCTTTCACCTCTGCAGGCTTCTGCGCCTCGACCCCCCAGTAAGTTGGCAATCTCATACCGAGGAATCGAGCATCACTAAGCCTGACACATGCAAGCACAAAGCCAAACACAATAAGCTGGCTGGAACTCATTGTTGCATGCAGGGAATTTTCTATGCTGCTTTCTTAAGCATGACCACTGAAGCAGACAAAGGAAGTGACTCCTCCCTCTGCCTAATTAGCTGGATCCCTTTCCACATGTGTGGATCTCACAGCTGCACTTCCCTCACTAATTGGTGAGTCTGTGACCTGCACAAAACTCAACCATCCAGTATCGATCCACAGGCGCTCACATGTTGCAGTCTCCAACGGTGCTTTGAAGAATCGAGAAGAATCGAGGGGGCAAACTCATTTGTACAAGCAAATGTCTTGCTGTTTAATGAACTTCAATTCATGCAAACTAAATACTATAAGTACAATAAAAGACAAATAGTACGGAACTTTATGCAGTAAATGCAGTGATCATCTAATAATTATGAAAGTAACTAAGTTCAAGTACTGTTCTTAAGTATTTGTAATTTTGAGGAGTTTGTTCATGTTTCATTTGTAGCCTGAATTATAGAACACTTTATTCCAAACAAACAGAAATTGATTGAAGACTGCTGACAGTATTTTCACATTTATGGATTTCCAAAATGTCATTGGTATAAACCTTTGATTCATTTTTTTTATCTTTATTTAATCAGGGGAAGGTTCACTGTAAGTGATGCTCTCTCAGGAACATTCACACAGTTACACATTCACACCTGAAAGCTGCACAGTATTACCACAGTCTGATCTGGGCCTTGCTCATGGGCACCTCATTGGTGGTGGTTAGGCCACCACAGCCCAATACTCAACAAAATCTGTCAACAAATGAAGCAAAGAATTTTTAACTTGGCCTCCTCCGGGTCAGAAAGTTTCATGGAGATAACTAGTTAAAAATTGTACCCTATCAGCCTTCAGTGTCTCCCAGTAAGATCTAAAAACTTTGCTGAATACATCCAAGAAATGTTTATATATGTCTAAAATGTCTATGCAGCTCTCCGCAACTGTTAGGCCCAGAAGAAGAGATCTTGAGGGCAGGCAGCCCCGTGGGGGGGAGATGGAGAGGAGCCCTTGAGGATAAGCAGTCGAAGGAGTGGAGGGCGTTAGAGTAAGAGAGCGAGAACAAGGAAGGCGCTGGAGTTTTGACTATCTGATCAGAGGGGGGTCTGTCACCCTGACCAATAGTAGCTCAAAGCTGAATTTTGCACCTAGGTGTGAACAATGGGGAATTCTGGGACAGTGAGTTCAGTTCAGAGTCCATTTTGAAATCCACAATGAATGACTTCATCTGTGGGTCCCAACAACACTCATAGAATAACATACAAGCCTGTTTGCTGCAGCACTTTCAACCAGAAAGCAGCCACTAAATGTATGTAATGTAGATGGAAACATTCCAGAGAGAAAAAGCATCTCTACTCCAGTAAAACATGATGTCAACCGTGCCAACAGATTTAGTTGTAACTTATTTAAATAGTATGACTTTGTGCCTTTGTATGGGCAGATAAAAGTCTTCTGTGACTCATTCTAACGTGGTTTAGAGAGGTGGAACATTTAGAAAGAATGATACAACAGGTGAACTTGTGAAACAATTAACATTAAGCCTCATTATAACAATGTGCATTGATGCGTTGTTGGTTCTTCGGAATTCATCATGTCACTGTGTCGGTGTGGACGCTGCTCATTCTGCTGCTGTGTCTGTTCACACCATGCAGAACGTACAGCAGGTTGCTCTCTTGTTTCCACCATTTATCTTTGTAAATGGCACGTTTGCATAGGATGCCTAAAATAACACCACATCTCAAGGTCGGGGGGTGAGCGGTTACCATAGCAACAGTACCTTAGTAATGAAAAATGCCTGTCATTCACGGATTGCAGGATGCAGCGATTTACCAGAGGGTGAAATGTATCATGTGAAGAGTCGATACTTTTCATAATATTTCCTAAATTCTCTCTTTTACAACACACATCATATCTTTTACACTCAGTGTTGTTAGAGCGTGAGATATTCAGTTTATCTGCTCGCCCATAATGTGAACTTGCTCATTTTATATCTGTCCACACAGAACACATAGAAAATGATCAATATTTCAAGAACAAATGAGACATTATAAAATACTTTGATGATAATGGAATTAGGAGTTGTTGTCACCAGTCCCCTCACTTTTCATCCAATCGTATGACAGAGACAGACTTTTCTTGCCATTTTGCATTTTGATAATAATTAAAATTGCTGTAACATAATAATAAAAACTAAAATAACTTTATGTAACCATAAAGAGAAATAATAATCATCAATCATTTTTTTCAACCACTTGGAGACGGTGGGAAAAATCCTGTCAACACATGACACTTCTTCTTATAAAGTTGATACAGTGAACTTGTTATGAATCAGTTGCCTGTTTACACATCCAGCACACAGAGAGAAACATTGGCATTGATTTCTAGTTGTGTGTCTGCACACCTGATAAATCTAAACTCTGTTTTAATCTTCACTAACAAAACTATCTGGCTCTTATTCTGCTAAATACGCCGCTATGTTCAACAGCTAATCACTAACTTTGTTTGTCATTTGTGGTGTAAAGAGCTTTTTCAACTGAAAACAGCTGTCTGCTGCTGCTGGAAACAACGCTTTAGTTCTACTGAAAACAATAAAAGTTGCAGGCCTGAAAACCAAAACAATGAACTGAAAGATGCTAAAAGCTCTGTAAAACTGGAGCAAACTGCAGAATGTGGTGATATTTTGTGGGTTCATCATGTAATATTTTTCACATCGTGATGATAGTTACTTTGTTTTGCTTCTTATTTTACCAAAACATTCATACATTCCGTAGTTGAGTAAATAAACATCTGTGCATTCTTTTATATAGCTAAATATAACATTCAAGGATTATGCATATAGACCCAAGAAAAAACAACAAAATAACAAAACAAATAAATACAAAATACCTAACAAATGCTGTGAAAACACATTTAATTTGTATCTGCTCCTACAGTCTTAATCATACCAAAACAATGTGTAGGAAAAATGCATATCGAAAGAGTAGTGTTATTACTTTCTGTATTGATAAGTGCTGAACCTACGTACAGTACAGTTATACGTTTGACAGCGATCCTGTAGACGTCCATTGCATGCATATCTACCATACCTGATTCATATTTTTAAATGTTCAATAACACATACTGATCAACTGAACATAAGGTCATTAAACTACATGTAAAGTTGTCTGGTTATATACTGTGGCTCCAGAAGAAGCAGCATGTAATCTGATGAACTGCTTCCAGTGATGTCACTCAGTGGCTAAGTTGCATTGTGGATAATGTAGCTGCCAGTTTTAAAAAGCAGTCCACTGGTCTAACATTGCACTCCTATAACACTGTTTGACTCATTATGGACAGTTTGAAAAGAAATGATCAAACCTGATACAGCAGAACCACAACACAACTTAGCCTCCCCAAGATCTGAAAACACATGTCAAAGTGTAAAATTGCTGGAGTTATCCTTTAAGGCTGTTTTCATATGATTGTGAAGTCACACAAAAATGATGCCAACCAGCATCATGTGTTACAGCAAACTCACACAGTTTCCTCCTACAATGAAATAATGAAACACTGGTTTGGAGGTCAACAGTCCATCAGGGGGAGGAGGAGGAGGAGCAAAGCACAACTCTGCCATTACATCTGCCTAACAGCTGCATTACAGTGTGTAGCCTACATTTTACACCGCTGCCTCGGGGGTTTGCCTGCCGTGCCTGAATGAGCCATTGAGCCTATTGATGAGCAGAGGCCATCGGGGTCACCAGGGAAACTAGAAAGTAGACAGCAGGAGCTCTTCCAGTCAGTGACCAAACAAAATCAGGCCCTCTCCAATTTCAACCAAATTTCATAGTAAAATAAACTCATGTTCAGAATGAATAATGGAGCTTGTGGGAACATTCTACTTTGACTACCAAGATGACCTTTTCTAAACAAGAAACTGATCAGATAATGTGTGTCTGTAGGGAAATAAATCACGCTCTAACCAGAATCAGACACTAGCAGCAGGCAAACAGCAGAATGACTTCAGACCTGCTGAACGTACGCACACGTACAAACTTTCCCATCATGAATGCAGGCAGACATATGTTCACCTCCACACCTGTTCTTGAATCGATGTCAAGATTTCAGACTTTGATCTTCAAAGGTGTTCTCTTCCAAACCTGGAACGATACATTATTCATGTGCTGTTAGCATCAGACAGGATACATGATAAATACTGTATCTCACATGTAGTACCTTAAAGCCTAATGCTGTGCAGAATGAAATATGTGTGTGAGAGGGGGGATATCCTTCTCTCCAAAGCAGCAGTGTGACTGAGGACGTGTGTGTGTGTGTGTGTGTGTGTGTGTGTGTGTGTGTGTGTGTGTGAGGCTCACTGCCAGCACAGTTCAGTCAGGCAGCTGCTGGGCTGAAGGATCTCTGGCAGACTGTGGTTGGAGGACAAATGAGGGCAAATCTCTGCAAAAGTAAACTTTACAGTCCAGCAGAAACAAAGACCTGAAACTACAGCACAGTCTACTACAACCACTGCAGTGCATGAGTCATCTGCAAACAGAACATATCACAACAATGTCAGAGAGCTGGATGTTGAACCTGCTATTGTAGCAATCAAAGTCTTGTATCAACCAGGTTCATCTATAATATAACATGTAACCAGATGACACGTTCACATTTTAGTTTTGAAGAAAACTTAAAAATGTCATAATATCTGAATTTAGGATGATTACATCTTATCCAACATGAAAAATCTTCTCAAGCACCATTTGCATTAGAAAACACATTTCAAAGTGACTGGTGTTGATTTTGTATTGAGGTTTAGATATTCACTCTATTTTAACTCAAACAGATAAGAGACAGGTCTGAAAAGTAGATGGCATGTTGTGATGGCGTGTGTGATCAGGGGATGTGGTAGTTAGTTCAACCACCATGTAAAGGTGGAGCTCCAAGTTGGTGTAAATAGAAATATGTATTTTTCATTTTAAGCCCCTTTAAGACTCAGTAACCCAATTGCCTGAATAAATGTTGGCTATGTATGTTTCTGCATATTCTGTCATGTGTTGAAATTTTACATTTCTTAATGTTGAAACTTTACGTTTCTTTCTGTCCAGTTTTCAAGTGTATCTTGTGCTTATGCTCTGGTTAACAATACTCAACCTCTGCGGAGGCTGGGCATGTCCCTGATGGCTGGAGCTGCCTCCTCTCTCACACCTGCAGCTCATCTTATCATCAGCTCAACCTTAAATACTCTGGTCTGCTCTCCACTCGCTGCCATTGATTGTTTTCAACTCCATAACGTGATAGATGGCTGACCTGCTCTTAGCGCTCTCAGTGACTATTTGCATGTATGTATTTTTGCTCTTTCTCCATTCCAACCTTGGCTTCATCAACCTCTCCAGTGTTGGTTTACCTCCATGCCCTAGCTCCACAAGCCACCCTGCCACCCAGCCTCCCACACCTCTGCCACCAGCTTCAACTCAACTTTGGACCTTCTCAGCCTCATTCCACCAGTGTCTCCTCTCAAGCCACAGCTGACATTGCGGTGAGCCCGGCTACCGCGCCAGCTGACCCACAGTCTGAGCCTACACCTGCGTCTCCTCCTCCTGTGTCCCCACTGAGCCGCTGCCGACTCCGCTGTCAGCCCCACAACTTCACCTGCTATCACAGTCCAAGCCAGCTACTACTACCTCTGCACTCCACTTGAGTTTGATTAATACATTCCTTTAAACCTTTTTGGTTGTCCGCATTTGGGTCCTGCTTCAAACACCTAATCGTCACACAATGTTTATACGCAGTCTTGAACCGTGGTCATTGGCTTACATTGGAGCATTTCAGGCTTGCAAAAACATTAAGTGACAACATTTTGTCCTGGCAACCGGGCTGGGCTTATAATTGTAGTAGTGATCTCGTCACTCACTTAAGATTTTCACATCCAGCTAAATGGTGATATTTTTAAACATCAGCTGCTAAATATGGCCCATAACCCAACTTTAACAACAGTTAGTTTGACTGTATTAAATGCCAGTAGTCCATTTTCAGATCAGCCGACCCACTTTTCAAACTCTCAGTATCTTATTTCAGGACTCGAGTCTAGACCAAACACAAAAGTCTGAGCGGGAAGTGAAACTGTATCTCCAGGTATGAAAGGGCAGATTATGTTGCTTTGGTCCTGTTCTGGTTCCCTGAAAAAACTCTTTTATATTCAATGGCCAGTTTTATTACCATGCCTTCTTATTAATGCAAACACCTTCAGATTACATAAATTGTGCACTCCAAGTCAATAAGAAGTGTTGGGGACTTCATGCAGTAGTAGTTTCACTACATTTTGCAGTATATCTCAGTGTAGCTCAGCCACATTCACATTTACAGAGTGATTCAAGTAGATAAAACTTTTTTGTGGTATAAAGGAGAGGAATTATATTTTTTACTGTAATTCAAAGGTGACGTTCCCTGAACCTTACAAATTAGAAGTGGGATGTTAGATGTTTTCGTTTATGTATTATCCGTGAACTTTTGCAATAAACTCACTGTCATTTTTTTGCTGGCATGTGATGTTTTTATATTTTTGTATATTGTCAGTTTTGTTCTTGTTTGCTTTAGTTAATCAGGCAGATATACTGTATGTCTTCCTATCATAGCTTTGCCGGAGTTCGTCTTCTTCCACTGAAAAGTATTTGGTATTTTGCTTTCAAATTCACTTTTCCAACATTGTCAGTAGGTCCTGTTTCTACTGAACAATCATTAGAATGAATGAGCTTGGCAAAAGACATAAGCTGAGGAAACATATGTATGCAATAATATTATCGTTAAATGGTAAGTGCCAGAGCATTCTACAACACTGCTGTTGACCAGGGTCATGTCAATGGATATTGGCAGTAGAACACTCACAATCTTCCTTCTGAAATGTTGAGTAGAAGTATAATGTGCACATATTTAAGTAAAATACACATACTTCAAAACTGCACTGTAGCACGGTACCAGACTTGATCAGCACGTGTGGCTGGAAAATGTGCAGGATGGTGCAGAGAAGTCAACATTAGGACCAAAATCTCTGCAACATTTGGAGGTGCTCGTATCCAAGAGTGTACATTCCAGGTTTTCAGTGAAATCCGAGACCTTTCCTGATGTTCAGCAACCTGTGGGAATGTGACAGCACCTGACAGCACCAGTCTGCCCTGAGATACTGAGGCCTGTAATTGACACAAATAAAGTGCCATTCACACAGTTAGTTAATTAGAGCAGATCCAGTCAGAAATGACTGACTCTGAGGTAATAATGTGTCCATGTGAGTTACTGATGACAGAGCTGCTTTGTCAGTTGCTTTATGGCTGAAGAAGAAGGACTTCTAGGTCTCCGAGTTGAAATATGGTGCAGCACTTGTTATTTGTTAGCTAGTGATCATTTCACCTATCAACTCCTGCAGATTTATCACAGCCAGGCAGGTGTAAATCCGTACTGATTGGAACACTCACTGAATAAACAGTCCACTGTTTTCCTGTGGAAGTCATGGAGTGGTGTCGCTGACTGATTTAAAGTCCAGGTTGTGTCAACAGTCTGACTCTGCTGTGGTTATGCAACAGTTATTTAGGCCTCCAGGAACTCAGTACAACTAAAGTGAGCCTGTTAGAGCTGACGCAGGGTGCTGAGGTGACAGCTGCTTCCTGTTCCTGGTTTACAAGCTGAATGCTTGGATATCCACAGACCTATTAAGTGATAAAGCTGTCAGTTCGGAGCTTAGCAGAGCATCTCAGAGGGGAACAGGGAGAGCCTGATGCTAACAGGGTGCTTGCTTCAGTGTATCAAAGGCCTTAACTGCACTTTGGCCAAATAACTATGGGACTCATTATATTTGTCATGATGTGTTATAACTGTTACTTGGGAGGCTATAGTTTGTACACTCAGTGGTTGAGTCTTTCTACTAAGACAAATGCAGATCTTTTACAATAATGGAACAAACTTGTCTTTGACTGTACAGGATGAAACTAAATTTTCTCTAGACATCAGTGTAATTCCATATTGTTTGTTGTCTATAACTCACTGGAAAGCTGATAAATATTCCTTGTGTCGACTCCCATCCTCACCTTGATCTGTTGACCTGGTCCCTGCTGCCACCTGGTGGCCACAGACAGAATGATTCCATTATACTTCAGAGAGACAACTGATAGGACAGAAACACATCCTCACTGATGTATTGTTGTTAGTATGTGCCATATTCTATCATTTAGTATCAGCAGAATTTATTTGCAGCATTAACTCAAAGAAGATTAAAACAGCTTGACACGTTACCATACAAACACATTATTATACAGCAAATATATAAGTGCAGAGAAATTACAACAATTCAAGATTGAAAATTAATTGTCATGCTACAAAGATTGTATAATGAAATTACTATTGTACTTCTCTAAGCTAAACACACAACAAAGCAAAAACTATACGGACTCATTAATAAATAATATAAAAATTAAGAAGTCAGAAAAATGATTAGACTTAATCTTGTGCAACACCAACAAGACTCACAAATGAAAATCATTATAGTCTAGTTATTATTTTTTTCTTTCTATGGTTTAGTCTTAACTTTAACTAGGTCTGGGAAGAATGTTTGTTGAATTTTTTTCAACAAACTGTTTTCTCCTTTCGGTTTGGATGGAAGGGACCTCCATTATATGAAGAACTGATGATTGATGACTGATGTCTCTCTAATGTATGACCGTCTGACTGAAACCTATACTGGGGGAAGGCTTCACATACCCCCACATCTGTCAGATAAATAATTGTAATGTAACGTTCACTTTCCTGCACCTTTTTTGCAGTCAAACAGTTCAGTGAAACACAGAGGAATGTGCACACCTTAACTTTCAGATCACTGTACCAATACAAACTGGGTTCGTCCTGCAGAAGCCGGGGACATGCAGCCGATGGAAGATCTGGAGAGTGCACTCGGTGAGCCTGCTTCCACTTCTCTGAAGGATGAGAAAAGCATTGACAGAACCTGAGAACCTGTTGCCTTTGTCTTTGTCTTTCACTCACTTCCGCATTAAATCCACACGATAGCTAGATCAAGATCTTTACTTCAGGAGGTTTTGGTCCACAGGATCCTCAGAATCAACAAAAATGAAAAGTTCCTTGTTGCAGCTTTAAGATGTGATGACAATAACAGCAATAACACTCTAACTTTTTGTGGTGTTTTCAGTTTTCAGTCTGGCCTGAAGAAGACGTCAGGGTCCTCAGTGACCAACACTGAAAGTAGCTGACCAGCTATGTAGTTAATGACGAGATCTTGAATTAATTATATCGTTATCTCGGGAAAACAAAGTTTTGTTATCTCAAGATCTCAAGGAAATGATCCCGTTATCTCAGGAAAACGGCAGTTGTAATTTTGAGATAATAACTCGAGATCTCAAGAAAACAAATGAAATTAACTCGTTATCACGGAAAAACGGAGGAAATAAAATGTATGAATGCATGGCCCTTTAGGGCTTCCGTAGAGACAAGAGCCAAAGCTCAGTAAACATTAAGTATCAGAAACAACAGCAGGCTTTTAACTGCAGAGGTTCGTCAGTGGGAAATGTTCCTTATACAAGGTAAACAAATAAAACAAAAACACTAACAAACAATATGTCTCAATATGTTCTGCAAAGAAGAAGCGTCAGAAGAAGATTAGTTTCCGACGCGTCTTCTCCTGGATGAGGAAGACCTTCAGTTTATGTGTTACCTCTGTTGATGATTCTTTCTGTCTGTCGCTCATTCTACCTGTGATTCTCTCATTCAGTCAATAAAAAATGAGATTGAAGTTTAGAAAATTGACTCATGACGTTCATTAGGCTAAAATATACCACTAGTAATCAATATTTCCTCAGTGTTGGTTTCAGGTTGATATGTGAAGCTGAACTACTCAGTACTTTTATATGTGTCTGTCACAGAGACAAGCTCACAGAGAAATAACAGCTTTTTTCAGCAAATAAAAAAAAAACACAGTACACAACCTGCTCTGCACCGAACAGCAGACAGACACAGTTGGAGACTAGCTATCGTAACGGCATGACAGTTCTGTGGGTCGTCCCTTAACTTCAATGGAACAGAGTTTAGGAATTTATTTATTCTCTATTTATTTTTATATTATTTTTAAAAAGGGCACACTAATGTCGAGAGCCCTCAACTTCTCATGTTTTGGGGATGTTAGCAGCTTGTAATTCTTGTACTGTAACTGTGATCCAGCCACACAGGGCCGGCTGTAGCCATTTTGGTGCCCTAGGCGAGATTAGGATTTGGACGCCCACCACCACAATATACAGACAACAGCCATCGGAAACATCATCAGCAGTTAAATTATTTCTTAAACAAAAACACTGAATAAAACAGCACAATAGACAATGCCCACAGTGACTTACAACTAACAGAACTCACCTGCTACAGGCTGCGTTTCATTGGAGGTAGGTGGCGTGCTGGATGTGGTGGTGGTGCTGCTGCTGCTTGTTGCCTGACCTGCAGCTGTATTCAAACATACAGTACATCCATACTGTAACACCACTGCATTAAGTCTGTTGTGTCATTCTACTTCATGTACAAATAAGCTTCATTTAATTTGACTAAGACCTGCATTTAATTAGTAACAAGGTTTAACTGTAACATTCAGTAATAATGAAAATAACAACAATGAAATAATAATAACATAGCAAAGCAAATCATTTTCTGAACTTAAATGCTTCAGAGAGTGGTGTAGATGGCAGATTAGTGGGCCCTCCTCCAGCAGCTGTTGGAGGCTTCTCCAAAAATGACCTGAGTGCATCTGGACAGTTACAGAGTAGATTAGCCTGATTATTACTGTACAAGCAAAACATGTATCTGCAGCAGACAGAGAAGGACAAGCAACTGCTGCAGCCTGCACACTACTACTGGCACCAGTGGGTCAACATAACACACTGTTACCTACTTGTGATTATGCTTTAGGAAAATAAAAGGGGTTGTGCTATAACTAAATAGTTACACATGCCATACAATATGGGTAATTATTTGTCCATATTGGTCGGAGAATTTCAGCACAGTGTCAAACAGTGTAGGCAAGAGGAGGAACACTGAACAGCAGCAGCAGTTAACCAGACAGCAGCAACAGTTAGCAAAATGAGCTAACAGATGATTTATAAACATCCCTAGCAGCTAATGTAGCTTCATTATCTAGCATTATTAGCTTCAGTTGTGCTCATAAGTTTACATACCCTGACAGAATTTGTGATTTTTTGGCCATTTTCAGAGAATATGAATGATAATACAAACATTTTTCTTTCACTCATGGTTAGTGGTTGGGTGAAGCCATTTATTATCAAACAATTGTGTTTGCTCTTTTTAAATCATAATGACAACAGAAACTACCCAAATGATCCTGATCAAAAGTTTCTGTTTCTTTGTCACTCAGTTGCCTCCTAAAACATTCTTTATGCTCTTTGTCATCTGTCTTTATTAAGGTCATGGTACTGATTCCTTCAGTTACTCCATCACTGTTCTCATCAGTGCTTTGTCTCAGTCGGAGAGAATGGCAGCCAGATTGACTACCTATATCGAGCCAACTGACAAAGTAGTTGAACGTCAGCTAAAGCAGAGAAGATATTTGAAACTCAGTGAGCTGGAGTTAGAAAACATGCATGTGGTAACAGATCATCCTCTAACTCTAACCTAGCCACGAGGGAAACTCAGTATTTATTTAATGGAATAGTTCAACATTTATTATCTGGAGCTGCCAATTTAGCTTAGCTTAGCTTAGCTTAGCTTAGCTTAGTGCAAAGACTAGAAACACAGGGTTACAAAAAATCATGAAAGTATTGAGTATTGAGCTTCACATCCAAATCTCGTGAAGCTTAAGAATATGCAACAATATGCTGCAAGACATCATTCTCATCTTAACACTGTTGTCAGTAACAATACATCAGGTTAGTTCAAAGTGACTGAAGGCTCTCTGAGAACAATATCCATTTACTTAAAGGTGCAGTATGTAAGAATTGTCCACCCTTTAGATTTGTATATATCTTATCAGACTATAATGACTTTTTTTCTTGTATTTTATTTCAAACTATGTTGATGTATTTCAGGTCGGTTGAGTTTTTATGTTTTCAATTGATGAACATATTTCTGTGTGCTGTCCTGCTGTCCTGCTGCTGTGACACATACATTTCCCTGTTTGGCATCAATACACTATAGAAACAACACAGAGTACATGCTGTCTAAATAATGTAAATCCCACTGGTGATGGTGTGCAGGACATTAAATTCATGTCCTTCCATGGACACCGCTCTGATTTAAAGGTGCTCTGTGTTTACATGTATTAATCACTTTTTTATTAATCATATGTGAGCAGATTGTAACGTGACCTTCCTGTCTCTCTCTGCTGTCTATACAAGCCTGAGGATGTTTGTTTTTAAAGCTGCTGGACTGTGGATTTCTCTGTGAAGGACTCGGCTCGGATTTTCCAAGTCATTCCTAAGGACGTGACCTCATGCACGTTCCTGAGTGCCTCGTCTCAGTGGCTAATGTTAGCTTAGAAATGGGGTCCACTAACTCAAACTAAGCTTCAGCACCAGCTTCAGCACTACACATATGTTATTTAAATGTAATCACAGGTGCAGATGTTTAACTGCACAATAAACAGATGAACTCTGTGTTTCTCCTCCAGTTGGTTCAGTCTCTACACGTTCTGTCTCATCACATCCTCTTCTACAACCTCAGCTCTCCGGGGCAGAGCCTTGATCTCTTCCTGGTAGCTTTCCACCCCAGTCTGAAGATCCTGATCACAGAGACCCTGCTGGAGAACAGGTCAGCCCCCCAAAACTCTCACTGGTCCATTCCACTGGCTGTCAGAGTCTCCAGACGACGGGTCATCACAAACGATTATTTCTCATCTGTTAGCCTCAGAATGACTTTAAACTGTGTGTTGATTTAAGGTTTGTAGAGTTGTGCTTTTACTGAGTGAAAGATGCCACATAATAAATGATCTGATTATCATTTATAGATCAGATTATTCAGTAACATTTTATTTTACAGGGTCATAATTTCTGAGGATATTTTCAGGACTTACTTTGGCTCTAATTAAAGCACAAACTGGAATTTGTTTGGGGGAAAAAACATTTTAAATCCAAGTAAACAAACATTTATATAATTATTATCACGAGACAATGAACCAGAACAGACTGGTTCAGAAAATGACTTCACTTCACTATAATGAGCCTTTAAAACCAGGAAACACTCATGACATATCCCCATACCAACTTTTGATTAATGTTTGATTATTCATCAGACACCTGAATATCTGTACGAGTTGAATTTGATATTTCCACATTTTTTCAGCTGAACACTTTCTCTAACTTTGCTTTAATTAATAACTGCTCTCAAAGTTCCTTCTAAACCCTCCAGAGAAATTATTCATAAATTGTATAAATCAAAATGTGTAAAATAAAGCATCATTGATTGTTCTTCTTCCTATTGGTTGGGTAACTATGATGTAACTACAGGCTGTCATGGCATCATGTGTCTCCCTCTGATGTTTTCAGTCCAACATGGAGGACAGAAGCTCTCAGTAATCAGAGTGAGTTGAAGATTCATATTTTATCTACTTCATGTTGCCCTGCTGTGTGTGTTAGGCTCTAAACTGTGTGTGTGTGTGTGTGTTCAGCTATTCCTCCAACCCCCTCCAAACTAGCCTCCAAAAAGGTTCAGGGGTCCGGCTTTGGCATATGCTGTTTGCTTTTTGTGGTTTTGTGATTTGCCATTAACGTGCTAATACTTGCTTATTAGCTGTGCCCTTGTATCAAAAACACAGCCTTAAGAATTATAAATGGTGCTAAATAAAAATGGAAGATGACAATGTACAAACAAATCTTTTATTAGCAAAATCAATATATCATACATGCATTTGATCTGTGGATTACTGTAAGTAGGCTGTTGTTTTCTCAGTTCATCGTCAAATTTGTATTCATAATGATATTTCCTCAAAAAGTGAATGTTAACCTCCTGTGATGGAAAATGCAGGACAGCACTGTGGTGTGTGTTTGGTCAGTGTTGAACCCTGTTTGTCTCAGCGCTGAGGGACATCTGATATAAAATAGACACACAGCAAATAAAAGTTAGATCAAAGGATTATCTTATTTTTAAAATATCTGAATACAAAACAGGATTCACTTCTTCGTCTTTGATCGATTTTACAAAGGGAAGCTGCAGTGTCTTTAGTTATAGAAGCCTCTCCAGTACCAGCAGGTGCAGTTCAGGCCTGAAGCTATGAGCAGGATGACCAGCAGGGTGATGAACAGGCCTAAGCCGATGATGGTGGCAGCGACGGCCCAGACCAGGGTCCTCTTGGACATGTCGATCAGGGGTGAGTTGAGGGCCATCCGCACCCTGCGCGCCCGCCGGCGGTCCTGAGGGGGGTACCGGGCCAGGTTGACACTCTCCATGCCCAAAGAGCGGACCAAGCACGCCCTCTGGTGGCTCAGCTGGTCAAAGGTGTGTTTACCGTGGTAGCGGCCCATACCACTCTGACCTGGAGGGGTCAAACACAGTCCCCAGTCAAGTGTTTTGAAATGAAAAACTGCATTTTAAAGTTCTACGATATGATATATGAAGAATGTCTGATATTCAGTATTCATAAGTCCTGCAGGTTGGGTGTCAGTGAACTTCTCACAGCACTACCACCCAGTGTGAAAAGCTAAAGATCTGGAACAACTTCTCAGGACACACGAGTAGATTTCTGACCCAACTTGACTCCAGGTGAAGAGGCAGAGGAAAGTAAGGAGAAACTGCACTAGATGTGTGAAATCATGGATACACCACCGCGACAGGCTGAAGGGGCTTTTCCTTTCTTCTTCCATTTTTCTTTTTGTACACTGACTCACTTAGCTGAACAGCCAATCAGAGTGATTTCTCTCACCAAGGGCTGACTAGTGCCAACAATGCGGGACACACCACAACAACTAGAGCCACAGACGCTCACCACTGGCCCCAACCTTGGCTGGTGTGGCAGGGCTCTATGACACAGTGGTGTACTACCGTTGCATCAGATTGGTTTGTGTACTTTTATTTAAAAGAAATAGCATTGGAGCTTCACTAATTTATTATCACCTTATCACCAACTCTGCAGCTCCTCAGAGCTTTTTAGTTTCTTTCATCGTTGTTTTTGTTTTACAGTCACTGTACGTCTCCCATTTGTGTTGTTTCCAGCCACCCTTCAGTTTAAAAATATTAAAAAAGTACTCTACCTGCCCAGGACTGAAAAGCAGACAGACACAGTTATCTGGTGAACAGTGGAGAGCATGTTGGTCTTTCATATTTGTCAGGTGGACACAAACATGACTCCAAATAAATACTAATGTTGCTGTCTGTCTGGATGAGTAAACAGATTTGCCATAACAGCTTTATGTGATAGGCTAATATGTCCATGTTGTGTTTGCTTGTTCCACTAGCCAAAAGAGGACAAAGAAAAGCCATAACACCTTTTGAAGCTGCTGACATGGTGGTGACTGCAGACCTGTCAGTATGTTTGGATGTTTTCTGCACACCAGTGGCCAAAAAAAGATGAATTCATCTTGAAGTGAATTTCAGTTGGAAGAGAAAAGGAAAAGATCTGTGTCCATCTCCTTTTATGTAATTAATAGGAGGTGGTCTTAAAATGACTTCATCCAAACAGAGCCTGTAACTCATCGCTGCATCACTGCATATTGCTGTTGCTTCCAGTGTTGGAAAAAAGTATCAAAGGTCATACAAGTAAAGATATTGTGTTCAAAACGTCTCAAAGTATCTGATATTAAATGAACGTAAGGAGCAAAAGTACAAGTTAAAGTAAATGAAAGCAGTAAGTCTACAAGTATTAATGTATATGTACAGTATATACTGTAAACTAAGAGATTATCAGCCTGGTTGATTATATCTGATATTCATCTTTTTTCTGAATATCAGAATCAGCGTTTGTTTCTTTTTTATTCTGATAGCTGATGAATTTAAAAATGTGCTACTTTGGCTCTGGTGCAGCATGAAAACTGCAAAGTAACTAAGGTAATCAAGCACATATAGTGCAGTAACAGTACAATATCTGCCTCCAAACACATGGTGTGTAACAGAAAATCGAAAAGTACCTCAAAATTGTACTTACGTACAGTACTTGAGTAAATGTATTTATTACCATTCCATCACTGGGTGCTTCCCACCAAAAGTCCTTTGCTTTCTGCAAGTTATTGTCCAAAAATACCATAAATCATTCTCATCTGCAGCCAGTATTGTTTTCTATTTCTGGGGCTTTTTATCAATATTCCTCCTCAGCCAGTACAGGAGGGGAAAAACAGTTCACTCCTAATGATGAAGGAAGTGAACATACACACAATAATGCTCTTTGAGTCTTACCAACACCACCAAACGGGAGAGAGTTGAGTGTGTAGTGCATCATAACGTCATTGACCGTTACTCCTCCACTTGTGGTCTCCTCGATCATCCTTTTGATTGCCTTAGAGAGACAAGAGGAGAAGAAAGATTAAAAAAAGAGTTTCATACACATTTTAAACCTCCTTGCTCCCGTTTTTTCCTCTCACCTTCTTATCAGAGCAGAAGATGTAGAGGGCCAGAGGTTTCTCTCTCTCGCCGATGAAGCGGATGGCATCGTCCATGTCACTCACAGTCACTATGGGCAGCAGAGGGCCGAAGATCTCCTCCTGCATCAGCCTGGAGTGAGGGGGCACGTCCTTCAGCACTGTCGGGGCTGCATGTGGAACATCAGTGTTCATTGAGAAGACATATAGATTTCAACACAATACTCTGACTGATTGACTACCTCACTGTATCTTCCTACCAATGTAGCGCTGCGAGGCATCACTCTGTCCTCCCACAACAGGAGTGTAACCCTCCATCAGACTCATGACTCTGTTGAAATGATGCTGGTTGATGATTCGGCCATAGTCCGCTGAGCATTTGGGATCAGCGCCATAAAATTCCTGGGATGGATCAAAAGGCCTAGATGAGACTCCAGACTGTGCAGTTTGACTTACAGTAAGATGTTAGCTCAGACAGGTTTAGAGGTCGGTACCAGCAGAGTTTGTCGGATGCATTCCACGACTCGGCCCTGGATGCACGGTTCGCACAGGATGTAGTCTGGAGCGATGCACGTCTGACCGCAGTTGACAAACTTTCCCCATGTGATGCGACTGCACACAGAGCAGGTATTTCAGTGTTTGAGGGGGTCATATTCAGGCACACAGCAAAAACTGTATTGGCCTAATTTCTTGTCAAAATATCTCATTACACTGAATATAAGACTTGATCGCCCAATAAGCAACATTTTCAGTGAGATATAGAGACTTGCTTTTAGAAATCTCAAATTTAAAAAAATCCATTTTTACTTGTTCCAATAGCAAAAAAACAACATTATATTCATATTTCGACCTTGAATGAACAGGATTTCTCTGGTTTGAACACTGTTGGAAACATTTGGGATAATGTAAGTACACAACTCAACTAAATACACAACTAAGGTCGTGTCAATTTCAGACATTTTAATGCAGAATTCTTACATATGTCTTCCTGCTGCTTCCTCTTTGCTCTCTTTGATTAAAGTGCTACAAAGTGCTGTATTCTTAGCATTAACCATGAGGCCTAATTACTCAACCAACCAGTAATGGCACGTTGCCCTGTACATTTTATTCAGCTCTGTACATGACTGCTGGTGTTATGGGCTGCTCTGATGAGTGGTGTGTTACCGGCAGGCGATTCTGATGTCACAGTCCTTGTCGATGTAGCAGGGGCTCTTCCCTCCCAGCTCCAGGGTCACTGGGGTGAGGTGGCGAGCTGCAGCCGCCATCACCAGTTTGCCCACTGTGCTGCTTCCTGTGTAGAAGATGTGATCGAACCTGAGCCTCAAAAGCTCCTGGGTCTCTGACACGCCACCTGTCACCACTGGGTACAGATCCTGGAAATCCACAGCAAAGATCCAAAACTAAAATGTTAACTGGGCCAGTGTTCACTTTGTCAAAGAGAACTATGATAAAAACAAAATTGTCAACAACCTTATTTAAAACAAAAATGACACACTGACTAGCTGAAAACAGACCTCTGATAATAAAAACAATGACCGAATGTAGGCCATGCTTTGCTTTCGTTGATGAGACAAGATGCCACTAAAATGTCAGTGTTGGGCTATTGGAAATCTAAAGAATGCATGATGACCCCCCCCACTGTGTCTCTGTCCATATAACATGATGCCTTCAATGCAAAAAGGGCTTGGTCAGAAAAAATGAACAGATCTATTCTATCCATCTATAATTCGACAGAAAGGAAAACACAATGCAACGTGATACACATCGACAACCTCGAATCCAGAGACATAGAAGTGCATCACAGCAGCTGAGCAGAATCCAAGCTGCGACTAGTAGTAGGAGCGGTATGGCAGACAACACAGAGAACAGTCTGCTCTGAGACCGGGCAGTGTGAGTGTTTGGATCTCAGTTTCTCATGCTCCGTGTTGGAAAGCCATATCACCAGCATACGTATTGACTGATGCCTATGTTGTTACCACAGCGACCCATGCAGATAGGTACAGTATGTGACGTCTGGACACAAAAATCCAATCTGATCACTTGTGAATAACAGTGCTGTCTGTCCTAAAGATCTGTTTTGAAAAACAAATCTGATTTTCCTGCTGTTTGAGCATAACATTAGAGTCATTAAATTAGGCCTAGTTCAAACATTTTATATCTTATATCTGCATTTCTGTAAGATGTGATGCCTCTTCACTCTGATCTTCTCTGTTTTACTGCTGATTATCTTGTGTGTCCTGCCCTCTTCCAGGTCACCACGGTGGAGAGGAGGTCGTGTGCTCAGTCGTCTCCTGGATCCACATACTTTACATATATTATAATTTGTATCAGATATTCTGTCAATGCAATTTCTAAACTGTGACTTTGTTGTTCTGTTCTGTACATGTGACATCTATTGCATGTCTGTCCGTCCTGGGAGAGGGATCCTCCTCTGTGGCTCTTCCTGAGGTTTCTTCCATCTTGTTTTTTCCCTGTTAAAAGGGTTTTTTTTGTTTTTTTTTCTCAACATGTGAAGTTTTTCCTCACTTGAATCGACGGTCTAAGGACAGAGGATGTTGTTCACTGTACAGATTGTAAAGCCCACTGAGGTAATGTGATTGTGATTTTGGGCTGTATAAATAAAATTGATTTGAAAGGTAATAACTTTTGTTGAATAAAACTAGACTCAAACTATGATGGATGACTAAAATGTGACTAAAGACATATCAAGCATGGCTGAGACGCTCCTGACACATTCAAGATGATGTTAGCACTTGGGAAGGATGAGTCACTGCTGATGGAGGGAGTCCCCTCACACTGGCCACTTGGCCCTAGAGCAGAACATATCTATGATGTACTGTACTGTGTTGGCACAAGGCTTTAACGTTACAGCAGCTCAGACCATTACTCCATCAACAATAGCAGCTGGTGTTCAGACCTTGTCCAGATAGCGGGGCAGCAGAGCCCGGAGGAGGAGGGACGAGTACTCGCTGAGCTCGGACGGCTTCACCACAGCTGCATTGCCTGCAGAGAGAGAACACGAGTTTGTGTGAGTGGAATGAGATCACTGAGTGACGCAGAGCTCACAAGTAGGAGGACAAGAATGCAGCAAGGCTGAGGATGCTGTCAAACTCCAGTTCACACCAGGATATTTGTCTCTCAATATCCTCAGACTTGTGCTGCAACATACAAGTTTGACCAACGTGCATATTTAAGGCCACTAAGTAACATTTTAATTGACTCATATCTAAATATGTGATGCTTATCCCTTCAACAGGGTTTATTTATTACAGTATTTACCACAAAAAAAGAATGAAAATTTTTAAAAGCTCAGTCAAATCAATGAATCAAAGCAAAGCTGAATAGGTAATAGCAACACTTGGAGCTAAAGAATACATTTTCATTGTTTTACTAGTTAAAGTTATTAGTTAACTACCTGATAGAAACTGATGGATAAAAGCTATGCTGCTATGCTATGCTGCAAAAAAACAGATGGAGAAAACCCAGCAATGTGTTCACAGACCATCCTGAAGTTAATGTTTTTTAAATCAATTTTACTTCTTTAAAATTGTTCTGTTTGATAGCAGGAAAATGTTTAGAATTAATGCTGCTCAAGCTTTAAACCTGCATTAATGGGTTTTTTTAATCAAGTGTGGGCAATGTTGTTGTTAATAATAACATTCTGTCTTTTTGTGCTCTGTTTTGGTCTCCATCAACTCGATAAATGCTCCACTGTCCCCCAGCTAGTCTCTAACTGTGCGTGTCTGCTGTTTGGTGCAGGGCAGCTAGTTTACAGAGGGCTTACACAACACAACAGTGAAGCTGCAGACAGAAAAATGTAAAAAGAAAAAAAAGAAAAAAAAGAAAAAAAAGAGTTGAGAATATTCTTCTCAGAGCTGAGGGGACTGAAGAGTTGGTTATTTACGATGAGTTTGTCACTATGAGCGACACCTTTCAGTGATCCGATCGATTGTTCCTGCACAATTTTTCATTATAGCAGCTTTAAAGTTAGAAAACAATTTTCTATGCTGACATCTTTTATACACAATATATTTCACTGAAGCGCCAAGATGCAACATAGAGTGAAATATTTGAGCCAAGTTGTTAATATTGTTGCATCATTTAATCAGATAATAGTATTCTAAATGTCTGGAGTCTGTGTTTGCACACTCTCCCTTAGTTAACCTGACACATTTAATATAATGAAAATCTTTGGGATCTCCGCTAGGATTTAAAGGCCTACATATTCTTGGACTGTCCACACAGGGGTTGTCTCTAAACTTGTCTGAGACGTCTTTTCTGTGTACAGGCTGTGATGTCTGGATGACTTCTCTGTCACTCTTCTGAAAATCACTGAGGGTAAGTGAGGGGAGGGGGGTTACATCTTTATAATCTCAGTTTTGAAAATTACAAGACCGTCCCTTACATTATTAATATTTTATTTGGACCTTACCTTTGACTTAGAAAAAAACTACAACACCGTCCCTCTTAAATGCCAAAATATAGTTCTAGATCGGTACAACTCTTACCACCACTATCACTCAAAAGGGTAAAGCATGACACATTGAAACCCTAACCCTAACATTACTCAAGCACATTATATGAATTTGGGGTGTAAAAAATGATTTGTTAACATTTCCATTTGTTGTTGCACAGGCTAACATGTGACAATTAAACCTTTATCCTTTTATTAGTGCATGGACTTTGGTAACTTCACATAATCCCCAGAATAGCTCCACCCGTCTTGAACCTGAGCACAGGTCTAATCAGCAACGACTGAAAACACGTGAGGATGTGCAGGACTGTCAGGATCCATTTCTGTGGTGTCAGACTGACAGTTCTCACTAATAAAGATGGCGTTTACATGATAATTTACTAGCAATGGAGGTCTACTAAATGTAAGTAAGCTACTGAGGGACAGGAGACAGAAAAGCCCTCTACCTGAAGCAATAGCTCCAACCAGGGGCAGCAGGGTGACAGCCCAGGGGTAGTTCCAGGCCCCAACGATGAGCACCACTCCCAGGGGCTCCGGCTGGATATAAACCTCATCTCTAATGGTGAGGAGGTTTTTCTCGACCGGCCGTGGAGCTGCCCACTCCCCCAGCTTCTCTACAGCCAGCTTGATCTCATTCTCAATGCCAATCAGCTCCAAGAGCGGTGTGTCGTACTGGCTCTGCAGGACAGTCAACATATTACATAATATAATATAATATTACATACACATAATACATGTTACATGCAGCAGTGCACCGTATCTCCACTCACCCTGTTGATGTCTTGTTTGAGAGCAGTGGAGATCTCAGTCTCTTTCTCAGTGATCATCCTCTGCAGGGCGTGAAGCTGCTGCAGTCTGAACTCCACAGGCCGAGTCCTGCCGCTCAGGAAGGCCTCCTTGGCCCGCTGCAGCGCCTGCCTCTCCATACACACAGCCTGAGGACAGCTGAGGGATTCTGCAACTGTAGACACGTGAGGCAGCAGGCTTGACTGTTCGGAATATACACTGACAACAGCAGTGACAAGAACTGACATTTAAAGGGTAAATCCACCAATTGTTCACATTAAAGTGTGTTTACAGGTGTTGGGGAGTACTACTGCATGTGTGAAAAACACAGTATAAAGTCTTATTATGGCTCCAGAGGAAGCTGCATGTAATCTGACAAAGTGCCTACAGTGATGTCACTGTGTGCTGCATTGTGGGTAATGTAGGTGTCAGGTGTTGAAAAGGAAGAACGATGTCTAGATTAAAGAGGTGAATACTCTGGTTCTGCTGTACTGACTTTGATAATTTGTGTTTAACTGTCCATAATGAGTCCAACAGAGTTATAGATGCATCCTGGAAATTACAGGAAGTCGACAAGTCACCATTACTGTGGTGGCATGTCACTACAATATCCACACGTTCACAAGCAAGGTGTCCTTAGAAGTGAAAGATTTTCTACTGTTACCTTTACTTTCTATGCAACAATGTCTAGGTAACCAGGCAGAACCTGTGCAGGTGTCAGCGGCTCCAACAGCCATGGCAAACTTCAACTTTGGAAAAACACTGAAAATGAAAACTATACTTCAGATGAGAGCCGCTGTCTGAGACCATACACTTTACATAGATTCCCTGGGCAGGCAGAGGGCCAAGGTGTTCGCTGGAAGTTGATCATAAGATATTAGAAGTTTGATTATTATCAGTTAATTAATATCAGTTTTATTACTGTAATTTGACCCTCTATGAATTTAAAAAATGTTTTTAATTCAATGCAGCTCTTACTATGCTAGCTGGCTGGTGACGTAATATTACACAGTACTTCTTCACAAATGTGACGAACAGACAAGTTTTCTGTTTTCCCCTCATCTGTTCAGGCTGTTGTCATTACCAATGTCTAATGTGTAAGACCTGAATAACATTAAGATAACTATCCACATGAGGTACCCTTGTCAGTAACTGGGGGCCACTGTCTATCATCTTTGAACCAGTTACCCATGCTGCTGTCACTCAGCAGGCAGCAGCAGACAGAGCTGCCGCCTCAGTCGTGGCAGTGAGATGGCAGAACACACAAATCAATCCCTGCACTCATCTGTAGGAGTGCAATGCTGGACCAGTGGAAGTTTTTCAAAACCTGGCGCCTTCATTACCCACAATGCAACTTGTCACTGAGTGACACCACAAGAGGCAATACATACAGCTGACAGCTTCTTTTTAAACATTTGCAGTAAGACTCCCCAAGACCTGCAATTTGTGGTTATGCTTTAACAATGAACCATCAAATAATCCTGGTCTAACTTCTACATGATCCAGAGCCCTCACCACAGCCCATCTAATGAGCTGCAGGGGCACACAGCAGCAACAGCACTTACATGACAACACAGAGGGGACATAAATGATTGTTCAACAGTCTTGTGCAGTGGCACAGCGTGTAGTTACTCAACCTGCCAGCCTTTAAGACACTCTGAGTCGGGTAAACACAAAACAACTGTTATATACAAAAAATAAAACAAATAAAACAAATATAATGTTGTTTCCTATGGAACCCAGAGTTTGGATTTTCTTTGGTCTTACTAGATGAATTTCCCATGCAGGTGTCACACTGACAACAACATCAGAAGACCTCTGCTGAACCCCTCCTGCATGTCGTCCTTCATGATCCTCATATCTTCAGTCATGACACTTCACAGTAAACACGCTTGTAAATCAGCTGTATCTGAAGCTGTTGCTCAGGCTCAGGCTGCTGTGACGTGCTGTCAGTGACAGTACTTCTGGCCGACTGATATTTGCAGCCGCAACTTTTGAAACGCTGCTGCACGTCAGAGCCCGACGAGGCTTCACTGCTGGTGTGCTCTCAGGTCATACAGATGACAGGCTGCATTAATAAATCATTTACAGCACGTGTTCTTTTTCTCATCGCGTCTTACTTTCATGCAGCACGATTACGAAACGCCACGACATCGATTATTCGATCGCGTTATCAGGTAAAAATCGTTTGATTCAGAAAAACCGGACTATTTAAACTTACCTGTGCTCAGGTCAGACACGCATCCAGTGGGCTCAGGTATCAGAAAATAAAAAATATCAGTTCAATAATCCGCCAGTGGTCTGATGTGGAGCGGTTCAGATGTCCGACACGCTGCAGGTCACACTGACTGACTGACTGGGGCTCATTGTACACTGTTTAACAGTCAGGCTGCTCCAGGATCACTTTACTGACTGTAACCACCAGCCTCACTCTGCCCGCCCCACACACTGAGATCCCTGATAACATGCATCACACCCCCCCACCCTCAAACACACACTCACAGTAGCCTGTTTGAATGAAATCATTGTATCTTTGCTTGTAGCTCACCTGCCTGTGTCTCCTCTTGTGCAGCCATCAGTGGAGCTACCAGCAGGATCAATGTGTCTTAATAACAGCGTTACCAATCATGTCATAAACGACAACAGCCTTGGGATCTTGTTAATGATATGCCACTGTTAAGATATGTATCTTTGTTCAAATTCATCAATCAGTCAAGTACAGAGAGAAAAACACATGACAATGAATGATATTGTTGATGTTTAATTGCAGTAAGTCAGGACCACAAAACTGACACAGACATGATATTCCCTGACTGCATTCCATGTTAAAGGTCATTTGAGTGCATTGATCTTCATTGTGTAGTAAAATGGATGACATTGCTGCTCTGTCGCTGCTTCAGCAGTGAAATGATTCATAATTTAAAAATCGGTGAGTAAAATCTCTATTAATAAGGTTAAAAATGAAAAAGTACAGATTATATTGCTATAAAATTGATTTAAAACAACAACAAAAAAATCAATAGCAGCTTTTGGTGTAACAGAAAACACATATTCTTAAATACATATGTCAGTCAAATATGTCTACATGAGTGAGAAATGATATGGACCAATAAATAACCAGAGTGCTGTATTTCATTATAGGTCAGGAGTCCACCTGGTCCTGCTCCTCGGCCTCATCGCAGGAATCTCTGCAAGAGACACAACACACAAACTCAGTGTCAAGACCCGGATCCAAGCTGTTTGAAATATAGAGATGACAGATAGTTCAACTGAACACAGGAGCACAACAAGTGTGGATGTCAACAAAGGTGGTGGGGTAGACCAAAACAAAAGGGACCATTTATCAGGGAAGAGTGAAGCATGCTGGGTAATTAAAGAGAGGGTAGATGAGGGGGCATTGTGTGGTTAGATTTCCTGGACAACGCCACACTTTGTCTGCCGGAGACAAAGCCATTGTTGTATTAGAGTACGAGTCTGTAGGACTGGGGGTATGTGTGTGTGTGTGTGTGTGTGTGTTTGGGGGGGGGGGGGGTATCTGGGTATCTTGGGAAACTATTTGTTGTTATTTAAAAGGCTGTAAACAGTCATCACACAAATACTGCACTGATGAAAACATACCTCTCGCCTCATAAGCTAATCTTTCTCTTTCATTTGTTATGTGCTAACAAATGCTTCCCGCTATTAAAGACAGAATGATCCCTTCAGTCAATCATTAGAGTACACACCAGGACTGATTAATACTGAATATACACCTCTGTCTTACACCTGAGTGACACAATGGGACACATAGTGTGTAAATTATTAACTTACAGGTTAATAACATCTTGTTATGTAAGACAAGTCATTAGTGACATCTATTGGTGGTCGGGCAAGACATGACTCTTTAGGAGAATGCTGCAACGCTGTCTTGTGGACTATGAAACCTAATGCATTTCTCCATCAGTAAGGGGATGAGGAGATAATGACAGAGACAATTTACATTTTAAGGTGAATGGTTCCTTTAAGGTCTAAGGTGGACAAAAGTCAGAGACTGATGTTTTTTCAGGAATCCTGTGGGTCACCATTCCTACAGGATGGGAGTCAGTTTCACTATTCATCAGGTGACTGGGACGGGACAGGAAAAATGTCAACAGGAGAGGACAGGATGTCAATCATTATAACAATCTGTTTTCATATATAGGTATGCAGTTCTAATAAGAATAAATGCTATTTTCTTTATTTTTAATATTATTGTTATTTTTGTTTATTTGCTCTGGTAGCTGGTATGTTGAAGCCACCTGACCAGTACATGAATTGAGAGGACTGTGGATGAACGACAAGAAGGTGCAGCCACCAAAATGACCCCCCGATAATATGGGATGGGACAGGAATTTTCTTTGACTGTCATGGGTGTGAAATGGTACAGGGGGTAACATCCACTCCTGTGTCACTCCTTAGGCAGCAACAGAACTCTGTTATGTGTGAGGGACTGAACACACACGCAGATACTGTCACTGTTCTATGTCCAGTTTGAAGGTACGCCAATTTTGAATATTTTGGTGCTTTACAACCGTATGATGTATGTATTCCTATGCACAAACACATCTTGCTGCCGGTGCCGTTTAGCAGTACTATGCTCTGCTTCCCTGACGGTGCTACGCGCTGCTTCTCCACACAGGGAGAGAGCTGACGTCATGTTCTGCAGGTAATACACTGCTGAGGGATAAGTACATCATACAACCACACTTCAAAAGACCTCAACTATCATTTTAAGCATTCATTTCTGCTTCTAAAACACGTCAAACAGGATCTGATTACTCATATCATAACAGTGTGTCAACTTAAAGTAATCATGAAAAGAAATAATGTTTCTGTATACAACCTGTTTTCAGGGATACGATTATCCCTCCAGTTATTTAGTAATTGGACCTACAGTAAGGTATCTAGTTTAGAATCGAAGAACGTTGATAGTACTGTAGATTCTGGTTTACAGAGTTTCACCTTCTCTCAAAGTCACCAGCTATAAAATCTTCATTCAGTTTTGTTTTGATCTTCCAGGCCAAAACATGCAAGGTATAATAATATGCCCAGTCTGGTCTGAGGGGTGACACGTAAATATGACATGTCTTCGTGGATAAAATTCTTCTCCAGTTGTTGTCAATCTTGTCATTAAGAACCGGATTATGTTCTTGAGGATCTCAGTCAATAATTGTAAGACACAGCAATTCAACTTCACACATCTGCCACACAGTCAGTAACATCTGCTCAACAAAGGTTGAACACCACAGACGTTGCACCAGGTCCAGCACACAGGATTACTGTAGCTAGACCCTGCTGCATCTTTTTTTTTAATATAATTATTTTTATTGAAATTTTATTGTATACAGGAATACAAGAATACAAAAACAAGGTAGAATGGTGGAATGGTGGTAGGAAAAGTTCTGTGCAGTTTTGTTTTGGAATAATGAAGCTTGTGCATCACTTTAAACTGAATTAATTGGTGCCTGGCATTAACAGAGCAAGATCGGGTCCGGCTAACGCCCTCCTTCCAAACATCATCCCCAATCTGCATACCCAGTTCCTCCTCCCAGGCCTTTTTCAAAGAATGTGTAGCATAATTTATATGTTTTGAAAATATATTTACAAAGCCTGAGACCAGTTTTCGAGATTCAGGTGGGCCCAACAAAAGCTTATAAATTTGTCTTTCCTCAGGAAAAGAATCAAAGTTAGGCACACACTGACAAACATATTTCCCGATCTGTAAATATCGAAAAAAATGTGTTTTGGGAAGACAGAATTTATGTTTTAACTGAGTAAATGAGGCAAAATGCTGGTCAATATACAAATCTCTCAAAGACACTATCCCCTTCAGCCTCCAACTACTAAAGGACACATCTGTAAGAGATGGGGGGAATGCATGATTGCAGCATATTGGGGTGTGAATAGAAGTATCTGGGAGACTGCAACTCTTTTTAATTTGCTGCCATATCTTCAAGCAGTTCAAAATTATCAAATTATCCACGTTTGTTAATGTTTGTAGGGCAACTGGACCCCATAAAAAGAAGTGCTGGCAGAGAGCTATTTTTAACATCACCCTTTTCAATGGCAACCCAGGAAGGAGTCACGGACGTCATTTCTGTGCTATAACCTTCCTGCCAGTAGACAAGAGCCCATGCATTCGCTGCCCAATAGTAATGCAAGAAGCGTGGCGATCCCAGTCCACCCTTCTCTCTGGGCTTATGTAAATGAATTTTCAATATTCTGTGAGTTTTATAGCCCCAATGAAGGGCATAACTATTGAATCTAATAACTTGAAAAATGACTTCATCAAAATAATTCGAACATTTTAAAAGAGGTACAAAAACCTCGGAAGGGAGGCCATTTTAATAGCATTTAAGCGACCCACCATAGAGAGAGGGAGAGTCCTCCATTTTTCAATGTCCTCTTTAAGCTTTGCCACTTACACACTCACTCTATCAAGGAAGTTCAGCTTAAAAATCAATTTAGGTTTTTTTGGCAGCACTACTCCAAGATACTTCAATCTGTCTGTGATTTTGAAAGGGAGATTATACAGAAAAAAATCGTTGCTAAAATCAGCACCTAAAGACACAAATTCACTCTTCTGCCAATTAATAAAAAGAGAACATCATCCGCATACAGAGAGATGTGGTGATCCACGTTACCTAATCGGATGGTCTCGATAGAAGGATGATTCCTAATACTGATAGCAAGTGGCTCAATAGCAACGGCAGAAAGTAACGGGCGGAGGGGACAACCTTGACGCATCCCACGATGTAATGAGAATGGCTTAGATTTGTCTTGGTTCGTTAGAATGGAGGAAGAAGGGTGAGCATACAGCATTGTGATCCATGCAACAAATTGGTGACCATACCCAAATTACCGCTAATATTTTCATGTCTGTATTCAGCAATGCAATGGGATGATAAGATGAAGTCTCAGTCTCATCTCTTCCCTCTTTTAATAATAATGAAATATTGGCATCATATAGTGTGAAAGGGAATTTCTGAGTTCCAAATGAATGGGAGAACATCCTCAAAAGAATGGGCGCCACCTTATCAGAATATTTTTTATACAGTTCGATGCCAAAACTGGACCTGGACCCGCGACTTTGCCATTGGGGAATGATTTTATAGCATCCACAACTTCTTGAGTGGTAACGTCAGAATTTAAAGCCTCTCGAACCTCGTCACTCAACTTAGGGAGAGTCAGGTGCCCTAGCCAGGCAGAAATGTCCCCCATAGCCTCTGATGTATACAACTGCTCATAATATTCCCTGAAACAATCATTAATACCCTCAGGATCAGTATTAACCTTGATCTAATTTTATGTATAGCTCTGCTAACCTGCAAACCTCTCAACTGTCGGGCCAGCAATTTGTGGGGCTTGTCCTGAAGCTCAAAATGTTTCTGTCTAATCTTAAACAGTTGGTCACCTGGCCAGATAAAATGGTATTATATTCATATTTCAATTTGAGAATATTTTGTAAAGTAGAAGGGTCAGAGGTAGTCCTATAGCAAAGTTCCAATTGTGATAATTCAGTTTCAATTTCTAAAGGCGTTTCCGCCTTTCCATTTTTAGCAGTGAGTCCAAGACCTCCATATTATCATTAATTTCCAGAAATTCGGAAATCTTAACAGACATGAATTGGCAGAATGATGCATCAGCATGCAGTGATGGGTTAAGTCTCCAGTTATATTGCTGTTTCTTATGAGTAAGATCAAGAACCACTGTGGTTGGAGAATGGTCAGATATTAAAATATTGTGATATTTAGAAGCAATCATGTTTGATAATCAATTTAGAGTCAAGCAAGAAATAATCTCTGCTTAAAAAAAGACTTGTGCACTTGTGAAAAAAAAGAATAATCTCTGTCAGTGGGGTGTCCCAGTCTCCAAATATCAACTAGATTAGTGGAAGACATTAAGTTCTTCAAAAACCGTGGAGGAGGAAGGGGATTGGCCCATCTGAGCAGACCTGTCCAAGCAGTTACCAAGCACACAGTTAAAATCACCACCCATAATCAGATGTGTATCAGACATATCGGGCAGTAAGATAAATATCTTAAAGAAAAAGGTTGGATTATCAAAATTTGGGCCATACACATTAAGGAGTATAGGATGAAACGAATAAATACAGCCAGTAACCAAAATGTATCTGCCGTTTGGATCACACACAGTGGAAACATGTCTGAATGGAACAGTAATACGAATCAAAATTGCCACTCCTCTGGCTTTACGAGAAAAAGTGGACTGAAAAATCTGATTGGCCCAACTACACCTGAGCAACTTTTCTTTTGTGGGTCTGATATGAGTTTCTTGCAAATATATAACATCAGAAGACAAAGATTTTAAATGAGAAAACACTTTTGCTAATTTAAGCACATGCCCCAAGCCGCGCACATTCCAGCTAGTAAAGGTGATGCCACCACCTAATGTCTGTGAGCTAGGATGCATATGGAGTGTTAGTAACAGAAAATTGCACACATAATGCGCTTGTGAGAACTTGAAAATAAAAGTAAAACACCAACAATAACATTAGGAACACAACTACCCTCCCACCACCCCATTTCCCAGAACAAAGTGAGAGTGGAAACCCCACATACTTATTCAGGGGTTGCTGGACCATCTAAAAACTACTAAACAACAGCTAAATTAACCCGAGTAACCCTCAACTCACTCTCCAATAATACACATGACTACTTGTGGGCAATGAATGCAAAACGGTCATAAACATGTCCCTGTTGAAAAGGTTACATTACATAAGAGTAACATACCTAAACATGCCTCCTATCAATGGGCGATCAGTGTTCAAATTGGTCTGCCGCTGCTTCATGACCTCCGCTGGATAGTCAGGGAAGAAGTAAATCACTTTTCCATTGTAGCGGAGAGGAAACTGCTGGCAGGCCAGCTGTAATATTTTCGCCTTTGTTTGGAAGTGGTGGAGGCATGCCATCATTATGCGTGGGCATGCGTCTCCTTCGGGGAGCTGCCTCCCCAGACAGTGCGCTCGATCCACTTACAGCGGCTTGGAAAGGTTGTCTGCGTCCCAGCAGCCCAGGAATAAATGTGGCCAGGAACTCTGTCGGTCGTCCGTTCTCGATCTTCTCAGGTAAGCCAACGATTTTAAATTTTCTGTCGCCTGGAGCGAGACTCAAGGTCAATCACTTTCAGCCGCAGTGCTTTGTTCTCCGCCTGCCATTTCATGTACGTCTGCTCAACATGGGAGAGGCAGCGGTCATAGTCCAAGCTAGCATCTTCCACCTCTTTTATTCTGTTGCCCAGTGTCACCAAAGACGCCCGGGTAGCTGTTAGAGATGCCTCTAAATCGTCATCGTCTTTGTCATACTCTGTATTGCAGAAAGGATTTTTGTAGAATCTGCATCGGACTTACTCCATACTATACTAATACTCCACAGTATTAGCGGCTAGTCCAGCTAGCTCCGGCTGATCACCAGATTCATCCAGAGATTCATCTGGCTTCCTTCCCTTTTTCGGTTTAGTCATCTTGAGGTACTTACACACACGGAGCTCAGAGGTAAATCTGGGAGAATACGTCAAATATTTGATAAATTACCAAATTATAAGAGTAGATAGGAGCCCTGGGAAAAAGCATCTACTCCATGCGGTGCACACTAGCACCCCCCCACCCCCCACCCCACTGTTAATGTAGTAAAGTAATCTGTCTGTTAGCAGCAGATAAACACTGCATTAAACAAAAAACACAGCTGGTGAAAATCTATCCGACATGACTCGGGCACAAATGTTCACAAAATTTTTAAGTTTTATTCACCTTTAAGTGATAGCGTGTGACTTTTGATGTAGGCGCGCAGCGCCAGCAGGAAGCAGGGTTTTGTACTGCTGAAACCACACCAGCAGCAAGAGAGACCGTAACTGAAGATGGAGATGGACTTGGTTCCAAAGAAAAACAGTAATGGATCTATCATCTGGCAGTGGTTTGGATTCCACAAGGAAGACGTTGAACAAAACACGGTTATCTGCAAAATGTGCCACCAAACCATTGCCAAAAAAGGCAGCAGTACTATGAATTTGTTTCACCACCTGAAATGCCATCCACTACTAAATGAAGAATGCCTCAAAGTCTGCATGTCCACATCTCCACCCACAACAAATAAAACGTCAAAGAAAAAACCAGCCCCGAAGCAAATGACTCTGGCTTCTTCGTTTGCCAAATCAATCCCATACGACAAAAAAAGCCCAAAATGAAACGAGATGCCGGCCGTGGTAACAAAACACATCGCCAAAGACACAGCCCCAGTTAGTGTTGTGGAAAAGCCAGGATTCAAAAATCTCATTAAGACACTTGACCCAAAGTATGATTTGTCTGGTCGCAAGTTTTTTGCAGAGAAAGCGCTACCAGAGTTTCATTTAAATTACAGTGAGAGAAAAGGTGGCCCACCAGCTAACGACATCTGACCTACTTCTCCACGACTACGGATCTGTGGTTCAGCAGAGCCTGTGAGCCTTATCTCAGCTTAACAGTATATTACATCGACATTGAAAAGGTTGTGCCTCCAAACGATCTTTTTTCCTGATGTTCATGCAGGAAAGCTCATTGCACAAGGGCTGCAAGATGCTGTCATGTCATTGAACTTCACTACAGATAACGGGACTAATATAATAAAAGCTGTGAGCCTGAATGAGTGGACAAGACTATAGTGTTTTGGCCATCGCCTGCGCCTTGCAATTGGTGAGTATTTGTGCAGGTTTGCCTCCCCCTAATGGGAAAATAATAATATTTTTTTACTATCAACGATGGTAAATATAACTAAGACAGCATTTCATTATTTGTCACATGCAATTAAATGATTTGAGAACTAGGCCACAGTAGGAAGGCCTACCATGCCATTATTTACTTTCATTTGTTAAAAGCTAATGAGTGCAGCTGCCTGGTTAAAATAAAACATTTCATTTAACTTGATTTTGATTTTCCCTCTATTTGAATGCAAATTAAAAAAAAATCTAGGGACTACTTGAATCATCATACTAGTGTCATTTTATATATCAAAAAGATGAAATCAACATTTATACAGTGATTTAGAGGAGATTTCAAAATATCCATATATATATATATATAT
This sequence comes from Pagrus pagrus, assembly GCF_965226575.1. Taxonomy (NCBI): domain Eukaryota; kingdom Metazoa; phylum Chordata; class Actinopteri; order Spariformes; family Sparidae; genus Pagrus; species Pagrus pagrus. The sequence continues at coordinate 31,187,331 of NC_140188.1, forward strand.
ATATCTGGTACACATTTCAACGAAATAGAGAGTGTGACATGAATGTAGTTTACAAGCAACTTCAACAAATGTGGAAAATAAAGTGTCCAATAATCATAGAAAAATAAGTAAATAAAAATAGAGTTTAGGAAATTACTCTGGAAAACCCTCTTATCCCTCTAAAGCTACTAATCACCCAAATTGAGTATTTCTTTCCAGGAAACGTCCTATGATACTACAGCCCTCTAAAACAAAGCATGGCTGATATCAAAACAAAACATTTTAGTCCCAATTTAGACTGAAATGGTTTATTTTGTCCATTTACCTGCACCACAAATGCTGCCAAACCAGCAAACATGGTCAGCAGTGCCACGCGCCGCAGCCTGCACACATCGACCTGCTTCAGCAGAAAGAATCGAGCCCAGCCCAGCTTTTTGGCTGTATGAGGAGGGTATCGCATGCTGTTGACTCCCTCCATTTTCAGCTGCTTGATGAGACAGCTGCGCAGGTGACTGAGTTGGTCAAAGCCGTGCCGGCCGTGGTAACAGCCCATCCCACTGTTACCTGAGCAAGAGGGGGGAGGATATGTCAGCTATAAATGTATTACATAAATCTGTTAATCCTCAAGTTAATAGGAGGCTAAATAAACGCAGATTGGTTTAAGTGTTATCACACTCACCAACTCCTCCGAAGGGCAGAGCACTAACGGTAAAGTGGACCAGACAGTCGTTAGCCAGGAGAGCTCCACTGGATGTCTCAGCTATCACCCTTTTGATCAGCTGGTGATCAGACAAGAAGACTTTATCACACAATCATACAGAGCATTGTGGTTACAATCTCACCAGCTTCATAGCATTTTTAGTACCACAGCCACAATAAAATCTCAATGTTAAAAAGAATAATTGGAAACAAACATGTCCGCTGGTGATTTGCTTACCTTGTTGTTATGGGAAAAGACATATACAACCAGAGGTTTTTCTCTCTCATTAATAAACTGGATGGCCTCATCGACACCGCTCACTGTGATGATGGGCAGCAGGGGCCCAAAGATCTCCTCCTTCATCACTCTGGATTCCCTTGTCACATCCTTCAGCACAGTGGGGGCTGGCAGGAGACAGGAAGAGGAGGATCTCTTGTTACTGATACTGCTTTATAGACAATGGAAAACAAGATACAGGTAGCATACTGTTATATGGTTTCCAGTTGTGAGTATCCTGGCAAGAAATAAAATATTTGTGTACATATACAATGCAATTGCCACTTATTCTATATACAGATGAGAGGGGGTTTGCAGAAAGGATGAAATCAAATGTCAGTTCTTTAATGTCTTGCAAATTTTACCAAGGTTATTTTTACCTGTGTCATGAGGTTCAACAACTTAGAGGATAACATCCTGAATGTATTTTTTTGTCAAACAAAGAAGAACATACCCCAAACACATTTGGACATAAAAAAAAAAGGACAAGAAGCCGAAATAGAACTGGATTAAATTTCTCTAACTAACAATCATCAGTCCATTCGATAAGATGACCTCTATAACTAGGGGTGTATATTGGGCCAATAGTCGGTCCGTTATTTGGAAATTCATACTGTATTATCAGCCATTTATCTGTATCCGTCAAAGTGAAGAAGACAACACAATTGCAATTTACATACATTTACATTAGATACATGTTCTGCAAGGGCTCAAAGAGAGAGAAAGTTTACAATGTGAACACAACAAATCTAATTAGAGTTGTGTGATAATCAATCACCCATCTATTCTCACTACATCTGAGCATTTTCCCCCTCAAGTGTGAATAAACTACAAGCTATGAACTTCTTTTGAAATATAAAAATGTGTAATTATCGGTTATCTTCTCAGTATTGGCCACGAATTATCAGTTTCCATATCAGCTGAAAAAGATGCATATAATGCATCTCTATCTATGACCACCTGCCATCATCCATGAAGACACAGGCTACACATTTTTCAGAGCCACCTTTCAAGTCTACAGGTAATGATACTCAAAACGTGGTTGGTGGAGTCTAAAGCATTACGTCCTTCAGCATAGCAACTTTTCAAGAAGTCAATCAACCCAGTGTCAGTGTCAGTAAGGGAGACCATCAATGACATATTTTATGAAGTAAAGTCATTAGTTTGCCTCTTGAACTGATCACTACACCATAGGCATGAGTGACATTGAAAGTTTTAGGAAAATAGGAACTTTTTAATTTGATATATAGTAAGTTTAACAGTGGTGTAGCTAGTCCGTCACTGGTGCCCTTCTCTCTAAACTCTTGAGGGCCAGCAAGGTGAGAATTAACACTGTAATAAATTAAAATCTAGCCAGAGCAGTTCCTCTCAGGTGAAGATTTGCACAGCTGTTCGATATTGTTAAAAATATTGCTTATGACAGCGGATGTCGCGATATTCAATAATATATCGGCCCAAGCCAACTACCCCAGTCAATTCATTTCAACTTAAAGTGTTTGCCAGTACTGCAGCCTAAAATACAGAGCAAATGCTTTTTAGCTCTAACACACCACGTACCTATGTAGCACTGGGATTCATCGCTGTCTCCACCAACAGCAATCGTGCTCCCATCCATGAGAGCCATGACCCTCTTAAAGTGCTGCTGGTTAATAATGCGTCCATAGTCCTCAAAGGTTTTTGGATTGTCCGTGTAAAACTCCTGCAATGTGTGAAATAAAAGATAAATGATGTTCAGATTGTTTGTAATCTCAGAATTAAAGACAATTTATGGATCATTAAAAGTTTGTTATGCAGTATTTTCCCAAAAAAACTAAACAATGTATTGACTCATGCAAAAGTGGTCCCTATCACTCATCACTTATGACCAGCTTCGAGTGTGTGGCAGTGTCTGTATCTGTGGAGACCCTGCTCTCTGCCTACATTTTCCTATTTTCTTAGTATTTTGCTGTCTTGGTACATATGGGTGTCATACTTTGGGTGGCTGTGGGTTTAAATAAGGGAAATTTCTCTTTTATTTGACGAGTGAAGGATCTGTTTAGTTGTCAGACTGTGAACTCCATCAGACCGACACATCCCTGTTCCATGCTGCCTGCATTTCCATTCACACGGTGGTCGTTTCGCCTCTGTTACTACCTCCGGAGGCGCATTGAAACTGTCCCCCCATTCCAACTCTGACAAGACGGAACATCGCCGCAAGATTCCTGCCTTGAAAAGACAGTGTGAATGGGGCTATAGAAAGCTGCAGGTCAGTGTGTTTTAACTGAGGCTGGGGCTAAGATACACTCACACACACACACACACAGGCAGAGCAGAGATCCAGATATTAACGTTTAATTGTCATGTTTTACATTCTCTAATCAAGATTATTTCTTTTAGTGAAACCCAAGTCTTTCTCATTTTACCACTGACCCTGGAAGTTTCTACAATGATTTGCCATATTCCCAATAAGCAAACTACAACTAATTTGTTCAGATCTTAATTTTAGACCAACCTTGACGTTCTTATTGATCTCTTCTACTACTCGGCTCTGGATGGACGATTCACACAGGATATAATCTGGAGCGATGCATGTCTGGCCACAGTTGACAAACTTGCCCCATGTGATGCGACTGTATTGGACAAGAGCAAAGGAAAAGCGTCAAACCTTATAGACACACCTTTATGCTGTATCAGCACAGTAAATGCCGCTTTTTGTTTTTCACCACACTGTTGATGTTTCAAAATGTAGTTAGGAACTGTGTTGGATTTGAAAACAACTCCTGCATGTTTTGTACATATTTTAAGCTTCAGTGGAGTTCAGACTGACCGACATGCTATAGCAATGTCACAGTTCTTGTCGATGTAGCAGGGGCTCTTCCCTCCCATCTCCAGGGTCACTGGGGTGAGGTGGCGAGCTGCAGCCTCCATCACCAGTTTGCCCACTGTGCTGCTTCCTGTGTAGAAAATGTGATCAAATCTCTGCTTCAGCAGCTCCTGGGTCTCTGGCACTCCACCTGTCACCACTGGATACAGATCCTACAGAGAGTATATGTAGTCATTAACATTTCCAGTACATTCACAGTAAATAATAATCAAAACAAAGTGTTTAGGTATCATTTCAAACAAAGGCAGAGGCTCACCTTGTCCAGATACTGAGGGAGGAGTTCCTCCATGACCTTGGCGGAGTGAGAACTGACTTCGGATGGCTTTATTATTGCTCCATTACCTGAAAATGTATTAATAGACACAATTTACCACTTATACCGTGAAGGAAAAAAAAGAAAGAAGGAACCAAAGAAGGAAAAAATTCCAAAACATAAATACTCTCAAGCGGCTCAATCTGTGGTTGGTGAAGGTTCTCAGTCATCCAGGTCATGGTAATTCTAAGTGTTGTATCGTAGGCAACTGGACTATTTATTTTTCAGTTTCTTGAAGACGTTTCACATCTCATCCAAGAGGCTTCTTCAGTTCTAACTAACTGGAGAGTTGCAGGCTTTTAAACTCTGTGTGGGAGTGTCCTTACAGAGTCGTTACGGACACGTGTGAGCTCTGAGTTTCTCTCTGAGAGTCATTGGGGCCACTTGTGGGTCGTTGACCCAACCGGCCTTCATGTGGGTTGCTAGGGCTAGGTGAGCCCAGGTGTGAATGGTTGTTAAGCTGTCTGGGGAGAGAACTCAGTACAGCATTGTAGGTGGGGGATAAGTAATGTCTGTTCAGATCTGTTATGTTCAGTCATTAGTATGTGATCTTAAAGAGTGAAATGTTTGAACTTTGAATGAACTTTGTTTCTGGTGTGGCTCTCTCCACCTCAATCTAACTTCACTAATGACAAATTATTTTTTACAGCTGACAGAATTTAATGAGAGACAGTGTCAAAGTGCTGGTGACTGGTCTCTAGAGCCCTTTAAAGACATGGAATATGATACATTGCAACCTTCATCAGCTGATGGTTTCTTATGCGCTTGACATTTATGTTCATTATGGCTTCATTCAGACATCACAATGCTTGCAAGATATCTGGCACCAGGTGCGCAAGACATGGTGATGAATCAGCTGCTCTGATGAGATGGAAAATAATGATGCCAGGGAATCAGAGTGTTCTCAGTTTTTGCACCAGTGATGGATTTTTAAAACTTACTTTGCTGATGAAGCCTTAACTAATGACACTGTGGGCACGAGGGATGCTCACCCCCACATCTTCACACAGTGAATCCTTAAAAAAAAAACCTTTGATGGAATCCTGCTGCCTGTTTTATAACACACGAGTGCATAAGCACTGAATGACAAGTCAATAAGTTGGACTCAATTAATTATTATTTGCTCATTGTATGTACTGTATGTATAATGTATTGTCATAAATTGATCTGACATGACATCTAGGTCTTTTACAATATAAAATCACATACTTCCCCGCATTTCATATTTTATTGAACTGATTTTATTTTCTTTTGCTAATTAAGTGATAAATATAATAAGGTGATCTTAATCAGGCTGAACAAGATGTACATTTAATCTTTGTGTCTTTAGACTTGTGCTGCTGCAGCCTTTATGTTAGCTTGACAGTATTCAATTCAGACTTGTGCCGTGTTATAGTGTTAGAGAAATATTACAGATCTGACTTGGTAAGATATGTCTGAAAGGAACGTAGAATCATTTCTGATGCTGTGGTTTGCTTTGATGTTGGATTGCATTACACAGTATTGTGATAGGTACATGCACAGTCTACTGTGCATGTACATATGCAATTAAGATAAAGAGCTCTCTGATACAGTCTATGAAAAGGTGAACATTATGTGCAGAACATGCTTCACAAAAGGTAGAATTTGCTATTATACTGGATTACTTAAGGTATGTTTTCACATATTTTGTCCTATCCTTGAAGCTAGCTGACTGACTTTTGAAAACAAGAATATGACAGAAGGACCCACGGCTCTTTTGCTACACCACAGGCTATGGACCTTTAATAAACCAGTAGACCTATCTACAAATACATATGGGTGTGTATGTGTATATGTGGTACCTGCAGCGATAGCTCCAACCAGCGGCTGGAGGGTGACAGCCCAGGGGTAGTTCCAGGCCCCGATGATGAGGACCACCCCCAGTGGCTCCGGCTGCACATAAACCTCATCTGATATGGTGAGGAGGTTCTTCTCTACCGGCCGAGGTGCCGCCCACTCTGCCAGCTTCTCTACAGCCAGCTTGATCTCTCCCTCCAGTCCCAGTGTCTCAAACAGCTCAGTCCCATGTTCACTCTGAAATACAAGGAGGGACAAAATCTAGTGCTCATCAACTGTTTGTTTGATTAGTCATTAACTGGTTCATTCATGTATATTGATCTGTTAAGCATGAGCATCTGCAGTCCCTGTCCATGGATAATGTATCACCAGAGTACAGAGAAAACGGTGTTGTATCCCTGTGTTGGATAGCATTTAGTTAATCTATTCCTGCTTTCTCCTATACTAGACTGTATATATAATACGCAGGTGAAGTGAATAACATTGATCATCTTGTTACATTTGAATGTTCTTCTGGGAAACCTTTGGTCAAACCAACCAAACTCCAGTCCAAACCGTGGTAACAGCACTCTCTGATAGCAGTGGCCCCCTTAGCATGACAGTGGTTCTGACACGTCACATAAACTGCTCAGGAATGGCCTGAGGAATGTGATAAAAAGAACAAAGTGTCAAACTGGCCTTCAAACTCCCCAGATCCAAATCTGATTGGACATCCGTGGGATGCGTTGGAACAAGTCTGATCCATGGAGCCCCCGCAACCCACAGGACTCAAAGGATCCGGCACCAAAACTCTGGTGCCAGTCACCACATGACACCCTCAAAGCTCCTGTTTCCATGCCTTGACCAGTTAGAGCCAAGTCCAATCATAGTCCAGTCTCAATTACGAAATTGCACATACCACGTGGAATGATGGCACTTGGGTGGTCCACTCCTGTTTGCCAGGCCATAGAATGGCCAGATGTCAGCCGAGAGCAAACCAGTAAAACCAGAACTGGCCCAAATGGGGCTGGATCGGGCCAGTTTTGGTTAATTAGGTTCGCTCTTGGCTGACATGTGGCCATGCTATGGCCTGCTTGTGGCTCAGATCTGGCAACCAGGAGTGGATTGCCCAAGGGCCATCATTCTATGTGATATGTGGGCCGGATAAATGTATCTGGTGTGAGCCAAATCTGGGCCGCAACAATTTTGCTATCTGCGCTTTTAATGGGTTAAAGTTGTGGCTGATAAGTTAATATATTTTTATCTTAAGATATTAACTACGTAAGTGGTTGTTAATGTCATGGTCTACACAAATCTGCATTTTAATTATTTTTGAAAAATATCGTTTAAGTGATTTCCTTAAAGGAACAGTTCACCCAAACATTAAAATTATCATCTACTCAACTCCATGCTGATGGAAGGTAGGGGGAAGTTTCGTAGTCCACAAAACACTGGCTGTGTTATAACAAGTTCTTTCCGCCCCTACCATTTTGCTCTACTGAGTGGGAAATTGACCTGCCTGTAGGCATTGTGCTCGTTTAAGAATTCCACTCCTTGAAGGCCCGGAGCAACGTGGCATGATTACTGTAATAGGTGTCAAACATAGCAAGCAAACCAGACGAGCCACTTTAGAGACACATAAAACCACCGACAAGAAGTACAGAGCAGCCCAATAGAATATTTTACTGTTTAGTTTCCTTGGCTACAAACTTTCATTTGATTTCTAATCCACTTTCAGTTTGAGGTCTGAACTGTTTCTTTCCTGGCGTGTTGATAACTGCTCTTTTATTGAGCTTAACACTCACCACTGCTGCTCAGGCACAATGAAAAGGATCTAGGGCAGTGAATGTTGGAAAATTCATCCCTGCCATGTGACCTGAACAGTCCCCAATCTCCACAAGGAACACACACAGTTTCCTGATCCTCACAACATTTCAACATGTAGGAAATGCAGGAGCATTTCCAGGAGCTCCTGGAAGCCTGTGATGTTCTGACTAACCCACCTTTCCCAGGTCTTTTTTGACAGCATCTGCTATGTCCTTGCGTCTCTCTGAGATGAAGCGCAGCAGGCTCTTCAGCTGGTGGATCCTGAACTCCAGAGGTTTGGTTCTCCCTGTCTGGAAGGACTTCCTGGCCCGCTGGACGACCAGCTGTTCTCGAGACATCTTAAATATAAAATACACATACAGTACAAGGGCCAAATGTTACACAGCTCATTGAGCTAGCCATAGTAAATTCTACCAAAAAAATCAATGAATGCTACAGCTAGAGCTAACGTTGTGTCAGTGTGAGGGACATAGAACTCATGAGACTGAGCTGCGGACATGAAGCACTCATCGTTCAGATCAGTGCAGCAATCAAACACTTCATGGATCACTGTGTGAACACTGGGAGACGGCAGCTGAATATTATCCGAGTTACAGCGTTACATAACGGTGAAGTTCTTGAGCTTTTGACGACAGACAGCGACAATAATGACAGTACTCGTTATAACACCAGGGCTTGTTGATACCAGAGTCAGTGTGAAGCTGCAGTCTTTGGAGGAACACAGTCACCCTGGAAGGATAGCATTACTGGCTAATAGTATTGCAAACTCTTGTTAAATAGCTAGCTATAGCAGAAACATGAACAAATGTAGCATATGCTAATGATAACTATGTACGCGATACATGTGGACCAGCTTCAGCAGATGAATGAAGTTTTACCTTTAGAGCCACCCGTCCGCTTCACCTGTGTTACTGCCTGTAGGCGCTTCTAGTTACAAAGTTAAACCGTCGTGTGGTCAGGAGCCGCTAGACAAACGGCGTCAGCCATTGGTCTGTAGGCGTGTTCATCAAAGAAATAACCAATCAGCTACAACAACAGTTGAGTATGGAAGCCCATTTCCGCCAGTGTGATGGAGAAAAAAAGAAAAAGAAAAAAAAAAGATCCTGTAAGTCATTATCATGAGATACAATGGCGTCAGCCATTGGTCTGTAGGCGTGTCCATCAAAGAAATAACCAATCAGCTACAACAACAGTTGAGTATGGAAGCCCATTTCCGCCAGTGTGATGGAGAAAAAAGAAAAGAAAAAGATCCTGCAAGTCATTATAATGAGATCGTATGTCAAAATATTGACTTAGTATCTGAAAATAATGAGATAGCATCTCAAAATAATGACTTAGTATCTCAAAATATTAACTTAGATTCTCAATATATTGACTTAGTATCACAATATATTGACTTCATATCTCAAAATATTGACTTAGTATCTCAAAATAATGACTTAGTATCTCAAAATATTAACTTAGATTCTCAATGTATTGACTTAATATCTCAAAATATTGACTTCATATCTCAAAATATTGACTTAGTATCTCAAAATAATGACTTGGTATGTCAAAATTTTGAGATTGAGACATTATTTTGAGATACTACGTCATTATTTTGAGATACTACGTCATTTTTTTGAGATACTATCTCATTATTTTGAGATGCTAAGTCATTATTTTGAGATACTAAGTCAATATATTGAGAATCTAAGTTAATAGTTTGAGATGCTAAGTTTTTATTTTGAGATGCTATCTCATTATTTTGAGATACTAAGTCGTTATTTTGAAATGCTATCTCATTATTTTGAGATACTTAGTCAATATATTGAGATACTATCTCATTATTTTGTGATGCTAAGTCAATACATTGACATACTAAGTCAATATTTTGAGATATGAAGTCAATATTTTGAGATATTAAGTCAATATATTGAGATACTAAGTCAATATATTGAGAATCTAAGTTAATATTTTGAGATACTAAGTCATTATTTTGAGATGCTATCTCATTACTTTCAGATACTAAGTCAATATTTTGAGATACTAAGTCAATATATTGAGATACTAAGTCATTATTTTGAGATACTAAGTCAATATTTTTTGAGATACTAAGTCAATATTTTGAGCTACTTAGTCAATATTTTGAGATACTTTCTCGTTATTTTGAGATAGTCAATATTTTAAGATACTTTCTCATTATTTTGCGATACAAAGTCAATATTTCGAGTTACTAAGTCAATATTTTGAAATGCTATCATTATTTTCAGATACTAAGTCAATATTTTGAGATACTAAGTCAATATATTGAGATACTAACTCATTATTTTGAGATACTAAGTCAATATATTGAGATACTAACTCATTATTTTGAGATACTAAGTCAATATTTTTTGAGATACTAAGTCAATATTTTGAGCTACTTAGTCAATATTTTGAGATACTTTCTCGTTATTTTGAGATAGTCAATATTTTAAGATACTTTCTCATTATTTTGAGATACTAAGTCAATATTTTGAGTTACTAAGTCAATATTTTGAGATACTAATTCATTATGACTTACAGGATCTTTTTTTTTTTCATCACACTGGCGGAAATGGGCTTCCACAGTTAAGGAGCCACAGGCTGCAGATACAGGACTCAGTGATCAGCTCAGTCTTGAGGAGCGTGCAAGAACACACAACTGCACCATCAATCTGGCAACATCTAAAAAGCTTTGATGCTTTCCCATCTGCTTCTCTGTCAGACAAGTGAAATATGGACAATGGTCAAGCATTTAGAAAACATCATCATCCTTTCTGGTCTCCATGGAGCCAGAAAAGTGACGATACATTTTAACATCGAAATTAAAGAGACACTGTAGTTTTGTAAGAAGATAAAAAAAGAATTTTAAACTCTTTTTTTTTTCTTCTTTATAATATTGATGAGTTAATAATACAAACGTTTTTCCATAACTGAATCAACAAGCTGTTCTCAGAGGAAAATAAGGTCCCAGAACACTGTTTGAAGCTAGAAAGGTGGCAGGGTCCGCCACAAATAAATAAAGTAAAACAGAATAAATTGTGTTGTCCTTTACGGTCAGTTTGTTTATTCAGTTTATTCAGTCATGAAAACAAAGAGAGTTTGTTTATTTAGTTTGTTTAGGCAGGGGAAAAAATGAGCCAATGAAGATCTTTCTCCTCTGTTTAAAATATCTAAATGTTTTCTGGAAAACATTAAGTCTCATGTAAATAGGCAACTAAAATATGGACAATGGTCAAGCACTTAGAAAGTATCATCAACCTTTCTGATCTCCATGGAGCCAAAAAAGTGACGATCCTTTTTCTCTTTGAGATTAAACTTTAGGAAAGAAAACAAAACCTAAAATGAAGGGAAACACTGGAACTGAAACACGTGTTGGAAGAAGTTGTATTAGCACCGCAAAATGTTCCACTGATAAATACATCAAAATGATTTCATCTTTTTCATTCTTTATACATATATATTCTGATGTTTATTTCAATGACATACTGGGGGTTTTTTTTAGCATCAGAATACATAAAAATAACAAAATAAGGGAAAATGTTGACATCTGGGTCCAATTAGAATTATACGAGGAAATACAGCCGGCTCTGACCTTTCTTGTACAGAGCCTCTGTGTTTTGATGTCAGTCCATCTTATCGTCAATGTGGACACAAGGTATTTGTGTTACTCCACTTCTGTTCTGTACAGCTGTTGCTGACTGGGTTTGGATGGGTCCCTTGCTTCCTAAAATCTACCTCCAGCTCCTTTTGTCTTTGTGATGTTGACTTTCAGATGATTCAGTTCACATCAGTCCAAAAAAACAGTGTCCACCGCACTCCTGTACTCAGCAAGGTGAATGATTTATATATAATCTTAATACTGAGGAGACAACATCGCTCCTCTGGACCTGAGGTACGCTGAGTTCTGGGGATGGTATTAAAAAATACAGAACCAAAAGAGTTGTTCATGAGTGGGTTTGCTAGTAGCAGCTAAAAATAATGAATCTCCTCCCCCCTCACCTCACCCTCTCCTAAGGTGGCCAGCGTGAAAGGCACTCTCAAGAGTCAGTGTCTGATTTTGTCCATCCTGGGCTTCTGTAGAAATATGGTGGTGCAGAATGGCAGACTCCTTGGCAGAGGTGTTCACTCCCTTAGTAGAGACAGTATAAAGGTTCATTCTGAACTACATGATTCTCTTGGTGTATTCCATTTGCATTAGAAGTAGGAGCTGGGAAAGACTTCATACCGTAGTTGACTGCATTCCAGTACAAAAAGAGTTAGACCATTGTTAGCAATACCAGTTGATAACAACACATTACAGATTATTTTGTATAGAATTTGTTTCTGTGTTTTCTATTTGCATAGAAAACACAGAAACAACATATCATTTTTTTTTAAATATTATTATTATTAATCATATTTATACTGTGGTCATTGTGCAGTGTTATAGAAGTTATGATTGCTGTGGCCTCTGAGCAGCTCTGTGCTCCTCTCTGCCTCCATCGCTCTGTCTCTCCTTCTCTCTCGGTTCTGGGTAATTTTTCTGTCAGATTGCCGATTAAATAAACTAACTTCAAAATACTTTAGCTCTGATGCAGCATCCTCTCACACAATGTCCCGCCCACAACACTATCTGATTGGTAACACGTCACAATTAATAGCCTATAAACACTCAATAATCTGAATCTGAGTAACTAAATGTATCAAATAAATGTAGTGGAGAAGTATAAAGTCACAGAAAATGGAAAGCACCTGAAAATTATACTGAGATGAAGTTTCACTTTTACTGCTAAGAAATATCGGTCCTGAATATCAGTTTTCAGTCTCCCTGATAATTTCTACCAATATATCCCCCTGCGTTCTACACATGACCTTCAAAAGAACATCAACATTAAACATACCGTTAAAAAAATATTCTTGGATATATTTAGCTGAGATCTTTTCAACCAAATTCTCAACATCTTGGAAATGACACAGAACCAAGCTTGAAAAAATAAAACACAGCAACACATCTTTATTTGTTCTCTTTTTAATAACAAAGACTGTATTTGTGTTCCATAAGAACAAAGAGAGACACCCCTTGGTGAGAGACACAAGTATAACATTAACATTTTTCTTTGAAAAATTGGTACTTGGAAAGTGTTGCATCTTCAGGGTTGTGACTGACAGCGGGGTTCTTCAAAATGCATTCAGATCAGGCTGGAGAGGCGCAAAACAACGGGGTACGTACATTCAAGATTCTAGAGGTTCTATAGGGTAAAATGCAGACTCAGTACCCATGCTTTATCGAAAACAGTCCATCTTCAGTTACAGTCCATGGACAAATGGTACAGAGCAGAGACTGGGGGGGGGGGGGGTTACGTCAGCTTTATTTATCCCTCTTCTCTCTGCGTGCAGTAAAAGGCTTCATGTGGTTCAGAGTGCTCATGACAAGGATGAGGGAAACTGAAACCCAGATATGTCTTGGAAAAAGAACAGTACGTCAGAGAAACAGGCCCAGAGACCTCTAGGTGCCTGTGAATGCATTTATACACATTTTTACACTGAAAAAGAATTTATTCACAACTGTACAGAGGAGTAGGCCTACGTCTGCTTGGACAAGAGGAAGGCACCTCCTTTTCCATCATTAACTGTATACTACTGGCCTTAATGCACACCTGGCAAGTGCGTATATATACTGTACACTCATACATACATACAGTACATACACTGTTGGGAGCACAGCAGACGACTTGAGGGGAGGCAGAGGGACTGAGTGGATTCTAGGCAGTGCAGATTGTGACAAATCGTAGTATCACAAAATTTTGGGAAATGAGGATGAAATCTGAAGACATCACGCTCATTTCAGAAAATTTCATAAGACCCACAGAACAAATATGTGTCTTGATCTCAACAATGAACAGTCCTGGTAGAAAGAGTTCTCTGGAAAGTTTTGGAGCTGCCACGAGTTATATTTTATTCTTTGGCACACCCCTGTTGTGCCAAAATAGGTTCCTTATCAAACCCTTGGCAGACATGAATAAAATGTATCAAATCCATCTATGTACATATAAAGATTTGTGCTCTTTGACTGACAGGCAGGGTATCTGACGGCATCATTGACACCCTGACTAAAACGCAAACTGTGATCTCACACACACTCACACCCCTCCCAAAAAGAGGGGAAAGGAATCACCACATGCACCACATACAAATATATACAGGTTTGCAAACATCAAGTTTTGTTAAAAAAAATTAGCTACAGATACTGACAGAACATAAAAAGCTGTAGTATTTTAGTAAAATGAAACTTATTATTAAGGTAACTTGTCAAGTAATATGACCATTCGGTTTCACAATTGACACCATCAGGGTTTAAAGTGGACACCTGATTGGTTGTTCAGCACTGCAGTGGTGACAGGAGAAGGGCCTGTTACCACTGCAGAGGATCTCAAGTTCTGCTTTTCTTCTCAATATCTCAGCTTACACATCTTGTGGAAATGTGAAGAGAGGGACTGACCGTCACCCCAAATTCACCTTAACCCCTCCTCACTGTGAGCAACATCATCAACAAGTCACCATGGGTCTGTTACATCCCTATAAAACTGAAGACCAAGGGAAACAATGTGACAGGCAAAAGGAAAAGTGGTTCTGTCAACCATCTGTCATCCTACGACAGTGGAGGTACAGCACAGTAGAGCTGTAGCCAATTTGACTGGCCTGTCCTGAGTTTCCTGTTTTCTCAGCCTTATGGGAACTGTATGCATTCTGTAGACTTGTTGATCATGTACACAGAGCACTAGTCAAAAAATCATTTGTCTGCTTTCACATTTCAACCTTCAGAACTTGTACAGATACATCTCCTCCTCTCAATCCACAATAAAGTGCTTGAGCTAACGACACAAAAAATAAAAACATAGCAATTACAAATCTACAGGTTCCTTTGCTCGCATGGCTGTCTACTTTCTGTAACAGGAATTTGTGTTTTCATGTCAAAGTCCATTTTGTTTGTGAGTTCGATCCGTTACAGTGATCGGCCATAAGCCTTTTGCTAATTTCTTCCTTTTCCTTACACTCCAATACTTGAGGTTTTCAAGATAAGCAGGAGACTCAAACATCCATGTTCTTCTGAACCAATAAATAAGAATAACAACTTAAACACAGAGTAAATAACCACCGATATCACTTAGTAAGCAGGAGTTTAAAAAGACGATCTGCTTCATGGGGAGCTTTAGTCTCTTAAAACCCACACAATCTCATAGCCCCGTCCATCCTCTCTTCCTTCAGGTAAAAAAACAAATGATATCCTGAAAGATGGACAATAGTTTTTTACACATGGTCATCAGGTGGTTTTCCACCATTATAGCGTAAGAAAAGAATGCACTTGAAAGTGCATGAATTATGTCCACATCCGATTTCAGCCTTTTGTTTCTGGATCTGTGGTCATCTTTGGTTGTAAATTTGTGCATCAGTCGCTTGTCACAGCTCAGTCCGTGATGCAGACGTAAAACTACTGATGATAAATACAGATGAAACCTAGCTAATGAAAAGTGCTTTAACTGCTACAGGAGGGGACAGCGGCGTGGTGAGGATGGTAGTCAACAGTCTTAGGACATGGTCCCTCGGTGTGTGTGTGTGTGTGTGTAGGGGGGGCTGCTACTCGTACAGTGTGACGGTACAGTAGCAGAGGGCTGAGATCCTTCGGTCCACACTGGCCTTATCTGCAGGAAAAATGAACACAACAAGAACAAATTAATACAAGTCTTTAAAGCAAACACTAAAATGAGTAAAAATTAGACTGACTACAGGTTTAAAAGAGACAATGGGCCTACTGCAAGAACATTTTCATATATTGTTACACTAAAACCTCTCTCACGTTGTTCTTTGAGGTTTGCTCGTACTGTGCAGTGTTCCAGGTCTAAATCTCTTTTAACAAAGCTTTTTTTAAAATCACTTGTTTCAGCCTGATGAAAGCCACTGGCTCATGAGGAGCTGTGAGTTAAGGCTGCAACATGCGATTATTTTAATTATCAATTAACAAATTATTTCCACAATTAATCACTTGTTCTATAAAATGTCTGGGTGAGGCACAGAGCCCATAGTGACGTCTTCAAATTCCTTGAACACGCCGTGTCATCGCTGAGCTGCACTGTGGCATAGATAAAGAATGAGTATGACATGAACTTCAATGCCAAAAAATGTCACACAGTGGCTCTGTTCATTTAGATAGAGGCATTATAATTCTTAAGGAAAAAAAGTGCTTCCCCAAATTACAAAGTCAAAATATCTGTACCTATCTGGCTTGTGTGACAGGTCTGGAATTTTGTTTGTACTTAAGAAAAAATTCTGAGAATGAGAAATATGTTGAATGATTCAAATTCGCCTAAATCACTTATAGCTGCCACTTAAGGAGAAAGCTGTTCACATGAGTGGTTCCTGCATGAGGCCCATTGACTCAGACTGTGAGAGTTTGTACTCACACTTGACCACGTTCTCAATGTCAGTGGGATCCTGTAGGATCTTTGACAGGCCGTCCAGCAGCATGGCGGCCTTGCTGTAGCGGTATGCTATATCCTCTGTCTGCTTGAACATCTCATCCAGAGCTGCTGACTGAACCTGACACACACACACACACAACACACACACAGCATCACATTAGGCTGACCAGTAAAAGTTATAACTACACTTTACTGAACATATCATTATAAAATTATGAGTCAACACCAGACTAAATTCCTTTGGTCTCTTTAAGCCCTGAAGATGTTTTGTGTTTCAGCACTGTGTATGCGAGACTCACCATCTCCACAGCATGATTGTAGATGAGCTTCTCTGCAGTGACGCTGTTGATCTCATCCACAAAGCGTTGCTTGTCAGAGAAGAAGTGGTTGAGTTTGTCAGTCAGCCGCCGGCAGAGGGAGATGCAGCTTTTGTAACGCTCATTCAGATTCTTCACCACTAAGAGAAGACAGGGACAGGGATTAGTATTTTATTTTTTTAAGTATACTTCTATTAAAAAAATACTAAATAATAGGTAAATAAACACAGGTACGTTTCACGGGCTGCAGAATCTTTCTCCTGCTAGTGAAGAAGGTGAACAGCAGATTTCACCTCTTTTCTCTTCCAGTTTCCAGTTCAATGCACTGGTCATAGTTTGATTCAAATACTGGGGGATGACGACCGAAATGTCCTTACCCTGTTTGACTGCAGTGGAAGGATTGAGTTTGGCTGATTTAATCTGAGCCTTGGCCAGATGGAGGGAGGAAGCCAGGAGCTGAGCTGCCTTCATGTAGAGGACCAACTGCTCCACCTGCCTGTAGGGGGCAGCACAACCATAATATATAAGACACATGGAAAAGCTTCAGCACTGCAGCAACAACAACACTAAACAAAGAGCCTCCCCGGACTGCTTGTTGTTATTAATTGTATGAGATTATCATAGTCAGACTAGACTTGAGTCATTCCTTACCCCCACTCTTTGCTGAGCTGGCTGATCTGGTCCACAACCACACTGTCCTGGGGAGGGTAGAGGGAGGCGGCCGACACACCAAGCTCTGTCCCACCAGCTCGAACTGCTGCCATCTCCAGTACGCAGTCAGTGAATGAAAGCATCATCCGTAGGTGCATCAGGGTGTCCGTATGCTCACGCTGTACCAGGTGTTACAAAGATTAAATGTAACTCACAAAGGAAGATTAAAAGAGTGTACCTGCCATTTATCGAGTTCTCTGATTGATCAATTTTCCTGTTAAAAGATGACAAACATTAACATGAGGCCTCACCTCCATAAGGGTCTCCTCAGGAAGCTCAGGTGCTTCAAATGTAATAAATCCCTCCAAGCTGGGCGGGGAGGTCCCATAGGGGACGTAGCGCAGGCTGCTGGGTGCTCCCTCACCCCCAGGGACAATCTGCCCACCCATGAAACCTCCTGGAGGGGAGGTGCCCATGGCCATGCCTGGAGGAGATCCGACATAGACCCGACCGCTGGTGGAGCACAGGGAGCCAGCCGAACTGTTGGAGCCCACTGAGAGGGATGGGAAGGGAAGAGCGGAGAATCATGAAATAAATACCATTGACAGACACATTCACTTGGAACACCTGACTGCATACTGGCTCAGCTCAGGTGAAGGGTTCTCACCTGAGGTGGTGCGTGGCCGTGTGCCCAGATGGCTACAGGTTGGAGGAGTGCTGCTGTTGGGCGGTGAACCCACGGTGAAAAGGACCGTACGGGGACTTGCGGAGCCACCCTGAGCCAGCACACAGGGACCTGCAGGGGCTTTGGGAGTAGAACACTGTATGAAGTAACAGGATCACTCTGATATCATGGTTATACAGGACTTTTTATATGGAAGAATACAGACATCAGTAAGTCCATATAGTGACTAAATGAACTAAGACAACCTAAGCTAAGGCACACACTGTCCAGTGTGTGTGCAGTGATATATTCATACCTGTGTCCATGGGTCGCTCTGTGTTCAAGCTGTCAGTGCTGCCCTGATACGCTTGTCCACCCAGAGTGATTCTGATTGGCTGCTCAGACAGACGACCCGTACTAACAGACCTGCATGGAAATCACAGATAGCGTGAGGTCGAACAGCCGACAAAGTGATGTCACATGGTAAAGATAGAGGAGGGTCAAAGTAACACGCAAGGACATGACATTATACTGCCATGATTACATCATTCTCACAATGTTTACATTTCTCTGTACATTCTGAAGAGGCTGCACCCAGCTAGTGCACTTTCCTCTATAAACTGCCATGTACATACACATTACATAAGCCAGATAATCAAGGGTTTATTTAGAAGCAATCAATGGTACACTTAAAAGTGTGTTTTGCCTGCATAGAAGAAAAAATGTAGCCAATATGAAACTAAAATGCTCCATTTAAAACCAGCAAAATAAATAAAGTCCAGTCCAAAGCGTCACATTAGATTTCATTAAGGTTCAGGGCTATCACTACACGACTGAATCATTTGTATAATAAATAGTGTATGTAAAAAACTTACTGCCCATCTTATTAGAAATGTACCACAATGACTAGACAACAATGACTGGCCATCAATAGATACAATGTATCAATCTAATATTAATTACAGTGGAGGCTGAGATGGTTGGTAAAGAAAAGTAATGAAGAAGGGAGGGCTTTTTGTTTCCTTTAATTAGTCCTACCTGCCAAAGGTCCTGCTGGCCTCAGGGGCAGCGGGACGTCCGGTGAGGTACGGGCTGCAGTGATGGGCACAGATATCCCGGGCATCTGCCAGCGTCTTGGTGGGCACGGGGCTGTCTGCCAGTGCCATCAAGTTACAGGACGCCTGCGTTTTGGGGATCTTAAATGGTGCTGACATGGTCTGAAAGGGAAAAACAGGGAAACTTTAATAACTTATATTTCAGTTGATTTGGTATGGGTCATCTGCACACTTAATAATATGTACACAAACCTTAGTTGGGGAGCCAATGATGGTGGGTAGTGGGGACTTCTGCAGCCAGTCAGACGTACGGGGCGAGGAGCCCAGGAGCTTGGTGGGTGAGGAGCCGAGGTTGGCTGGTCGGCCAAGCTGAGGCGAGTGGCTGCAGGAGGAGGACGAAGGCTGAACAGGGTCTGACAACTGCTTGTGGAGTTTCTGCCTGGTCTGGTAGACCTCGGTCAGGGTGGGGGCACTCTGGAGCCGAGCCCCCAGGAGCTGAGAGGATGGGACAGGGGAACCTAGAGAAGGTAGAGGGACTGGATCAGAATCAATTCAGCTCTAATGCTTGCAGTGCAGAGATGTGATGCTACTGGTCACACTTAAGCCCTGCTCCGTCACACAGTTTCTGCTCAACCAGTGAATGTAGAACAGCCCCGAGACTTTTCACAGAGACTCTGTGTTGGTCATGAAATCTGCTTGTTTGTGTGACTTTCCTAAATGGGGACAAAGTACTGTTCTGTGTCTGGCTGAGGCCTCGTTTCACACAGTGCACTGTAGCGTCCATCTTTAAAAGCATGGTCACCATGACAGCAAACCTCCTGACACAAACAAGGAAGAAGTTGGAGGATGTCTGCAGTGTTAACATAACAGCAGCGTCAGACTTTTAAAAAGACCTTGACTCATGGTGACTCATGCACTTTGACAATAATAAAGTCATGGCACACAAGAGAGAATCAAAACAACAACTCCTACCTGCAGTTAATGGTGATATTGCAGACTTTAGGTAGGGCTGTATATATTTTTTGTCAGTGTTGGGTCAAACTTATTTTGCAAACTGTACCCCATACTTTGCATCCATACAGTACATGCATACAGTATGCTCTCCAGCTTAGTACATTCTAATTATGCTCCATTTTTCTTTAGTGTTAACTGATTGGCATTTGCTGTTTCAAGACCCACACTACCCATAGGACCATTAAAGCCAAATTTTATACAAGTGAGAAAGTGGTCACAGTAAGATGTGTGTTAACCCAGTGACCAGGCTCTCTGGAGTGCAGCTGAAGTTTGGCCTCTGAACTGACCTCCTGAGGAGCTGCGGCTGCGAGGCTCATGGTTCTGCAGGTGACAGCAGCAGTGACCCAGCTGCTCAGGGATGGTGCCCACTGCAAACAGTTATTTTTGATATTAGCTTCTGATTCAATTCATTTCTGGAAGGTATTATTAAAAAGCTGAGTTGCTTTGAGACATGTCTGCAGATGTTTTTACCAAGAGGCGAGGGGGAGTAGGGCCGAGAGCTGCCAGTGGAGAGACGCCTGCTCACTGTCTGAGGGACGTCTGCGGAGCTGGGGGACCCCGAGCCCACCTTGGGAAACCCCATAGGACTAGTGTTGGAGCGCCTCACTGTACCAGACCTAGAACACACAAACCAAATCACAACATAAAGTTTAGGGACTGTACATGGACTATCACAAGGACAAGTCATTCAGTTTTCAGAACACCAGAAAGCAATTAATATTCAACATATAACTAATCCAAAGAGTTAAGTAATAAATAAATAAATAAATAAATATAACTCTTGGCTCCATCAGGGATTCAGTTATTCAACCACCTTTTCTCAAGTGACTTCTTTCTCTTCCTTTTGGCTAATTTCAACCAGTTGCCAGGTGGTAAATACTGTTTGGCTGTTGAGAGAACCCATTACTGCTGAACTGTATACGACCTCATCACAGTTTCGGTTCACACAGAAACAAAACCTGTGGGAGCGTTTGCTGTGCAGATTGCTCATCTCAAATCTATCACACTAAATATTTGGTACAATTACAGAGAGTTGCAGTCATTTGTTGTACCCTATGAGATATACATTACATCAACTGAAGGCTGTGAATCGCAATTGGAAGAGTTAGAAATAAAGTTTCCTGAATACAACTGCAGAAGTTACACATTTTACAAAGTGTCCCTGTTCATTTTGAATGTAAAAATATCATTTGTTTCTTAATAAAAAAGGCCAGAGGCACAAAAAAAGTGCTAAATGCATTTCCTCTTTCATAAAATACTTGCAAGGTTGATTTTGTTAAATGTGTTACATTATTTGCTGGCCATGTGATCACATGCATGCAAAATAAAACAAAAAAAAACAACACAAATCAAAACAAGTACTTACCAGAAACTGAATTATTATGAAAAATCTGTGCTTCGTACCCATTATATCGATATCAAAATGTTTTACTTCGGAATTATGGTATCGGCATCTGATCCAAAAATCGAGGCTCTAGTAACTAGTGGTCAAAAACTCTCAGGGGTATGTTTAAGTTGTCCCTGGGAGATGAAAATGTGAAAATACAATGAAAACCCTCCTTTTGTGCATTACCTTGAGAGAAATTGTGCATTTGAAACAAGCCAAACATTACACTGTTGGATCTGCTTGAGATTACAATATAAAAAGGAAACACTGTCATCGCCAATATGCAGCAGGTGTTTCCATTTAGAAGTTATAGATATTGCAGGTGTACAAAGACCAACTCAATTATTAATACTAATACTAATCTCTCTTTAAATGCTTGGTAATGTCAAGAGCTAAACACCGATCACCCTACTTCATCCTCCTGGTGTTATTTGTGAAATATAGCAATATTTAGATCCATACAGTATATGAAGGACTACCGAGAGGTCAAAGGGACACAGTGTCAGAGCTCTAATCCTGCCTGAACAGACTGATGAGACAGGACGGCTGGAGAGTAGGACAGCTGAACAAAGAAGCACAGCGGGTGAGAGGGACAGTACCTGTCCTCAAGGATCTAAGGGGAGCACAGAGGTCGCTTAAACAAGCTGCTGCTAAGAAACATTAAGTAAATCCTAATCTTCGGAGCTACAATCACCATAGGACAAAGTCATCCAACCACCTGGTGAACACAAGCTCATACAGAAGCCAAAACAATACATCTTTTAAATAAGTAACACATCAGCAAAACAATGCAGCTGGTTAGCCTACACTTCCTCTCCAGTTCTCCTTTAGAGACAGCAGACTGTACATGAGAACAACAGAACTAATCTTCCTGTGAACCAAGGTGCCACCCTTTTTCCTTCAATCTGCTTTGTCTTCGCATAAAGCCTCCTCCCAGCAACAGGTTGGGAGACCACAAACTCAACGGCACTTGGCTGATGTAATTTCAGTGAAACTTTATAGCTGATGAAATGACAGCCTGAGCTTTCAATATCGTGCGTCAAAGTTCACTCCAAAATAATGAGTAAAACATTAGTCACAAGTTGACATTAACAAACAGGTGCCCTGGTGTTTCATTACTCGTGACTATAAAAAGGTATAAAAGATTCAGAGTTTAGTCAGAACCATCAGGCAAAAAGGGCACTTTCTTAAAACCTCAGACCCAGCAGAGGCGGCTCTTACCTGGGGGAACCGTACAGCGTGGTGGTCGGGCTGCTGGAGAGGTTCTGCTTGATGCGTTGATAGTTTCGGATCTGGGTGGGAACAGGGATTGGGGTGGTCTCAGCTCGAGGGGATACCATCGGGGTCTGTCCTGAGGTGGGCTGCGGCTGCCTGGAGGGGGAGAACGGGGAGATGAGGGGGGTTAGCCAGTCCGATCGAGGCAGCTGCGGCTTCCATATCTGCAGGACATCTTCAGAGGTGTCAACACCCATAACAACTAAAATCTCCAAAAGGCCACTGCCTGTGTAATAAGTAGAGCATAAAGTACTCTAACATGTAGGGACTTTGTTTCTACAGCCTCGAGTTCTTTGTTTACTTCAGTGTGGAGGCAGGTTGAGGAACCTAACTTTAGTCTGGCTGATCATGAGTCAGTGGGTAGAAAAAAAAAGGGGGCCAGGCTTCCATGTAAACACAGAGGCAGCACCAATCAGCTTCAAGCTCATTCTGCTGGGGGCAGGGCTGGGGGCAGGGCTAGAGGCAGGGCCAGCCAATGGCACGTGCCAGGCAGGCCTGCTGTGTTCAGACAGACACAGGAGGGGAAGTGCAAAGAGACACAGCTCATTTGCATTCTTTTGTTATTCCACGGGAGACAAAATGTTCTCGAACATAAAGTCCTGACCGAGTCACCCACAGAGGTCATTCACTTACATATAGAATGCAAAAAAAAAGGAGGAGTAAAGGAAATGGCCGTTAGAGAGCAGTACCAGTTGGAAACCAGTATTATGTAATGATGTGAAGCCTGGGAGGGTCTACAAGGGAGGCTGGAGGACACGTGAGGGGAAGACTAGTCCAGACAAAGAACCACAGAGCAGCTGCTTTGTTGGATTCTTGCAATTCTGAGATAGAAACCACACCACGTGCTGTCCTTCTCCACATGCTTGAAACCGATCGAGAAGACATCTAATACAGTAACCCATGATGGAGGCTCGCTAAAAGCTTTATTGATCCCAGCCAAGGCTTAATATGGAGAGGAATGTTGTGTGCTGTTGTCCCCGTGTTAAAAAGGGAGAAAGAGAATTTGTAGGTCAGTGAACAGCTGCTTCTTAAAGAGGAGAGAGAATCTGAAAGTCAGTTGCCTCTCCACTGGCCTGGATTTTACCAAGCAGCCTAGCAGAGGGGGATGGGATCAACCAGTCTTTTTTCTTTTTAAAAAAAAATAGAATTCGTCACTTCTATTTCTCCTCATTCATCGCCCCCATTTACTTACATTGTCTCTCTCTTCCTTCAGCTAATCTCCTACTCCCTTTACAATGATCATCATCTCTTCTCTCCATTCCCACAAGCACTACTCTGTTCCTCTCTCTCCCTCCATCTCCTTCCTTGACTCCATCAATTTAGGACACACAGAGTGCAGAGGATAAACAAGGCTGTGATTTAGTAGCTCTTTGAGAGTGTGGCTGGTGTTACTAAATTGCAAGGGACATCTCATGTAATGAAGAAAAAAATGGTACCTCCTGTGTCAATGGTTAACTAATTTATGTAAGCAGTAAAGAATTATTGCTATGGAGAAAGCCATTAGAGGGACAGCAGAGGGAGGGAGTAAAGCTAGCAGCATGCAACGGTTAGGAGAGGATGAGACAGAACAGCAACAAAGACAAAACAGAATGAGTGCCACAGGAGAGGGAACAGAGAGGGGAGAGAACCGTTTTGCTTGAGGCTGTTGTATGCAAACAGGAAAGACAGAAGAGGTGCAAAGCAGTGTCTGGCTGCAGGTTATGAACAGAGGGAGGGAGGGGGAGAGAGAACAAGAGGACTTCTGCAAGTTTCAAGTGGTAAAACAGAAGTGTTTAACACCTACATTTTACCATAAGCTTAAATAAGGACTTCAATATTATATTATTATACAATAAAAGTATTAGAAATAAAGCTGTCCAGGCCACTGTGATTAAAAATATGAATTGAATTACATGTTAAACCTGCTTAAAACAGGCAGATGACTCCTCCCCCATTGCCAGGAAACAAGTCTGCCTTTCTGGTTTTGTTTTGTTTTTTTTCTCTTATGCGTCATGTTCGTCATCATGCACGCGCCAGAAAAACAGGGGTAAAAAGCAGCAGATCATAGAATTCATCAGACTTCACCGAAAAGATGTTAAACTTGTTTCAAAAAGTCTTCAATAAATCAATAACATTCTGATTTAGACATATTTTTTTCCCAGAGCTGATAACAATAGTAGCTAAGGAGTGAGACATCTCACTTCTTTCTCACCTCTGTTGAGAGTTGAACATGTGGAGTATCACAAAGAGGCAGCCGGCAAGGCTATTAGTGACACAGAAGCCACGGACAATGTAACGGTGGTTCCTTTTTATTAACTTTTACATTGGTCTCTCTTTCAAACTTAGCACAGACTGAATAATGTTTGAGCGTTGCTTGAACAAAGACAGATGCACAAGTATTAACAAGCCAGCATCCTTAACTTCAACACATGTCATGGCATAGCCCCTGACGAGGAGCAAAATGAGCGTGTCCACTCAGGTGTTTCCATCATAGCTGATCGAAGCTGGAGCTGATAAACAACTGTGACTACTGCAGTCATCTGACTCAGATGTTAAAGACAAAAGTCAGATGTTAGTGGGTTTCTTTGTCCAGTGTGAAAGGGGAAATTCTGAAACTATACACTACAGGAAAATAGCTGGTGGGCATGAAGTCCAGTTCTGCTGTATGTATGATGACCATTGTTGCAATTAAAAATCTATTAATAACAGTATTTAAAGCGTGACACTGCCATCATCCAATACTGTTGTTACTGTCAACAAATTCTATTTGGAGACACAATACAAGAATTAATGTGTCCCACAAGTATTGCCTGTGTACCCAAAGCCTGATATACCTTATTATTCTGTGCAAAAGCTATTTAAAACCAAAGCTATTGGTTGACCTGGGTGTTCCCTGTTCATTACCATGAACACACACACTGTAGTTGAATTAACTCAATCCCACATACACCGTCCTACTTACTAAAGCACCAAATGAGTGTCTGCTGAAAATAATCCCCCCTATTTTCTCCTGCTTGAGTAATACTAACCAAAAACTACAGTGGTCAACTGTTGAAGGAAAAGACTGAGCATTTAAAAAAACCCGAAACAATGCATTTGGTCCTTATTTACATCTTCAGTTGGAACCAATGGGCTTGGGGAATTATGTGGTATAAGGGCAGTCTTGTCCTTTCCCTAGCAAAGGGATGATGAGGAACATAAACAAAGGACTAGCAGACAGCATTATTTCTAAAAGTTTAATATATAAGTTTCAACTATTTTTTAACTTCATCTGAAACTGAATTTAATTTAGAGAATTAAGACACAAAGCTTCCCTGATTAAATATAACTCATGAAAGTTCAGAAACTATTAATGAGTAGAACATGAGACAGCTGAACATGAGCACAGCTGAACTGGATATTAAATATGTAGAAGTAAAATCTACTAACTGGACACTGCTGTGTTCAAACAATATGGTTGCAATACATGTGAGGATGTTTTGATGTTTTCATACACAGCTGAGGCACAGTCACAGTCACAGTGAGTTACTGCAGGACAGTTTTGGCGAGTGTGCGAGTCTATTTTTATCCCACAGCCCTCGGTGGGTCAGGTGCTTTATTTAGCACAGCACCACCTTGTTGTTTGGCTCAACATCTGATTCATAGCTCACTAATCATGCAGATATGGAGGAAGGCAGAAGAAATCCCTCATGACAAATGGATAAGGAGGTTGTGTGATATCTGGTGTACAGCTGAGAGGAGGCTGTTTTGTTGGTGGTCAGAGAACCAGAAATAGTAAAACAAAGAACCAAAAGAAGCCTTGTTGACAGTAAAAACACCAAAAAAATGAACACATGAAGAAGAGATGGTATGACTTTACACACATACACGTGAACTCAAGGCTGTGTGTGAAAAGCAATCTGACTCACAGCATCACGTTACACACTTCCACTGCGTTCATCTATTTGTCTTTTTTTACTCCGACTCCTGTCAACATGCAGTTCATACTCTATGAACTGTGTCTGATGAGTTGCATTACCAAAGGCTTTACAGGCCCCTTTGTAATTTTACATATGACTAAAATAGCCAGTCACATCTGACCAACAGGTCACTTTTTTTGTAATGAGCTTAAACAAATGAAATATGATACATTAATCTGTGAGTGTTGATTTTGTTACCTTTGGACAGAGCCAGGATAACTGTCTTTATGCTATGCTAAGCTAAGATAATTGGCAAAGAAGGCTAATAAGCTTATTTCACAAATTGTTAAACTATACCTTGAGTTCTGGTCATTTATTGTGTATGGTACAACAATAACATAGCATTCCTGCTGATTGAATGGGGTTCCAGAGGAGTTTTAATCTATTTTTCCAAAAAAAGAGTTAATTTCTTTGTTTTTAGAAAGAAAGACAGCAAGCAAGAAAGCAAGAAACAATGAAAGCAAGAGAGAAAGAGAAAAAGTAAGAAAGAGAGAAAGACAGAGAGACGTGACGTTGAGGTCTCTGGTTGCTAGCATCGTACTCACCCTCCACACATGAGGAACTCGCTGGATGGCCGGCGACCCACTCCCATTGGTTGGTCATCTGAGGAGGAAGAAAGAAGGAAAGAAAATAATGATGAATCCTGAATCGGCTTTACTGATGTAGAAATCAGCAGTATTACGGTGATTAAATGCCACTCAAAGTACAAAAGGACACTCCCAATGCTCAGCACTTTGTTTATTGTTTGAGTGGAGGACCAACGTGTGTGTGTGTGTGTGTGTGTGTGTGTGTGTGTGTGTGTGTGTGTGTGTGTGTGTGTGTGTGTGTGTATGCGTGTGTCTGTGTGTTTGTGTGCGTGCGCGTATGCATGCATGCGTGTGTGTTGCAGCAGGTGTGGAGCATGAGGGTTCATTTTACCAGACATGAGGGTTGGTGTGTGTGCCCACTGTTTGTGGACTGATGTCTACAATTACAGCATGAAATGGTTAGCAGCTGTCTAATTTAACGGCTGTGAATTTGGTGACATGTGCTTTGAGTGAGCAGTGTCAGCAGGTGTGCTTAGGTAACATTGACAGGTAGTAAATTCAACTTCACTCTGGTGTCTCCATTAATGAGTACAATTTCAAGAATTCTGTGTGATTTTACTGAACAGGTGTCCACATGTCACATTGTAAGTGATTCACTTCAATTCATACCGTAAGTACAGTCTGAACAAACAAAACATATGGTAGTTTTCCATATATTACGATACAAGTATTAATAAGATCATTTATCCCTGTGGTTCTGCTCCCTCTACATGTTTGGTCAATTCTCCTCCATCATGCAAATTCAAGAGTTAAATTCTGAGCAGCCAGAGCTGGCGACTCCCCTGCACACCCAGACATTATCAAACTTCATCTTCTTGCAACACATCAGTTACCTCACAAGTTAAGCCTGTATGGCGTTATAGAGAAGTGTCTTCTCAATGAAAAGAACCAAAAATCCTTCTGAAAAGGGTAACTGCTTTAGGTTCTTTATTTATTGGATTACATAATTGCTTCCAGACAGTCTGACATTCATGATAGAAACTGTCTGGGCCGGGCAATATGAACAACATTAATACTGAATGTGATAGAAAATGTCATTGATAAGAAAATTGGAAACATGGCGTACTAAAGGAGCAACAATACTACTTACAACCAATCAAAACACAGAAAGAAAACTATTTCTAACCACACACCTACCTGCTTGTCCACCTACGTAACAGCCTATCCCTGCACACTCTGCCGGTGCACTCATTGTGCATGATCAGAATCTTTGACAAGGCATAGCCGAGGTTACCATTTGGCTCGGCATTGATAAATAGCTAAAGTTAAGCAAGCTAGTCGCACAAGAATGGCAGAGAAACTGCAGCAAAAAGGTCCCAATGCTTACATGCTAGCTCGACAGCACTGACTTCTAACAATAGCCTTGTTCATTATTCACATTCATTCTGATAATGTTCGGTGTTTTCTTTCATGTGAATGAGACATAAGGTAGTTGTATATCTCATGTTGATGATGATGCATTGAACAACGTGCTGCACTCACAGAACACACTGACTGTCATTTTGCAGCTAACTCAGTTAGCACAAAGCACACCCTGAGCTATAGAGCAGAGCCGATGTGGAAGCAACAGACTTGTTCAGTGGTTAACACAAGGGGGGAATTACAGTTGTTGTATATGTATGTGCAGTGTGTGTGCACTTACAGCTATCAGTAGAGATGTGAGGAACCAGGACAAAGTCATCAGTGTCACAGGACGAGTTCTTACTGCTGGTGCTTCCTGCAGACTCTTTGGACAGCTGCAGGAAGTTGGGCGGACCGAGCGGAGGGGATGACAGACCATCTTCTGCCAATGTCTGCATGTCTGGGAGAGACTGTGTTCACAGACAGAGAGGAGGATTAAGTTGTAGTGTGCCTCCTGAATTATGCAATTAAGGCTTCCAGGCAGTGCTGACTGTCAAACTAATGTAATCACATTGTAATAGAGAGAACTGACATCCTGGGAAATTGACTAGCCCTGCGTTCCCACTGCTGCGGTGAGACAAGATGTGCCACTGTGCACTGTGATTGTTCTAACTAGCAGTGTAACTGGATGCACTAAAACTAGCACCATTTATGATAATAGTACATAAGTAAACAGGCTAGTAAACATTTTCTAAAATGGAAATATTTTTTTCTATGTTGGTCTGTGTATTTAAAACTTTCTGGACACCATATTTAACTTTTCAGCCACTGTTAGTGCTGGAAGAAGTAAGCAGGCACAATAGAAGCACAACAGGGAGGCATGGTTAATATTTTATTACCTTTACTCAGTGTAATCCCCTCTGAATGAGGATTTAGAAAGTAATATCAAACTCACAGGAGGAGAGTTGTAGCGGATGCATGGGGAGCTGCCACAGGAACTGTCCGTCACTGCATTGGAGGTGCTAGGGACCGGCACTGGACACGCTAAGGGGAATAAATACAAGATTAATCATGTTTCGAAGTTAGTTGATGTGAAAGTGTAGCACAGTAAGTTACTTGGGAAGAACTTGGGTTTGTGCTTACATTTTTTGATTGTGGATGATGGCTCCAGGAAAGGATGGCTGAAAAACGTGTCTGCAGAGTGAAGGGTTAGAGGGTCAGAACAGAATTTTACAAACATCAAGACCTGAAAATATTTAAAACCAAATGTAAACAATACATTTATCAATTAATGCTTATAGACATTTTTATTATGTCACCACTCACCAAAGTCCATCCTGTCTTTCTGATTCCTCTGCAGCAGTCCAAGCAATAGGTCACTAAGCTGTGGAGATGTCTCCCTTGGGATGCTGGGTAACAAGATTACAGGAACATTAATACCTTGTTTCTATGCCTATAGACATATAGGCATATTCCAATTTGAGCAGGTCTAGACCATACTCCATACCAAGTTCAATGCATGTCACACTGTGCAAGGTGGATCATATAAAGTTTTGGTTGCAATCTTTGTCAGACTGTATGACCTCAGTGTAGAGCATGAGGCAAATGAAGCCATGAATGCCAGGTAAACTGTAGCACTGTGATGTATATCGAAACAAGAAGAAGAGTCTACAGTTAATATGGTATGGAAATTTTTCGATTATGGATTGCATCGCAATGCGGACAGATTCTGCATTGATGCGGTGAGAGAACATAATCAGAAGTTTGCAGTTTGTGTTGATAATTGATTTTCCAGACTCGGCTAGAGAATAAAAGTTGAAAACTTAATCTACCTAACAGTTTTCCCCTGAAGTTAACATCTGCAACCATAAAGAGTAACTCCTACAGCAAGCACGGCTAATCAGCCAAGAACTGAGGAGGCGCATCAACTTTGCCATCCAACTCAGCGAGGCGTGACTTTTATCCAATAGTTAGAGATATTTTACCAACACTAACACACAAAAAAAGTGCTCCTGCTGGTGGAACGATAATTCCACCCAAGTCAGCAGGTTATGCTGTCTAGGAGTCGTGAATATTCTGTATAGTATGTTGTGCCAATGAATTGAGCAGTTATTGAGAAATTTCAGTCTGGTGGTGGCTTAAATGACCCACATTACCATCCATAGAATACGGCCTTAATATAATACTGCAATATTTCAACACACAATATAAAGATTATCTCGATATTTGTGAAATCTCTTCAAAAACAGTTTGTGAATGCTCAGACTGGGTGACAAAATCAAATACCACAATATTTTTAAACCAAACACCTCTATATCAATATTGTGACATGTGATGATTATTGGTACTTTTACAAAATATCAACACAGATTTATTATCAATATTCATCAGTAATGTGGATATAAGGATTGAGTGGGTAAAGGCAAGTATAAGTATAAGTAGGACAGTCAATTCAGGAAATGAAATTACTTTACTGTAATAAGCCTTTAAAACGAGGAAAAATCACTTAGGTCGTATCATGACATAATCCAAACCTACAATGATATATAGTCTCATATTATGGTAATGATATAATATCGATATATAGCCCAGACCTACTATAGAGCCTTACAACAAAAGACAGAAGGTTAAGTGCCTTACATGGGTTGCAGATTCTTGTTCTTCTCATAGAACATCCTCAGGTCTTGGGGACTATTGGCCTGAAAATATTAATGTAGAACTTAGATGTGGACACACACATCTACAAAAACATTTGTTAGCAGTTTGTTGTGCACAGTATTAACCTGAAACGGTGGCTTGCCGACCAGACACTGGTAGATGACTGTCCCTATGCTCCACAGGTCCGCCTTGGCATCGTAGTTCTGGGACATGATGACCTCTGGGGCCTGAGGGAGGAGAGGTCACCAGTAAAGATCAAGAGCAGGGAGAGTTTTGCAACAAACCGCTAAGAAAGCTGAAAGGTCAGCTGCAATTCTAGACACACACACACAAAACATACACAGTAAAACACACTAACCATGTACATGGGTGACCCACATAGTGTGGCTGCCATCATGTTGCTCTGGAGGTACCGTGCGAAGCCAAAGTCAGCTGCAGGACAGAAGCGTGAAACAAACCAGTCAGTACACATGTGTTATTATGACTAGTAACACAAACCAATATTGTTGGACTGTGGAGGATGCCTGGGAGGCAAACACAGGGAACAATGATACATGCATAAAACAGTCGAGCAATCAAGACAGAACCAAGCCAGTGATGGAAAACACCATCAGTGTTATCAGAAATGTATCAAGTGCAAAACTCTAGCTACCAGAATAAGAGTGCCCGAGTGTTGATATAGTGGCTATTTGTTGGAAAGTCAAGGTTATTTACACAAATTATGGCAAAAAAAAACGTATCTCTTCCATGCCCACTGCAATTTTTGCCTTTCATTCTGCTTCTAATGAAAAGTAATACACTGCAGGTCACATGATTTTGTAATTTGTGATTTTGTTATACTGTAACTAAAAATGTGGATGCAATAGATGCTCTTATTAATTATTTCAACAACATAACAACCTGACAGAGTTACAGCCTGATAAACAAAGGTGGGAAATAACCTACATAATAACCCACATATAAGTTGCTTAAAGACAACCCATACCAGGGTCGTCTTTTACCTGAAAAGTTTCAGAAAACCTGTGGCACTTCATCTAATTCAGTCACCTATTTTGATACGGATGCCACTGATGTTGGACTTCTTGCGTCCCACATACGACAGCAGGATGTTCTGGGGTTTCAGGTCACGGTGGATGATTCCTTTGCTGTTGAGGATGCGCATGGCAGCAGCAATTTGCTGGAGAAAAACTCTCAGTGTGTCTTCTCTCAGCGTCCCCTTGGCTAGAGAAAAGTAAAAAGAAAAGTCAATTACCAAGGTTTTAAATCAAAACTGTGCTGTGTCAGTGTACATTAGTTGATGCTCAAAACCAGCGATGAGGTAATATTCTTATACGTATTCTATGAAGTTTATGACCTCTTGTTGCACAAACAGTTTTTTATTAGTGGGTCCCCATGTTGTTTGTCTTGTGCATGCAAACACAAAGATGCACATGGAAGTGTCATGTGTGTAAACAATCAAGCTGATGGTTTCACACTATTACGCTGATTGATATTGATATATGCTGGTAATGTTCTAAAAAACATAGCAAGGAAAAGAACATGGGTGTAAATAATCCTTTAAGAAGAATCTGTTTAACAATTTTTTTGTTTTTAGAGTATCATAAGGCTGGCCTACTGATCTCATTAGATGCTTTGTTGCCTAATGAAGAACATTAATGACGAGTTTCCTTGGTCTGCACTCACATGATGCAGAGTCAAGATTTAAATACAATTTAAAAAACATTCATTAACATAATTTTGCAATGCGGCCGCTCTTACATTCACAAAACGTGCCCTTCAGCCTCATTTGATTAAAGCTAATAATAAGCATTATTATAGTAATAATCCTACAGTAAATAGTGTAAATTGAAGCAGTGAAGGTCCTTTTCCCTGGTGGTAGTTAAATAAGCCTAATCCGATGTGAGACTAAGAGGATTCCTCTCTCCCTCTCATTCTTTCTCCTTCTCTCTCTTCATCAAGCCATTGTGATTACAGTGTAGGCATAGATCAAACTCGTAAGCTTATCATCTTAATCTAGGATTTGGGGGGTTAGTTGCTCACTGCCCACCACAGTGGAACGACTTCTAACATGGAAAAGTTGTGTAAGTAGTAGAGTCATTCACTAGTGACATCCTGTTATATAAGATGATCGTTACCTACACAGTGCTCACAGCCTTGGAGTAAACACAGCCCTCCAGAGTCAAAATGACTGATGAGATCAGGAAGGCATCCAGGTGGGTACAGTGCACTGCAACACTGAACACTAGACCTCTATGATCCCACAGGTTTCATTTCATAACCACCAATGTTACTCAAGCAGAGGCTCCTGGACCATCCTGTCACCTATGGGTCTGACCATGACCCATTCTGTAAACTGCAAATGTGCTCATGCTGGGCAGGTACATTATGCAAAAGTACAGTGATAAGGAGGCTGTTCCAACCACACAATCAGTGTTTCTATGGAAGAGAGGTGTAAACACCTTTCGCTTATCTGACTGATGTATTGGCAAACTGCCATTCAGTTAGATGGATTTGAGATTCCAGAAGCTGATTTTAACTCTGTGAAACTGTTTACAGCAACTATAATAACACATCATGAATGTACAGTGAGTTTTTGACTCTCTTTGGACACTCAACATTCACATAAAATGGGGTAAGATAACCAATCCTAAACTCAAATTCTGTGAGAAGATATTGGGTAACAGATAAGCTGAAGCCTTCAGGAAGAAGTTTAGTATCCAAATGAAGGATGTGCATTAAAGAACAAGGACATTTAGATGATGAATGTTCAGCTAGTGCGTGAGGAATAGCGATTGTACACCAATGATAAAAACTTAACTATATTTATTTTTACCAAGTCCACTGACTTAAGATTTCCTCCAGGAAACCGATTTATAATAGAACTAGATAGTAATAGCAATGATGGTGCCTACTCAGTCCAATGAGAATTGCTTGCCTGGCGCATGCCCCATAAAAAGTTCCTAGCCTCTAGGTTGACTTCCTGATTATGCAACCTACTGACTATGCACAGTTGTTTTTCTCCTGCTGGCCACGCCCAAAAAATTATGAATAGAAAGAGTCACAATTAGCTTTGTTTGCACTTTGGGGTGTTCGTCAACAGTTTTACAGATGTCTTTTTTTAAAATGGCGCTCTAAAGGCTGTGGGTTTTTTTGGCTAGAACACCGCAAGTGGCCACTGGCTAAGCGGTACCACTGTATCCAGGTTTTTATAACACATTCATTCCCCAGAGCTTTTTGGTAATTTAATAAAATGTAATGCGAAACTAGTGGTGGAGACAGGAAAGTATTGGGCGCCATTACTGGGAGTGAGTGTGTCTTTTATCTGTTTTGTACTCGTGTTAACATGCGCACACACCATCCAGCTGAACTTTCGAACATCGTCTTCACTGTCCTTTATGTATCATTTCATCTCAAAATGACTTGAGCAGAAATGCTGACCTTTGCTATAAACTCACAATGGCATAAACACTGTGCTGACTGGCTCTGAACTAGGAACCCTTTGTATCAAGCTGTAGTGATTCCCACACACACACACACACACACACACACACACACACACACACACACACACACACACACACACACACACACACACACACACACACACACACACACACACACACACACACACACACACACACACACACACACACACACACACACACACAACACTTGCGTAAAAAACATGAGGACCGACAACCCCACATGATACAGACTCACATTATCCCACAAACCATCCATCACACACATAATAAATGCATAATCACATGCACACATTCCCACACTCATAATAGGGAAAGCCACGTGACTGCAGCAGTCACAGGGCTTTCTTCCCCTGGCAATAGTAACTTTCTTTTGATGACCTGTGTGTGTGTGTGTGTGTGTGTGTGTGTGTGTGTGTGTGTGTGTGTGTGTGTGTGTGTGTGTGTGTGTGTGTGTGTGAGTCACAGATTAGTGTGATGCTTACCTTGCAGATAGTCGGCAAGATCACCTCCATTACAGTACTGTGTGTGATGAGACAAACAGTTACTATGAGCAACAATTACATTCAGGTTCAACAATGCCAAGCTGAGAAGCACATTTAGATAGTATGTGTGCGTGTGTGTGCGTGTGCGTGTGTGTGCATGAGTGTTCAAATCCTAGCCCAGATAATGGCAGGCATCAATTAATCTGCTGAACAACTGTAGCTTTATCTGTGCCAACAACCTCTGCTACAGAGCAGTGAGTTCTCAAGAGACAAGAAGAGACGGATGAGGTTGGTGTGGTAGGTTAACTGCTGACCTTAGGTAGAAACACAACATAACCACCCACCCACAAAAACGCTCATTGTCTGTCGTGACGTTTCACTGTGGACATCGTCATGTACTTATTCAGTAGTTGTCGCCCAACCCTAGTCCACTTCCACTGCAAAGGAATCCTCAGTATAACCTGCTTGCTTCCCCCTGGTCTTCGATTTTGAGGTGAACTTCATGTACTTTATGTTTCTTAACTAATTTATTTAGGTTCTATCTTTAATTTGCCACCCATCTATTGATTTGTAAGCTTTCTGCTTGTAATGGACACAATTAGAGAAGCCTGAAACAACAAAACATTTGGAAAGAGTTGCTAGACACCACTAGGATCAAGACACTTCGATACTCAATAATTCTGGTTTCAACATTATCCACAAAACATGACATCCCTCCCTTTGTCAATCACACGAGCATAAAAACTCCCTATTGTTGGCTTTTTATACAGCTAAATTTAATAATGCCTTCTGCTGATCTGCTTCCAACTGCTGGTACTACTTCACCTTCATATTAAAACCAATTAACAGTTGGATAATAGAATAGAATTTAAAGACAGTTAGCTACTTACAGTTTACATTTAAGTTATCCTAGCCCAATTCAAACCATGGTTATGACTGTATGTTGGCCAAATGCTGCACTAAATGTTCCAACACAGAAATCTTCCTTCCCTTCAAACGTTGTTCCCAGAAATTGTGTTGTTTACCTCTAGACTGGTGTTCAAAGGGCACAGTATTCTTTTCATTTGGATCAGTGCATTCATCTCTTCATAACACTTTCATCTGATACTTTCACTAATGTTTGAGTAAAGCAAGCTTTGTCATGCTCAGCAAATCATGAGGCATCAGCATTGATTTACTCAGACTGAGATTCACACTCTTGTTCTTCTAAAAAAGAAACAAATACCCTAAGCTCTGAAAACAACATAATGATAAACTAACTGTATTGTAGATACCCTCAAATTAATTAAACCTGTTCAAGGATTGTTAATGGGGTATACTGCAGAGCTGGCTAAACATGAACCAAAACAAGATTTCAAGCAACGACTTTCGGGGAATATGATTCCTAGAAATCTGAGGGGTGTATTTTCAGAGAGTAACTTGAGGCGGAGTCATGGTTTGTTTTCTACCCTGCAGCCAGCTGAGTGTTGCGAAATAAGTGGAGAAAATTGGGCTGGATGCCGAGAGTAAGGTTGTCAGCAAGTTAGGAGAGGAAACTTAAGACACATTGTGGAAGAAAACAGGAGGGGGGAAAGGCAAGAGAGAAGACTGACAGGGAACGACAGCGGTGAACCCTGCCAAAAGAGAGCACATGCTGACAGCCAGTGTTGGGAGTAAACCAATAAATGCTTGGAGTACTTTTTTGTGGTAATGGATACATTTATAATAATTTATGTTGTCACTTACGGTGATTTTAATATAGAAAGGTGGTGTTAAGATTTTAGATCAAGAAACAAAGTCACCAATTACATCGAAAACAAACTTTTCCCAACACGAGTGACAACACATGAGAAGAGCATAAGAGTTCTGCCTCGTGCAATATCCAGACAGTCACGTTTCTGGACTTACCTCCATGACCAGGAAAACGAAGTTGGGTGTTTCCTAGAAGAGAGGAGACATAGAATCAGTTACAGAAGCCATTTATCCTGAAGCAGCTGTCAGCTAAGCACACAGCCATGAGAAAACAGCTACTGGAAAAAAAAAAATCAAGAACATGAGCACATGCAACCACTATTTTTGACAACCATGCTGTCTCTGAACATGTATTTTTGTGTCATGAAAATGTTACTTGATGCTTATGACAGGTAATAGTTCATGTTATCTATGATGCACAGCCACAACTTAAACTAATAGACCAAGCTACAAATCAATTGTAAAAATAATCAAGATTTGAGGAAATGTGCTTTAGGTACACACTGTGTAAGTTTTAAATACTGATGGGATCATCCAAAAGAGAATTTTACATTGAGTGTCAGTTTCCA
This sequence comes from Pagrus pagrus, assembly GCF_965226575.1. Classification (NCBI taxonomy): domain Eukaryota; kingdom Metazoa; phylum Chordata; class Actinopteri; order Spariformes; family Sparidae; genus Pagrus; species Pagrus pagrus. The sequence continues at coordinate 31,224,702 of NC_140188.1, forward strand.
CCACATAAGAAATCATCAACACACATTATGTTGTAACATGTTGTCTTTTTAGACAAGTAAGGAGTATTGGAAATTGCTAACTCGCATGGAGGGACATTTGGAGGCAAAATGTAGGCACATTTACCGCTGATCAAAACACAGCTAAGGTACCCGAGTTACCAAAAGGTTCCTATGTTCTTAAAAAAGCTCATGAGGTGCAAATGGGCCAACTATCTATTGATTTATAACTTTTGATAGTCTGACCCTTTTCATGAGGGTGACATTGCCGCAAAAGTTGCTGCTTTACAAAAGTAATGTTATGTGATCTACTTCAGGACTGAAATATTTGGTTGAGTAGCCAGTTAACAGAAAATCTGCTACCATATGATGAACACTTAAACTTTTAAGTCATTTTTCTAAGGAAAAATGCTACATCTTACCATGTTCCAGTTTGTCAAATAAGAGGATCTGCTGCTTTTAACTTTCATATAATGACAGGAAACTGAATATTGTTGGGGATTTAGGCTAATGGGTGTATAAAAAGAGGGTTTTTATGATTCAGCCTTTGACTCTGGAATAATTTTTAACTATACTGTTAGGAAACCAACTCTAGTTTTCGAACCAGTTCTGTGACTGTGCTCTTACAGAGCCATGAAGATGCAGCATAATGCCAAACCATCTTATGTATACACATCTTATCTCTAAAACATTACCGAATTATTGTGGTATTATCAAACTTATTATTGGTATTAACATAAAACACTGTACCTTGCTCATTGCAGATGGTGGTTAATATAGAGCAAGTTAAAAGGTTAGGGATTGAATTCTATCAAAATTAATATACTGCTTGGGCCTACCATATACATTAATGGCTGAGAAAAATACATATTTTGTTTGCCAAGTAATCTGCTTGTACATGGAATGAATGGGAATGAATCATAGTGAGGTGAAATGGAAATCAACTTCATTAGCATTTTGAACCAGCAGTACACAAAAAATAAGTAATCCAGTATTTTTCAAATCATTCTACATGTAAACAAATAACAGGTGACTGACCACAGGCTACATCGCTGAGCAACCATGCAAGCCAACTGAAGTGCAGTATGACCCCAGGCTAATGGGCTTGTTTGGTTGATTTGTAAGTAGCTCAGTCTCTCCAATCCCACACAGTGTTTTCTCCAACTGGGGCAGGTGGTGGTGGGGGATGGGCTACCAGTATTCATTCTGACTGTATGTGTGTAAGAATATGTGTGTGCGTTAGGGGGGCTATGGGGGATTACATAATGAGGATGTATTCTGCAGCACAGTCTGGAGAAGAGGGGGGATGGGGGTAAAGTGTTGGGAGAGTCACCAAGGGGTCATAGGAGCGAGGGTAACTGATACGTCACTGTCTCAATAGAAAACATACACACAGAAGTAGATGCTGGTGATGACTTGCCATTGTCACTAAAGAACACTCTTACACAATCACACATCAGAGTGTCCACTAACCAACGTCAGAGAAAACTGATACCAACTAACAGCAGAGACAGAGTACTTCTAAGAAAAGCTGCTGCCTAGAGAACATCTATTTTATTGAGTGTGTGTTTTTGTACTTTGACGTGTTGTCGTCTCTGGCAGCTGCAGTTGCCTCAGTTTGGTTTGTTGCCTAATTGCCGAGAAGTGAGATGAATTTCAAGAGGCAGGTGGTGACAGCAGAACATAGGGCAGCCTTTGTTTGTGAGGACTTGGAGGAGGTAGCAGCTAACAGTTATGAAAGGGACAACCCCTCAAACTGTTTACAAGAGCAAATGCTTTCTAGAAGGTACTGTTCACACATTAGCAGCATGTGCAAAAAAAAAAATCGGTGGACTTCGGACATTGGTGACTAGCTACCAGATCAGGGCTGGGCTCCAAAATGTTCCCTTCAATTCCAAAACAAACTATGATATAAATAGTGCCTCTTTCATCATAACCCTGTCACACTTCTTGGAAGCTGTTTCGCAAGCAACCAAATCACAGGCTAGACCGATGGATGAAAGGATTTTATTATCTCAGATATGAAAACTGACAACACAATACACAGGCACTGACAACACACAAACACAAAAATACTCCAGACTGCCAAGAGTCAGTGAAAGCCAAATCAACACTGGGTCCAGTTAGTCCTTCAGTTATTGCGTCACAATCCAACTCCAGGAGGGCAAGGTTATGTAACAATATGGGGGATGGGATATGGCTAAACTGGAGAGGTTGGAGGTGGGGAGGAGAGTTTGTGAGTGCGTGTGCGTGTACACTGGGGAGGGGGAGGTTAAGCATTTGTTGAGAGCTGCCGTGCTTTTGTCACGCAAGCGACAAGCGTAATCCGAGGAATTCTGAGTAAACTGGTGTCATTTGGGAGTAAAGTCTATGCTTTGACATAACAGCAGCACACAATGACAGATGACTGTCAGTGCCAGCAGCAGAAAAACACTAATTATGTGCTGAGGACAGAAGGTCAGGATTGCTTGTTGGGTAAAGTGGGGAGGATGTTTGTTATTTTGCAAATGTATAATTTGTTATGACATAGATCTGCTGAGTATGGCCACACTCTACTGATTAAGTCATGCATGGAAAGGAGCATGACATCCCATAAAAGTGCACTTGCAAGCCAGAAGTCAGGTCATGTAATGAGAAACAGCATTAATATATTTTCACATGCAGCACCAAGACAGTGAAGACAGAAATGTTTATGTTATCATTTCATCTGTATTTAAAGCTTTAAGACCCAGAGTTTTTTTATGGTCCTTAAGAAACATCTGCCATACAAGAGACACACGTGTACTCAAGATCATGCGAGTGTGTTTGCACATGCTCATGTGCTGATCAAACATGTAAACCTGTAAGTACATGTTCATACCAGATGACTGTGCGTGCGTGCATGTGTGCGTGCGTGTTTCAGTGCCTCAGTGAGCGGTAACAGTTTTTTCCTCTGAGCTCCTGTCTCATCCAGTTAAATGTCTGGAAAGCAAAGATCTGTAAAGGAATGTGGACAAACGCCACAGAGGTTCATACTGCACGTTTTCTAGGAAATCTCACCGAGCTCCAAAAAAACCCCCCTGAATGTATCCAAGAACATGTGCTGCCCCTTTTCTCTTTCTGCCCACTTCATGTCAGTCCCCAGTACCTTGTATAATCAGGACACACACACAAGCTGGGGGCCTCTTTCCAGGCTAGAACACAATGTACCTTAGCAGGAACATCAACTCTTGTGAAGTTTGGCTCACAAACTAACATTTCCTAAACAAACCAACCCCCCTTCCTCTGTTTACACTGGCACAAACTTCTGTCTCCACAATTTATTCATTTCTTTTGTTTGTGTCAATGACAGTGCAAATAAGTGATGGATACTACATTAGCTGCAACGTGCCACCTCATTTAAAAATGAAATGGTAGGCTTAATTCTACAGTAATTTGAGGCACATAAATGTTAATTATTGCCCTTGAAAACAGTAGTTTGATAAAATAATTGGATCTACTCAAGGTTCACTTACTAGCTTTTTCTGAAGGTTTCAACTACATCTCACAGTCTTCCTCAGTCAACAAAATTAACTCACTAGGAGACTTCTCAAATTTGCTGAGAACGACCATGAGATACAGTATGTTTGAATAATGTGAAAGAAGCTAGTAGATGGGCCGTGAATCAAAACAATTTTGTCAAAGTACCATTTCCAAAGTCAAGAACTAACCTTAATGCTCATTAAAATGTTTTTTAGGTTACACTGTCTACCTATTCTATGACAAGTAATATGCAAATTGAGTTTGCTAAGTTGTCAAAGAGCTGTCTCCATGAAAACTAACACATCCACTGAGATGTGTATGTCATTGATGCTTGGTGCTCAAGTTTTAATATGAAGATACCGTTCACATTCACCCTGGGTGTATATGTTTATAGCCGAAACTGCTGAATATATGTTCTTTGTTTGTGTAGTATGGAGGACTTACAAACTTTTGTTTCGTTATGCAACCCTGTTTTGTTTAATGACAGATCAATAACCCTGAACCCTGAAAGCCCCAGAGAACATTCGTGAGTGGACCTCGAGTTTAAAAAAAAAAAACTGCAATTTTTATCTTAACTAGGTAAAAACCCAAATAAAAACACTGTAAATCGTACAGTTACATTGTAATTAACAGCATGTGTCGCGGGCTACTCATAGTCTCTCTGTTACCACCTCACAAAAATCCAAACAACAAAGCTGCAGTGTGCAGAATGAGTGAGAGAGAGGAGAGAGAGAGAGCCACAGGGCCCTGACACAGGACACCTTATAATTAGACCCATCTACTTCACACTGCTGCAGCTTGCTTAACATTAACAGCTCCTTGAAGGAGGACGGGGAGCTGCTCAGCTGTGTGCTTAAGACTGTCATTAAAAGCAGCAAACGAGCAGAGCTCTTCCAAACTACACCGGGAATAAGGACCTGCAATCTGTTATGGGTGCACATACTCCCACATCCAGCCCTGCAGTCTTTTGTCAATGCACAGCTATTCTGAGAGGCAGGAAGGTAACTGGTACCTCTTTATCCAATCACAGCCTGAGGTTTACTGCATTCACAAAAGCTGACACAGGCTATACAAGTGTATGTACATGTATAAAGCAGCATTGAAGATATTTTAAAATCTTTTGAATTTTTTAACCTTCTCATCATATATTCTCCTGGAAACAACCAATTCAATGACACATTTGTCTAATTAGATTGACTTACATTTTACGTCTAACTCTGATTCCCGATATTAAGTCATTGATCCTACATACACTGAAAATCTGCAGCGCTAAGAAGTTCTGAGAAACAACTGATTGTTTCCTTGTGTGCATTCAGCAAAGAACACAAGAAGTGCTGAGGTAGAACTATGGGGTGTTAACGCATTATGTCACAATGTGATGCTGAGTGAATGAATACATCCATTGTGAAACTAAATCAAACATACAAAAGAACATAAGCACTTCTACTCAGAGTTTATTTAGTTTTCAGACCACTACAATGCAGTTTAGTCTATATGGTGCTAGTATACACAAGTACCAGGGGCAGAGTGAACAGAAACATAGTTAGCTGTGGTGTGAGCTTGGGTAGTTAAATTATAGTGTAGCATTTAGGATTGGATTTAAGGTTAAACAGTATACTAGAGCTGAAAAACTGTTCCATGACCAGATGCAAATACAACCAACACTGAAAAACCTTTAAAAATAAATAAATAAATCACAGCACTTAAATATCATCTTCATATAAATTCAAATATCTTTTATATTTTCATATCAGCTTTGAAGATTTATCAGTTTCATGACGTCTTTTATTGTTATAATACTACCTGAAAATTCAGTGCTTGTTTGGGTTGAACTCCTCCTCCTGCATATTGCCATCTGTCTAACGGCATCCTGCTACAACTGATGCTACAGCCATACTAGCAGCTCTGTGAGTCTGTGTGAGCACAGTGGTGTTTGCGGTAAAATGCTTATATCAGCATGCTAACATGCTCTCGATGACAATGCTAACATGCAGATGCTTAAAGGGTGTAATAATTATCATTGCCATCATATGCTGTTTTTCCATTACATCTGCCGGCCTGGCTCTACTTGGTTTGACTTGGTGCAGCTGGGATTTTGCATTTTCACCATAACGGGGCTACCTGCTTGTAGGTGTGTCCTAAACGGCACGGCACGGCTCAGCATGGCTCAACTCGGGCCAGTTTAACTGGTGATGGAAAGCCAATCTGCTCGGCCAAAAATGCTAGTGGACAAACGGCAATAGTTTTGCATGTTAGCATGCTAACTTTTGCCAATTGGCGATAAACACAAAGTACAGCTGAGGCCGATGGGAATGTTATTCATTTTGCAGGTATTTGGTAAAAAGACAAAGGTCAAGTCAGGTTTTTTGACTTGATTATTGCAATAGATTTCATTACATCCTGAGGAGAACAGAATATCTGCACCAAATTTAATGGAAATCCAGGACATGATTACAGCTGAGTGTCAGTACCTGCAGCCCTGAACCATACATGAACCACTGCATCGGCAGCATCATGCTTATCAAAAGGTCTACGACTCTCAACATCATCACCCTTTATGAGGATCCTATTCACTCAGTGGCTTGCCCTGTCCCAGCAGCTATCAGCAGGCCTTTTAGTCACCAGCCATAGTGTATACAGCTCTGGAAAAAATTAAGAGACCACTGCAAAATTATCAGTTTCTCTGATGTTACTATTTATAGGTATGTGTTTGAGTAAAATGAACAGTTTTGTTTTATTCTATCAACTACTGACATTTCTCCCAAATAAAAATATTGTCATTTAAAGCATTTATTTGCAGAAAACGACAAACGGTCAAAATAACAAAAAAGATGCAGTGTTTTCAGACCTCAAGTGAAACAAAGAAAACAAGTTCATATTCATTTATAAACAACACAATACTAATGTTTGAACTCAGGAAGAGTTCAGAAATCAATAATTGGTGGAATAACCCTGACTGTCAATCACAACTTTCATGTGTCTTGGCATGCTCTCCACCAGTCGTTCACATTGCTGAGTGCTGGGTGACTTTATGCCACTCCAAAATTCAAGCAGCTCAGCTTGGTTTGATGGCTTGTGACCATCCATCTTCCTCTTGATAACATTCCAGAGGTTTTCAATGGGGTTCAGGTCTGGAGATACATGTAGAGATGCTGATTTCAGAAAAATTTGCAGTGGTCTCTTAATTTTTTCCAGAGCTGTATATCAGACAGGCCAAGGGGCTGGGTTTATGTGTCATCATTATCAGACTTTAAATAGGTAACCTGTATCCTGCCAAAGGCAACAACATCAGCAGACTTCTGGTAAATCTGGGTAAAAAATTCAGCTTGTTTGCAGGTGTCAGGTGCTATACCGTTTTAATCCTCAGCTCTTTCAAACACATCTTAACACACATACCTTTTTAACACAGACGTTGACTGTATCAGTTGTTTATCTGAGATTGTTTCATGGCTGTCCAAATGTTAGACATCTTTAACGGGCAGCGATCTAACCGAGTGTCCACAAAAGAAAAGTCTAAAAAATACAGAAACAAGTGAAGATCTATGCTCTTTCTAATCAAATACAGAGGCTAGGCATGACTAGACAGTGGCACAAACATACTCAGGTTACATTTCCTGTTCTGTTGGGTAAAACAAATCATGTAGCACATGGGTCTAACAACAACAACAGCTGATGAGGCTGGGAGGAAGCCAATGGGGGATCCAAGCAGAAGTGAATGGAAAAAAGTGAGCTAAATATACAAAATGAACAAGGAATGAAAACAATAAATAAGGGAAAGAAAAGTGGCAGCTGCCAGTTCGCCCTGGTTAACAAAAGGCTGCAACACACCAGACTCTATTGATAGTCACCAAGAGAGGAAATGCACACCATTACACTGGCGACCAACTGACAGACTAATACTGCAGGGGATGGAAGAAAGAAAAGCCAGCTGGTGAGAAAAAGAGACAGAGAGACACACTGTGCATAAAACTCTGCTAGAGCAGCCCAGTGGATGTTACACATAACAGAGGCTGAGGTGACAGAGGGCAGGCAGACCATCCATAAACAAACCAACTCAAGCCACACAGTTGACAAAGTGAGCTTTGAGGGACCGCAAAAACATAAAAAAGTAAATAAAACAGCAGCAGTATCTCAATGTCTGTCTGATCCACGGTGTTCCTTGACTTAAGGTTGGGGGTCCAGCCAAATACAGCGTCCACTATTGATTTCTGCTTTTGGGTAATTTGTTCTGACACAAGTAATTTATTTCGGTGGAATGCTTCTTAAAGCATTTATAGCATCATACCTGAGGTATATGATCTACCTCTAGTCTTACAAATACAATAAATAACCAAATGGAATACAAATAGGCTACAAATAATACAACTCTGCTTTTATAATTTATATGTGTCTTCCAATAAGCCTGTACCATATTTTGATGAATTTAAGGAAGTCTTCAACATCAACAGATCTACAGAATTCTTATGTTTGCTTTTCAACATGAGCTACTCTCTCCACAAGGAAACAAACAGTAAGTCACAACTGGTTGCACATGACTCCCCATAAATGTGTTACTGAAGGATGACACAAAAACTACTGAACAGATTTTCATGAAACGGATGGATGATGGGTCTCGGCCCAGAGCATGACCCCAATAACTTCTGGTGTGGATCCAGATAAAGGGACAGATCCAGGGATCGTTTCCCACTCTCTTTAACATTGCGAGATAAGGCATTTTTCCACATTTTCATTAATGTCTCAGACAAAAATGCATAGGCCTTGATGAAGAAAATCAGATGTATTTAGGTGGCTGGTACAATTTGATGTGGCTCTTAGATCCATTGATCTTAAATTATGGTTAAGCAGTTATAGGTGGTTTTAAATTTAGACTGATACAGGGCCATTGAGTTTGATATTGGATTAGGCTGGACTGAATTAAAGGTGACTGTTGGGCCTTGGCGGATGTATGCCCTCTACTGAGTGCCATTCTAGTGTTTTGGGGGTGGGATGGGAGGTGGTTATACAGAATAAACAAATGAGGAGAGAGCCGGCCTAGCTGTTTTTCAGTCTTTATGACAAGATGAGCTAACTAGCTGCTGCTGTAGCATCAGATTTGATGGGAGACAAATAAACAAATACAGCTACCTCTGGAAGAGGTTTTTACATCAGCAGGAGTGATGGAGGGCTCAGGAGATTGGTGGAGGAGTGAAAAGGTGGATGGACTGCGGGAGGCTTACGCAAACACAGGAAGTATCGTTACTATGTGGGAAGTGCTTTATCATCACTTCAACTGTTTCTGCCTCACTCCCCACAATTGTGTATGTCCTTAATGTGGGTCCACTCCAATATAGGGATTTTTACAGCCAATTTGGGCCATCATAACAAACACTCATTTCTACTTCATCTGCTGGTCAGGGCTTTTGCAACAGACAATATAAAGAGAGCATCAGTTTGAAGAGACAGGAAGACTTTTCAGAACTCTCAACAAAACCACAGTCTCAGCCATAATGTGTTCACACAATGAGAAACAAAAAGAAAGTGAATCCAATAACTTACTGTTGACTGCTGCTATTCAAAGAGTTCCTGTTCTCAACAAGGTTTATCTGGTAAACTGCAAACATCTGCTTAAACTGTGTGGCTGCAAACCACTGCATAAAAGCAACCAGAGCCTCTCACAACACCCACCATCAGTCAGGAACAAGCAGCTCATCTCTGTGAACTAGATAACATTACCAATGCACTACAACAGTATAAACTACAGGACCAGTGATAAATGCTCAGGATGGTAAGCTTTGAAAAGTACAGATTAATATTCTGCCTCCAGCAATCACTATTTATTTTCAAAACACTTTTTTTGGGGTGGAAGTGGCAGGAATATGTGATTTGGGAGCCAGAGAACAAAGGGGATTTGAACTGTGTTTGTGCTCACTTGACACATGAGCATGGGCCCACAGATGGGCATCAACAGTGTACTGTACATGTGAAAGTGTGCTGACAGTACGGCCTTTCAGATTAAATGCAATACACTCTTTTCCATTGAATCATACTTCATACTTTCCACCACCTTCACAGTGTGGCCAGAAACACTGAAAGTGGATTGTTTGGCTGATGTAGTCTTGTTAAATCTATTCTTAGAAATGCATGAAACTGCAGTTTCACATCCAGCTCTCTGTCTCAATGTGCATGAGAACCATGGAAAGGCACTTTTGATGGATGCCTGTCATGAGAAGCCATGTCATGACAGGCAGATCGACTGACAATTATTGCAAAGCAGTGCGGGTCATCATTAGTCACATGAGCACTGTGTGCAATATTCCGAAAGATTCTAAGGTCCAATTTTCAAGAGTTCAGTTCATGGCTTATAAGCAATATTGTGTACTGCAGGTGCCCTTTTCTGGGAAATTAAAGCCTGTTTATCTACTGTAAATTATCTATCTTTATATATCTATATATATCTATATATATAAACTTGTGGTAATAATGACAACCTGCGAGTAAGTGAGGCAGATGAAATCATGTTATCTATTTTGACCCTGATGATAGCCGGGGTTAAGGTAACATTAGCTCATGTTAAAATTTTACAGACAGAGAAAACAAGCTGCCCTGAATATCCAGAGATCCTGAATAAAGTGATGATCTGTAATCCAAGTAATCTAAGTGCTGTTTAGCCACATTGACTGTGCTTGAAAACAGTCAGCTATACTATTTACTGTCAATTAAGCTGTTGATGATCTGAACAGCAAAAAGGTGTAATGTGGTCTACTTTTTAAGTACCAGAATAGTACAGAGTGGTGTTATCCTTTGCTATATGTTTTGCTTACAGAAGAACATATGGCAACATATGTAATGTACATTTACTGGGTAGAAGCAAACAGTTTATTTCTATGAAAAAAACAAATGCCAGTAGATTGGCTTAGACATGCTGCTGTAGGAATGAAAAAAACATGAATCCAAAAAAGGGAGAGGTTGGGCTTTAATAAATTAGCTCAGCACCCCGTTCCACTCACAGACTTCATCAGGGCAAATGACTCTATGGGGCTCTATGTAGTTTTGTAGAAGAAATTCAAATTCAGATCTTCAATATTTACAACATCAATTAGGTAATAATAGAAATTCAGAAAATATTTATTTTTTCCATTAGCGAATAGAGAAGCGGTTCTCAGAGGAAATAAGGTCCCAGAACACTGTTTGAAGCTAGAAAGGTGGCAGGGTCCGCCACACATTTACACGCAAAGTAAAACAGAGAGAGAGAGAGAGTTTGATTATTTAGTTTGTTTAGGCAGAAAAGAAATAATCAGTCAATTACGATCTTTCTGATTAAATTGTCTTCTCCAAAACTACATAGTGCACCTCTAATTGAATTAAAAGTTTCTGGTTTGTTTCACTCCAATCCGCTTGGAAATCTTGCTAACGTCAGAGATTCTGCCCTTGAATGCACAGGGTGCGACTGATCGCAGCAACGTTTGTATTGATGAGACATTTTATGTTTTAGCGGGTCAACTGTCACTATGGGGCATTCTAGTTCAAACTCTATATTGCCAGGCTTTTAGAAGACGCTGTGCTTGGACTGACTTTGTAGAGGCTCCACAGCTCAACCCTGACAACAGGACTGATGGGATTGAACCACTGCAATGGTACGACCCAGAATCAGCCAACTGTGTCGACAGAGACACAGAGGGGAGCCTTACTCAGCAGCAAACTGAACACTAGCCAATAGCAACATTGATCTTCCTGACAGCCTTAAAAGATTTGTTGATGTAGATTGATTTGACTGGATTCAAGTTTTTCAACTGTGCAACAGACAAGGTCTCAGATGCATCAGTCTGCCTGACACTAATTGACCCACAAAGCAAACAACACTCAATAGAGATAAAAACTGAATGGTATTGAAAACTAAAAGTCACTGGTTACTTAATTCTTCATTAAGCTTACATCCTTTTGTTGCAGGAAAGATTAAAGAAAAACTTACCTGAACATCATAAAGTGCCACAATGTTTTCATGCTGCAGCTCCTGAATAGAAACAGAACAGACACCAGATGCATTAGCAGGAAGATTAGCTAGGCTACAGCACAGCAGCTGATAGATCACGTTCACTGATATTTCTATCTGGGAAGTCAAGGCGCCTTCCTGTCAAGGGTATAGACTCAAACAAGGTCAATGTCAGATCATTCTTTAAGTACACTGAGGAGATAAGTGAGAGGCAATTAAGTGTCATGCTCACCTTCAGGATTTTGATTTCCTTGCCAAGAAGGATCTGGGACTTGGACAGGTTCTTCTTATTAATGCTCTTGATGGCCACCTCCCAATCTGTCTTCTGTGGAGCACAGAGAGCAGGACAGAAAGATTTAAAATAACTTTAACAACTCAGTCCCTATATTCCTGTAAAATTTCCCCGCCACTAGAGTTAAAGATAAATTAATGTATTCTTGTATGTATGCATGTAATATTCTTCCTGAACTATTCTTTTATAGAGATTCAGATTGGCAGAAGTCATATTTGATTCAGTACACCTTATGAACAAATCTTTAGTACAGCCACCCACTGATTATTTCTTAAGCTGGAAAATCCTACATTTTTCAACTTGGCCTTCAACAATCACCAAATGAGCTGCATGAACTTGTTCCTGTCTGTAAATACAGCTACGTAATGGTTTCCCTGAGGATACTGCTTGGTTGAGGTGGGGAGCCCCATGGACCCTGGCTGTCTCAGTCCGTGGGATGTATTTAGCAGGAAACAGCCCACAGTTACACCATTTAAGTAGCTGCTTTGTTAAATATAACATTGCAGGAGCTGAGACCAAAGACAGTTTGGCATTTCTGCTTGAAAAATAAGGGAATAAGAAAATAAGAAAAGTTATTATCAAAATGACTGCCGATTACTTTTGTCAATTAACTCATCAATTTAATCATATATCATGACTGTATGCTGTCCTCAGTCATAGGCTGATCAAGGAAACTGTGAAATGGAAAAGTATCATCTCTGGCACTTACAGTATGGATTTCTCCTGGTAACACAAGATGTGACATTAAAGCAGATTATAATATATATCAATTAGGGGTGTCACAATTTTAATTCTAAATCGAAAATCGATTGAAATGAGCTTTCAATCTCTATTATCGACAGATTTAAGATTTAACTGAACTTTGCAACAAACTGAATTTCTATCTTATGTTGTTGGCAGGATGGTATTTTTCGTTGAACTCTGGAATCTTTATTTTTGGTGAACACCTATTTGAACTTCTAATCCTAACCTAGAAAAGCCACCAAGATAAAGTCAGAAATGTAATAATATAAATGACAGTTGTCGTGGCATAAACCCAATGATCTGTTGATCTTTACAAATTCAGATCTGATAGCTGAACAATAACATAGCAATCACTGAAAAAAAAATGTTTTAAAAGCTAAATCGTGACCTTCGAATCCAATTGTGGATCTGATGAATCGTAACACATAATATCAATAAACACCTGCTGTCACTCTTCACTGACATGTGGGATCTAGTATCATCTTTTGTGACTTAAATAATGACAATTTCATCATAGCATCATTTTACGATATTTTGTTGTTCAATGACCCCGAGCACTGTGCAACTAAAACAAACAGAACAAGTCACTCAAGGATTTGTTTTAGACATTTGTTGATGTGTAACACTTATTTTATGTATGAATGTGCCTGCCATGATTCACTGTAGATGATATACACACACACACACACACGAAAAACATACATATTAACATGATGATATTGGATTTTAACCTCATCACCCAGCCCTACTGTGAAAGTAAATCTCATTTTTTTTTTTTTTTAAACAATGTGACATGTACACACAAAATCTATGTAGGTGTGTGTGCTAAAAGCCAAGCCTGCTGGCCTAAATTACATTGTCAGCATCACTGTGTGAGAGCCGGCTAGAAGGACGGAGGAAATTTCATCCGTCCCAATAACACCAGGTCACTTGGGTTTCTGACAGTCAGGCCAGCCTATTGCGCTGAATGACACGCTGAATGACGAAGCACTCAGATGACAGCTAGAACGGGAGCCAGCCTACTTACACTAAAAGCTAAGTGAGGGGAGAGGGACCTATTTTCTCCCCGGGCTGAGATAATGTTTCCAGATGAGCTCCTGGAGCAGGTATAAAAAGACTTCTGGAGTTCACGTGAGCTCAGAGGCTCGCCGGACATGTGCTGCACACGCAAACACCCAACTGAGGACACAGAAATAAACCCAGGAGATAGCCTTTCTATGCCCTTGAGAAAAACACACAGATAGTAGACAAACAGGAAGCTAAGGAAGGAATTCTATGAATAAGAAGACATGCTTTCCAAATAAATCTAGGTTAAAAGGAGATGTTCTTGTTCTGCGGGTGCACTCTGCCTAAAGCCTGGCATGGAATCCAGCACAGGAGTGACATGAGTGTGTGTGTGTGTGTGTGTGTGTGTGTGTGTGTGTGTGTGTGTGTGTGTGTGTGTGTGTGTGTGTGTGTGTGTGTACGTGTGAGTGTGTGTTTATAATACACTGCCAACTGAGCTGCATCCATCCCCAGCTCAGTGACAGCCTGCCCAGCCAAGTGTGACTGAGCTGCCGACACTACACCCATAGGAAAAAAAAGTGACCCTGCTGGCCCATCATGTAGGGCGAGGGAATGTGGACGTGGGGGGGGGGCAAACTAAAATACTGGCTCTGTAGTGCACCACATAATGCACAGTTAAGCAGTGCAGCATAAGCAGTTCTCCTCTGCTCAGAGTCATGCTGCAAAGACAGAAGCAGGCTTTCATTTTCCACAATAATGACTGATCTCATTTATGAATCACAGCCGATTATAGAGGTGTGAGCAACAGAGAGATTAGCATCAGCAACAGTGCAACCAACCCCAGCCGCAGGCATTATGACAGACCATGGAAGAATGACACTGACAGCAGAAGACAGTGACAACAAAGGAGGGTCAACATACTTTATATCTTATTTGGGTAATCAAGGTAATCATCAGTTTATAAACTAAACGATTGAATAATCAAAAATATGATCAGAAGATTATTCAACAGTGAACATTATCATTAGTTTCAGCCCTAAAGCATAATTTTAAAATGTTTGACTACTAAGGAAACTAAGGAAAACAGGATAAACACATGTTGACACTGCTGTGCCATGTTGCAACTTATCTGAGCTGTAAAGTTGTACATGTTTCGCAGAGGTGCAGAGGGTCAAGCTGTTGCAATAATCTGTAAAAACAAATTCTTTAAGGATGTGAACATAGAATTAGCCATAAGATTACTAAATTACTTTACTTATATACTTATTGAACCTTAAAGCATTGTGTTTCTTTTTAGGCATTAATAGTGAAATAGATGTCCTGGGGAATGCAATTAGCTGATTGTTCTGCCTTTGTCCACTTTCGTGATATTAAGTGCAACAGGAGCCCATATATAACATCCGACACAGCAATGAGGCAATCACCATGTCTGTTGCATGCAGGTGGCTCTAACCTTCCTGTTCCTCAGACATGGAAATAATCCTATATATAGGCTAAATGGCGTGGAGATGATAGGACTTAAAGTGATCACGTAAATAGACTGATCACTTGCCAGGGCCGTTTTGACACGGCAGGGAGGCATGTGAGCACATCTTCCAGCGATGACCAGGTGATTGTTTTCAGGCCTACATTCAACTCAGTTTCCAGGCTGTGAGATAGTTATCGATTCAAATTAAGAGAGCTCTGCCCGGGCTACAACAGGAAGTGTGGGGAGGCTCTAATGTGGTGTTCATTGAGGAATTCAGGACCATCTGCTTCAAACCAGCAGCAAAGAGGGGCAACATGATGTCATCTTCTGCATATCTGTCACAAACCCACCATCCTTGTGTCCTTCCGAGATGGAAAACCACAACCTGGTCAAATATAATCATTTAACAAAATTTTTGAGCATTATGTTAATAATCTGACTCTGACTCTGGTTTTGGTGCTTCGGTATGAATGAACCTTGTGCAGCTCTTACATAAGGGAGGCTTGTATCCTTAAACAGGCAAAGGAAAAACACTGCACCCCATCCTTCCTCCTGCCTCAGTACGTCAGCAAGTCATTCACTGCTGCCTGACTCATCCTTTTCATGAATGAACCAAACGGCATAAACGCACTTATCCAACCCTGTGGCTGATGAAATAAACCTGAAATCACCTTTCATAGCTTGACTGTACAGTACATCAGACTGATCTACATGTTTAGTCACAAAAGCAGAGCAATATTATCACTCCCCAAAAAAGGTGACAGCCCACAGATGCTGCTGCAGAGCTGCATTATGCACTGCCACAGACTGACCCAGATTTTCAAATGAATCTGCCTACTTGTCCCCCTTTTTTCCTGCAAGAGAAGATGGCGAAGAGGGGAAGAAAACATTGCAGGCCAGCTGTTTATTTACCTTCCTGTGCCGTCCTTTGAACACCACAGCAAAGGCTCCATGTCCAACCAGGTCTTTTCTGCTGTACTCAAAATCTCCCACAGCCTCCATCGCGATGGGTTGATGGTCCAGCCGATGCTGGGCACTGATGGACAGCCTTGAATGTTGCTCTCCTTTTCAGAAAATAATCCTGGAGTAAAAGATCCACTGAGTCCTGGCGAAGCTGCTTCTTGCACTGCGGATTTATTTCATGACAGGCTGTTGTTCTGATGTGCCTTATTGCATAAATAAGAGATGCAGTCGGGACATGGCACACTCACATGCCCTCTCAGTGGGTTGAGATGTTTGTAATATCACACAGAACCGACGGCTTTGAGCATGGCTAGCAACAATCCTGAGCTAAACTGTATCAGTGCCAGCTGTCAGTCTTTGACCCAGTTGGATAGCTGCAATCCAGCTTTGCATTACTCTCCAAGGAGGCTCACTAACACACTGCGTGTCCCCAGTCACCTAACCTATTCAGAGGGACAGTCTACATGATGCCAACCCTGCTGAACATGACCATGCAAAGACTGAAAGCGGCTGCAGACACCGAGCTATCTGTTAGCCTGACAGTGACATAACCCTGTGGCTACACCTAGCGTCATAGCTGCTGCCCATAGCAGGTCGCTGCAAACATGCTAACAATACTATCGAAACAACGTTACCTTGCTGGGTAAC
This sequence comes from Pagrus pagrus, assembly GCF_965226575.1. NCBI lineage: Eukaryota > Metazoa > Chordata > Actinopteri > Spariformes > Sparidae > Pagrus > Pagrus pagrus. The sequence goes on from NC_140188.1 coordinate 31,241,289, forward strand.
ACTGAATAATTTAACCTGCTTTTATCTAAAACATACACAGTCTAGCAAGCCGCTGAACGAGCAAACATCAGCGAGCTAGTCCGCAGTCAATGTTAGCATAAAAATCTCGATGCAACACAAATGTCAACACAGAACTGTTGTTCATCTGAAGGCGTTAGTCCTTAATGTGTGTCTCCTTCGACAAGACGTCCGAGTCCACAAGACACGTCCCGGTCCTGGTGAAAAACACTGACGTTTCCCCAGTGAACATTAATGTCATCCGTGTGACATAAAAAAAAAAAACAACACTTCGTTGTTTCCTTCGTCGTCAAGTCTGACAGGACAGCTAACGTTAGCGTCGCGAGCAACTGTCGCCTTCAATAAAATGACTTCCACGTTAAGCTACTGTACGTTAACTAGATAACTATTATAAACTGTACAGTTAATCACTGTACAGTTCCGTTACATCACAGCGACAGCAGGTACCGTCGCTCTGCCGTTCACTTGAACAATACTGGAAGCTAGGGCCATGTTCCTGATATATAAGCTATCCTTCCGCGGAGGCCGTATTTTAAAGCTTTCCTTCCGCTGCGAGAGCTAGTCCGTGTTTTTTTAGTGGTATATGAACAAACCTGACTATCAAATTACATTAAAGACATTATTTTATTTGTACGGAATTTTTAACCAACAAAGTGTCTTCTTGGGATCGAGAGGTTTTAAAACCACAGTTCAAAACATTGAAAATTATTCAAATTAAGTCGGTTGTGAAAGCAGTTTATAATCCTACAGGCTGGTGGAAAAAGCTGATGCAGTGCTGTGTGTAATTCTTTTATCATGATGCGTGCCTTTTTTGAAGCAACTGAGACGCACAAGAAGTGTGGTGAACCAGTGTTGTGCTGGGTGTACATAAAGCTGTCCTCCACCTATCTCAAATCTGAGAAAATAACCCTGATGATGTCATTGGGGTTATTATCGAGGCTTGAATTTCAGATTTAATATTTCTAATTGAAGCTGGGGTCATGGATGGGCCATGAAAGACATGATTGTTTACCAGGCAGGGAGGGTCAGATTCATGACGCTAACGCGTTGCATTATGGGAAATGCATGATTCAATGTTCTTGGAGCTTGAGTCATACTAGGGACTAAAAGTTAGGGTACCTTAGCCTCTGCTGCTTTGATTTTGACCATTCTGTCTTTCACAATCTCTCAACATTTTGTTATTCAAACAGTAAATTGCTGTAGTCCATCTTTAATTATGCACTGTTATGTAGCACAATGCACTTTCTGCAGTCTGTGCCGGCCTCCTACATTTCATCTGTAGAAGCATGTGACAGCCCCTGCTGACAGCTTAACCTTTATCAAACGTCTTACAAAGTGCAGGTGCTGCTGTGACTTACTGAGGATGTATTAAAAGAACATTTCAGGTTGTTTCTGAAGTGAGCAGTATGTTCTTTTATTGTGTTGATATTCAAGAACAGCTTGTTGTCAGAACATCAAGCCACAAGCTGTCCCCCCTCCTCTCTACAAGTTGACTCATCTGTGTCAGAGATCAGTCCCACTACTACCATCAGCAGACTTTATGATGGTGTTGGTGCTGTGCTTAGATATATAGTAATGGATGAACAGATGGCACAGAAGAGGGTTAGCTCCATACTGGTGGTGGTGGACAGTAAGGTGAGCTCCCTGAGCTCCTGACTGTGGAGGGAGTACCGTGTTGTGTTGCTCAATGAACTGTTCAGTCCCACATACGATTCCCTTGAGAGATTTGTGGAAGACCCACAGTATGTTACCCCGATGTTCTACTGAAGGGATTTCCATGAAACTTGGATGGAGGATGGGTCTCAGCCCAGAATAGACCCCATTAGGTTTTGATGCAGAACACAATTTTTTCACACTTTTCTCACTAACTTTATTTTTTACATTCTCAGGGAATAGTGCAACTTGATGAGAAAAATCAGTTGTACATAGGTGGAGCGAGTACAATTTGATGTGGTTTCAATAAAATTCCAGACCTAGCAGATTTAAATAAACAGGGCTTTCAAGTTTGATATTGAATTAGGCTCGGTTGATTTAAAGAGGACTGTGGGGCCTTGGTGGAGGTATGCGCTTTACTTAGTGCAATTCTGGTTGCTAGTTTGTTGGTTTTTCATTGCTGGTTATGTAGATTGTCTACATGGACCCCTGTGACCAATGCATTTCTGTAATTCATATACTATACAGAAAGAATTCAACTATTCTAACCCAATTTATGAATGCATAGATAATCTACTATACTGAGGTCCTTCCATTTGAGTTTGAGCTTTTAAAATACAAGGTTGAAAATATTATGTGATTTGCAAATACATGCATCACAAAATGTTAATGCCATTAAAAATTAAGAAACGACGTCTATAGTCTGTTAAGTGACAGAACGTGCCTGTACGCCATGTCCTTGAGCCACCATGCACTATGTCTGGTACCACTAAAATGGAACACAGACATCATTAATGGTATTGATTTCAACTGTGTTTTTTAAAACAAAAATTTCTCAAATGGAGGCCTCATGGTGGCCTCATGGTGGCCTAGGGTTTAAAGATGCTGACTACTGCGTGTCCCTGGTGCTGAATCCAGCTAGGGATGGATGTGCCCTCCTCATTTCCGATCGCTATTAAACAAAATCTCCACAAATATACAGAAAATTCATCTTGGGTACAGATAAAAACACAAAACATGTTCAACAATTAAGTGTTTACTTTGAAGGTAACTTTCAAAGTGCTCAGTCTGACTGGTTTAAAAATGGCAGTGTTCTTCACATGATGATGTTATGCAGTCTGACGCACACATCTCACACGTAAATCATGGAAAAATGGCATTTTCAGAAATGTAGAAAATGATCTCCTAAAATCAGAGTAAGTTAGATATAGTCTGGTGATAAGTCACTTCTTCTTCTTCTTGGCTGATGTGTTTACACTCTTGGACGGGGAGTTGTATGTGGAGGACAGCAGCATGGTGAAGAGCAGCAGCAAAGGCACTAGCAGGTACGGAGCATAAATGGAGACCAGCAACATGCGCTCCTGCAGGGTCTGGGGACCAGGGTGGGGTTCCACAGGGAACTGATAAAAAAGGATGTGACCTAGGATGGGGACCAGTGTGGTGGCCACATGTGCAGAATACACAATGGCAGGAGTCCTGATCCACTTACAGCCACCTAAAAGATGAGAAAACACATGATGATTTCTTTGTAAAAAGTTCCAATGAGAACTCTTTACTGCCAAGTCTGCAAATTATCCAGAATAACAAATAGAACACACAATACGGTTAGAAAAAAATCATATTGTGATTATTTTTTACAAATATTACGACTCTGACATGAGTCATGATTAGTGGGGTTGGTGAGTTTTGCATTACAATTTTCATTTTCACTGAAAAAACTACTGAAATCATGATGATGTCGCATTTGTTGTGGTCTGTACCAAACAAACATGTTCTCTTCCATCTGGAGAACAAGCTCTGTAGGCCAGGACATCTCTGCAGCTCTACAGAATGTCATTAGAATGCTGTTTTGTCACGCATTCTACCTTTAAGAGAAAGTGGCAGCTTCTCAGCTTTAGATATTGTACTTTGAATATAATTTCATTAATTGTGCATTTTTTCTAAATGCAATCTTGAATGTAATCTGCAAACGCTGTTAGCCCCACAAACGACCAAAATAAGATGGTCACCTATATATTTAAACTGAATTGTCTTTTTGTTTATCTTTTCAATGTCCCACAACTGTAGTGGTGATCTAGTGTTAGGGCAAGAACAATCCGAAAGGGGTCAGGTTTGAGCTAGCTTCTGTGCTGGAAGGAGAGGACACACCGAACTCCATTAGAAAAACTGTTCATTTAAAGATGGCTTCAGTACGTCAAGAACATATTTTGACACCTCCTTAAAATAGCAAATCACTGTTAGTCCTACAAGTCTGACTGTGTTCGCCCATATGTCGTCACAAAATAATAATAATAATAATAATAATAATAATCTTCTGGGTCAACTATATAGACGAGCAATTATGAACTCATATGATACTCATTGTTGACACGTTATTTGATTTGTTGGGTAAATGTATGCCGAATTCAATTACTGGTCGTAAAAATAAAAATAAACCCTTTCATTCGTGGTGATATGAGAGTGTATGTGTCACAGAGCGACGCATCTCTTAACAGACAGATTTTTAAGCACAGTCCGGCACGACACTTCCTTCATAAACGGCACAGAATTTATACGAGCACGGTTTGTGTTAACTGACCTTTTAGGAAAGCATAAGCTGCGACAGGAAAGAAAGGCATCTGGAGCACGGCCTCGCAGTAAATGAAAGACTTGAACCACTCTGGAGGATCCATCATCATCGGGTCCTTGAACTCCGCTGCATACCACTTCATAAGATCTCTCACCTGGGGAAGTATTCAACGAATCAACAGCCTCATAGCCACAAAGCAGATTACTGCAACTTTAGAACTTTTCGCAGCTGGTGGTAATTTGTAACAGTCTCTATTTTCTTCTATAGTGACACTTACCGGCTGAGGAAACACATGGCCGGGTAGCAGAGCTTGTAAATCAATGAACAACGTGATTGGAATGTGAGAGGCAAAATAGAAGAAAAAGATTATTTCTAATACGCGGATAGCCATTATGTCTTATCCAGTTCTAACGACAGAGAGCAGAGGAAGGTAGGAAGCGACAAAGTTCGCCTGGTAGCGTGTTGTAACGCGTGTTCCCAGGATGGATGCCATTGGCTCGCAGAGGGAGATGGGGCGTTCCTGAAGGCATCACGGAGAACACGCTGCTTTAGGTGAGACCCATGGACGTATAATGACACTGGCAGAGGTTCTCCTACCTGATATGGTCCAACAAAAAGAACCTCCTTGTTTTTATGTCCATTAAGCAGACTGATTAGATTTAACTTTACCCAATCCCTGAAAAGAAAACGGGGGCATTGGACCCGTGTAGCCCACATATGATCACTTATCCTGTCTGTAGCTGCTAGCCATCTATCTATACCTTCTATTTTTTTGTAAAGAAATGATATGTATCCCCAGGTATGTGTAAAAAATCAAACTACCAAATTTGGAGGTAGGCTATATGGTTTTTATTGGACAGGAAGTGTATGAAAAATTGTAATGTGAAAAGTAACAAGTAGCTAATGCTGACAAATATAATGGAGTAAAAAAGTTGCATTAAATAAAAATACTCAAATGAGTGAATGTACTTAAATACAGTATTTGAGTAATTGTACTAAGTTACATTGCACCACTAGTGTTGTTATTCGCATTATTATTATTTAATATATTATTACTGATTAAAACTTCAATAAATCCTCGAGGTACATACACCCTTTCTGAAAAGTTGTTTTTCTGTAGAGCACTGTGAAATTTTCATACTGTTGACTTGTTCAGAGTATTAAAGTGTGATATAATCCAATACTGTGTTGGCTGATTTGGTTATCAATTGATTTAACTGATACATATAAAGGTTCATGTTCCTTGACAAATACAAACTGCAGGTTTATATGTATTATTAGTTCAAATTTTGCACTATTTCCACAACTCTGTGAGCTTTAGACGTGTGTCACTATAAAGCACAGAATCTCTGTCTGTTTTTCATTCTGTTTGTGGTTCACACCCCTCGAGAACCATTCATCAGATCTACTTCAAACTTGGCAGGTTTGTTGCCGAGGACCCAAAGAAGTGTTTAAGGTTTACAATGGAATTCTGTCCATATTTTACAAATTAAACTGAAGCAGTTGTTTGACTTGCTATTTTTCTTTGTTTGGGCTGACGTTCCTCATGACTAATTGCAGGGGAATCAGATCACCTGTGCACAGGTGAGGAAACTGACTCCTGATTGAGGAGTGGAAGCAGCTTGGAGCATTTCCCTACCAGCCAATCAGGGTGTGACGACGCCCTGATTGAAAGGCTTAAAAGAGGTGGGAAATGGCACACGGTGGCTCAGCCAGTACTGCCACAAAACCTTCAACATCTTAGCATGAATGTGCTGTGATGTGTTGCATGTTCTCATCATGTATGAAGGTTTACCCTGGGTGCTCTGGTTTCCCTATCAATAATGAATCGGGGAAAAAAATATTGATAGATATGTACACATGCACCTTATTACTGCTGTCCATTCCATTATTATTTAGCATTTATTATTTATTATTTATTATTTATTATGTATTAATGTATTTATTTATTTATTATTTACTAATTACAATTTGCCTAATTTAAAATAATTTTAGATGAGTGTACTTGTACAACTGGAGTGACAATAAACATCTTGAATTTTGAAACAAGTCTAGTAAATAAAAAGAACTCCAGTCTTTATGTCTACTCAAGCAGCCTGATTACATTTCGTAACCAAATCTCTGGGTAAGAACAAAAAAGGAGCATTGGAACTTTTAAAGTGCACATATGATCAGTTAGCACAATTATGTCTGTAGCTGCTCTCCATCCATACCTTCCCTTATGTGATTTTGAAATTGTAACAAAATAATATCTAGGTATGTGTATAAAATAAAAAAAATTATATATACAGTTAACACACATTCAAACAGGATATTCATTCAAAAGTGAACAGTGATGGAGGAAGTATTGAGATCCTCTACTCCGGTGAAAGTAATGATACCACACTGTAAGATAAGTAAAAGTACAAGTATGTGAGTAAAATCAGGCAAATGTACTTAAAGTATACTTTAACTGAGCTAAAGTTTTGAGGAAAAATAATTAATATTAAAAAAGCTACAACTGAAAAGTAGTAAGAAACAAAAAGCTTGAATTTAAAAATGAAAGTGAAAAATACATTAAAAAAAATAATAAATAGGTAAACACAAGGAATCAAACATCTATAAGTTGATGTGCTGCTCTACAGCAGGCTAGAGAAGGAGCAGGTAATGAACATCATGTATAAAATGCATGTTTTCATTGAGTCAACAAAAAACAGGATGAAATATAAAAGAAAACCAAAGTTAAAGTAGAAACATAAAACATGACTAATTTACTAATTTACAGTGTCAAACAAGAAAATAAGTACATAATTTTTACCATCCATTTGACATTACACTACTTTCCAGTTGTATTTATACTGTATTTGCTCTCTGCTGAGTTGTTTATGGGTGATCACTGTACAGTTGCCTTATTTAAATATAGCTTAAAAAGTTGTGTATTGTATTCATAAGTGCTGGGAATATCACTTGATCTGATCCCTGAATCAATTGACTTAGATTGGATTTGTATCTTCCAAGGTGTTGCTGGTTGCTAGTAAACATTGAGCTTCACGATATTCAGCCTCATCTTTCACCAAAAGCTGCGGACTCTCAACATCCACATAATCCTGCAAAAAAGAGGACAAAAAACGTGTATAGGCTATATAGCCACAGGGACATTTTCATTAAAAAATACTACTGCAATCTACTGTTTGTCCAACTGTAGTAAAGAAAAACGAACTGTGATGTAACATATAAGCAGATCACAAACAATTGCACAGAAAAATGTCCCTGGAATCTCTGAAAATCTGGTGTAAGACATGTAATATGAGTTTAATCAAGTATGTTAAAGGAAAGTTCACCCCAAAATTCAAAAGGTAGTTATTATCTTCTCACCTCCATGCTAATGGAAAGTTGAACACAGTGTCATAGTCCACAAATCATTTCTGGAGCTTCACAGCAAAACAGTGTTGAAGTAGCCACCGAAACAACTGAAGTAGCTGGAGACTAGTTTTAAAACATTAAAAAAGTTAAACAAACAAACTAACATCAAATGGCTCAAATACAGCTCGTCCGAAGTCTCCAGAAGCCGAGAGGTCCCAAACTGATCTAATACCCTCGATATGCAGTTGAACTCATGTACCCACTTCAGATGTGGTGCGCATGCTTTCAGCTTAGCAGCTACAGTAAAGATTTCAGCTTCATAAAGGGTGTAAATAACGTCTTATCAAATCAGTGTGGCATCTCGGGGCCTCCCGAGGCTTGGTTTACAACAGAGAAGCTAAATGGAGCCGTTTTATGTTTTTTTACTTGCTACAACACTGTTTTACTGTGAAGCTCCACAAAATGTTTTGTGGGCTATGAAACTTTCCAACAATAGAGGGGTAGATGATGATTGAATTGTTATTTTTGGGTGAACTTCTCCTTTAAGTCATTTGACTTTAGCCCTGCTAGCCTAACTCAAACTACAACATTTTGAGATTTTGTTTTTTTGGCACCAGGATGGTCACATGACATTTGTTCAGTTCATTTTTACAAATAATGACAAATAGTTAAAATAGTAATTAAGTCAATTAATGACATTATTGATTATCAAAATAATCAATCCTTAATAATCAAAACCATCAACCAGATGATGTAGCCAACTGTTTCTTACCGCATCATTTTCAATGATGTTCTCCAGCATGCCCACAATGTCTGTGAATGAGGGTCTCAGAGTGTATGGCTCCAGCCAACAATCTCGCATGATGTGAAGTCTGTGGGGTCCACACATTCAAGGCATTCATCATGTTATGGATGTTGATTTATTTTGTCATTTCACAGTACAAAAGGTGTTTCCACCCACCAACAAGAAACACAGTGGGAAACACTGCTTTTTGTGTGAGTGCTGCAGCATAAGACAGCATTCTGAGACATGCTTTTCAAAAAGTCACTAGTCCCAGCTCCCAGTTGCCCTTTTTTCAGATTTTTTTGTCTTTGTTTTGCATTATTGTAAACTGAATGCATTTAGGTTTTGGACTGTGGGTCAGATGAAATAATCAATTTGATGATGTCACCCTGGGCTCTGATCAATTATCATGGGAACATTTTCAAAACTTTTGTACATTTTGTACATTGAACTGTTGATCAAGAATATAATGAGCTGATGGATGGACAATGATAATAATGTTGAGACATGCATGAGTGTTCAGGATGAAGCGGGTGCCTAAGTGATGAAACATTGCCAGTTCAAATCCCGGCTAGGTAAGAAAATGTGCAACATCGAGTTATCCAAATGTGCTCCTCTTCAGCTGCCCAGTACTCACTCACACGTTTCCCTCTGGAAATGCTGGAGCATGGTAAATGAAGGATGTTGAAGGATCACTTCATTATACTTAGTACTGTGCAAAAACTGCTCATTTACTTTTTAGATTTTAAAAAGTAAATGAGACAAACTGTAATTCGTGTAATTGTCAGTTTACACTTACATTTCTGGCCTGCAGCCTTCAGGGTTTGTGTTCTTATGACCAATACAGACGTGGTACACCACTGACTCTGATGTCTCCAGGTTTGGGTAAGGGAGAGTGCCTGTAAACATAATATTTATCCAGAGAGAAGTTAGATGAGATATCTGTCAAAGTAAAACAGACATGACATTTTGTATCAATATATATATATATATATTCAATTTAAGGTCTTTAGTTACCTTTAATCTTTTAAAAATGTACCATGGTTTTGTAAAATGAAGCACATTCTGTGTTTAACTAATAACATTGTTTTAGGGTGGTAGGGAATGTGACACTAAGAACGTGTTTATTTACCATAAAAGCACAAAAGTAAAATTTGTATTTTGGTCAAACCTCATACAGGTAGCCATCTTTACTGGTTGTTACCTAGGCCACCAACTCACCAAATGTCTGCATCTCCCACAGCACAATGCCAAACGCCCACACATCTCCCTTGAAGCTGTAATAGTTGTTCTTGAAGTACTCAGGTGGGTACCAGCGCAGGGGCACACGCTGCTGCTCAAGTTACAGATAATAGAAAATGTGATTTTACACAGAAAAACCTGAACACCACAGACCAACAAATGAAGTGTTTGATATTCTAAAATCATTCGACACATCAGTATACAGTGTCATTTATATATTAGTATAAGTTAGCAAACTCATAAGCTCATGGTGGAAATTATAAGTAACCTCTCAGTCACGTTAATGACGCTGTTACTGCCTGTCCCTCTCTAAATCAAGGCGACATCTCACTGGTGTTTCCTGTTGCAGAGGGTGTTGCTAAATTATCCTCAACACATGCAAAGACACACACACACATACACACACAGAAGAGACCACGTTCACAAAGGTTAAACTGAGATAATGTGGTCAGTGTAGAAAGTTGTGAGTAACATGCTCCTTAAAAGCATTTCCACTCAGCTGCATGTGAACCGTCTGCAGCTTGTCTCTGCTGAATGACCGATGACAGTTGATAGAAATCAATGACCAAGTGTCACACTGTGTATGTGGTTTCACTCAAGACCAGAGTGAAGTGTGAGACTCATGAAGTGTTGGTATGTGTGTGCATGTGCATGGTTACAAAGTGTATCTTATTTATTTTAAAATTGTAATCCTGTTTTACTGAATGTATCCGTAGTACAAAGTACATCTTGTTTTCTGTAACTTTACCGGAAGTACAGTTACCTTTTTTTGTATCCTGATTACATACTGTAATCCCGTACATGTACTGTATTCCATTACTCCCCAAGGCAGCTAGTTATTGTGCAGATTGCATGCTGCATCAGAGCCGAGGCACTTAATTTTTAAATCAATTCATCTTACAGGCAAACAGACAAAAAATGATTCCAATAATCCGAAAAATGCTGAATATCTTATTTGATAATGAGCCAGGCCTGTAATCCGTTGACTCATAGTATACAGTATATACACGTGAATATGTATCATTTACTTTCACCTGTACTTTTGCTACTTAACTGCATGTATTGCCAGAAAATGACTTGTGAGACTTAAGTAGATTTAATATCAGATACTTTAAGACTTTTACTCAAGTAGGCTACTATTAGTATGAGTTACTTTCACTTTTACTGGAGCAATATTTTAACACAGTATCTTTACTATTAATCAAGTATGACTTAGGGTACTTTGTACAGCTTTTTACAACTCTGCTTACCCGTGGGTTCCTCCAGCGGCTGCTGCGGCGGCTCGTCATGCGTGTTAAGTCTCGGGCCAGGCCAAACTCTGCCACCTTCACCTCCCAGGGAAACTTATTGACCATGACGTTCCTCAGAGCCAAGTCACAGTGAACAATCTGCAGGGAGGACCACTGTTCAGTGTGTGTGTGTGTTTGTGTGTGTTCATAATAACCTGTAATGTTTTTACCATTTTGGAGCGCAGGTGCTGCAGAGCCAGAGCGATGTGGTAGGAGGCGATGGTGAGGAGGCTCTGCAGCTCAGGGTCTGCACTGAGGTGGACTCTGTTGGTCTGGAGGAAGGTCCTCAGAGTGCCAAAACTCACATACTCCATGATCAGAACATAGGGCTCTGCACAGATGAGAACATGGAGAGATGATGGGGCACTTAATGAGTGGTTCATATCCAGGGTTTCCTCTGCCTTCATCGATCATCTCTGGACCAGAACAGGACAGTGGTCTCTACACAGTTTATTTCTTGCAGAGGGAAAACAGTATGTGTATAAAGTCTCTCACCCTCAGCGGTGTTCCAGTCCAGTAACTGGAGGATGTTCTTATGGTGCACCAGCTTCCTCATGATGGAAACCTCTGTGTCCACATGCTTGGGACGGACACCTCAAGAAAAAAAAATGAAACCATAGTTCTGTAACATGTTGATGAAGGTTCTCACACATAGTTCTGTAACTGACCTTACAATGTTACATGTGAATCTAGGAAGACTGAAAGATATAACAACTCAAGTTCACCTTAATGTGAAGGTGCTTGCAACTTATGAGTAATAGTAATAATATGGACTGAAATGATTAGCTATTATAATGATGTCCAATTATTTGAAATATACATTTTAATGCAGTGACAGCCACAAACAAACTCTGATGAACTGGATGTTGAATACCTCTAATGCTATGTTCATTTGTAACTTGGGTGAACTGACCCTTCAAAGTAAATAACTGACATGATTATAAAAGGATGTGGCAGAGAGAACACCAGGTAAACTTTGACACATACGCACTGTTTAGGTGTGGCTGCGGTCTAGTGTTTGCAGTTTCATAGTTTTTCCCTCACCACAGGATCACATTTACAGCATTTAGCAGACGCTTTCGTCCAAAGCGACTTGCAGTATTCATACATCAGTGTATGAATACATACATTCATACACTGATGGCGGTGGCTGCCATGCAAGGTGCTGACCAGCACATCAGGAGCAGTTTTGGGTTCAGTATTTTGCCCAAGGACACTTCGACATGCAGACCAGGGGAATTGAAGCAGGGACCTTCCGATAACAAGACACTAGCTCTACCCCTGAGCCACAGCTGCACATAACTTCCTGAACAGCAGCATCTTTATGTTATTTGACCTTATAATTCATCATGCTACAAATACAGCTTTAAACTAATGGTAAACACATTTAGCTGTAACTGAATTGTAGCTTATTGTGTTTTAATTCAGGCCAGAGTGGGGGTTAGCCCAAACATTTGTTTCATTAACAGCTAAATGCTTTCTGTTCTCGGCGAGTCACTTTGTTCATCTGCTGCCTGCTGCTGGAAGTTACACCGATCACAGAGTGGAAGCGAAACCAAAATTCACGGGTAGGAAAACAGAATCATGACCTGAAAGATGCTAAATTGTCCTCAGAGCTGAGTGGAACTGAGGCAACAATACTCTCAACTAACAATACTTAGTTGTTTTTTTTTGTTACAAGCAACACCTGTCACATTACATGTAATTACAGCAGCTTTAAGAAAGAACTTTCCCCAAGATGTAATGTAAAAAGCACAACATGTCATTTCTGCCACTAGGTGTCTCTTTACCAAAACAAAACAAAGGACATGTCTGGAGCTGGAGGGAAATGTTCTTTACTTCATGAACTTAACGTTATAGAGAGGAGAGGGGAAAAAGAAGATAGAGAATCAGAGCCTCTGCTGAGTGCAGTGAGAGTTGACCTGAATTCAAACACACAGACACACAGACACACACGCCCTCAGTGCGTGCTGTTGCTTGCTATTTTAAGGCCAATGTACAAACAAAGTAATCTGGCTGTTTGGGGCGAATAATCTCAAATAATCCAGCGGTCAAACTCTGAGCACACCTTTAACCAACCACCACTGCTGGTGAAAATCTATCTGTATGTGCACAGACCTGTGTCAGACACATGTTTTAAGTCTTATTCACATTACCACATTAGTCTTTTTCGCCAGCTTCCTTCCTCTCTGACTCTCTCAGTCGCAGCGACAGATTTCTCTGGTTTGAACATTGTTGGAAACTTTTAGGATAATGTTAAGCACACAACTCAGCAAAATACTGCATATAACAAGGATCTAGTCATTTTTAGAAATTTAAATGCAGAGTTCTTACATATGAATTTTTTTTTCAATAGACACTGGACGGGTATGACTAGTGTTAAAAGAGTTATGCAAGTTTGATATAAATCATTTGCATGGCATTAAAATGGAGGATGCAGATCATCAGCGTCTTTTACAGGAATATCTTAAGGATAATATTGAATATGCAAATAATACAAACTTTAATGAAATAGAGGAAACTGTAAAATGATTCACATATTGAAAAGTGGTTTGCTGTTTTGCGTTACAGGCGAGTCAAAAAGGGTTGGAAGAAGAAGAAATATGAAGCATTTGGACCAATCCAATGTAGCATTTACATTCATTTGCAGCGGGATCTGCAAAGCATGTAACACAAAGTCTTCATCTGTTTACATCTCTCTTACCATTTAGTTTGCCTTCAGTTTACTGATAGCCACGTAATTTGTGGTCCTCTGCCTCTGCACCTTGACTTTTACCTCAACAAATGATTGCTTAAGAAATGCTCGTGTACCTTCCTTGCTGATCTTGCAGGTGAACATGCTGTGGCCTTTACACGTCCCTCTGGTCATCCTGGCCTGGTAGAAGACGCCCTCCTTCCCTGCTTTGATCAGCTGCAGCAGGTTCAGGTCTGACTTGGTGAAACGAGGACCCTTAAAATATTTTTCATAAGAGATGAGTTGGCAGCATCGAAGTAGAGCAGAACAGCAGTGTGTGTTAGGACACTGAGTGCACATTCAACTATTAAACTGTCTGCTTTTGGCTCTGTATTGGGCTGAATTGATAATAATTTGACAGAGAAGAGACATCATCAGCACTCACACTGTAAACCCACACTGGTGAGATGACACAGATTAGCAATCACTTCAGCCAATCTTCTGTGTGAGATTTTGTCTACATCTGAACGGAAATCTAGCAACTCTTATATAGATCAAAGGTCTGACAGCATGACATATTTTTATCTGCATGATGCGATGACATGAAGACAGTGGTGTAGCAGTGGCACCTGCTGCAGGCTTTTCCACAGCTTCCTGGAGGAGGGTCTGACTGTGCTGCTCTGCTGCAGAGAAATTTGGGGAGGAGGCTCCTCCTCCTCCTCCTCCTCCTCCACTGCTAGGACCGGCCTCACAGGCATGACGGGAGCCTCTGGCCGGGGAACAGTACCCGAGAAGAGCTTGCTCCGCTGCAGGTCTCGAATGGTCCGAACCAAAGAACGATATCTGCAAGGAAAAGTAGTGTACATTGTGAAACACGTCACACTGTACAATGCTCCAGCAAAAGCTTTAGAAAGGCTGTGCCAGGGGCCTGTTGTTTTCTGGAAGGAAGACACAGGAAAAATATATCTTTATGAAAAACAAAAGGTGGAGGAGTTGATGTTCCTGTGGTAAGAGAGTGTATTTCACCAGGAATTCAGAAATAAGTATAATGATTGAGGTCTAGTGTTTGCAGTTTCATAGTTTCCGTCACCACAGGATCACATTTACAGCATTTAGCAGACGCTTTTGTTTTGAATTCAGCCTCTCTTACTTTCTGAGACACAGGAGCCCCAGCAGTATTAACGCCAGGATGGTGAAGGAGAGGGCCCCTATGAGGATGCAGGCAAGCCGGCCCAGAGGCTGACCTGCAAGAGCCAACGGGACCAAAACAGTCAGCTCCAATATACTCTCACAATGTGTCAGTAAACACAGCTGGATGTCAGTTGACTTGTGAAACGTGAGCGCTCACCTTGGGTTCCATGGGTTATATTTGAAGACATTGTGTCATCTGCTCAAGGACAATCTTGGTCAAAGTATATCACCTCAGTCAGGTGATACTGTAGCATTTGAATCTTCATCAGTGATCCGAAGACAGGCTGAGCAGGAAGAATATAAATGTTTAATTACAAATCAGACAAATGGAACTTTCTTTAAAACTAGAGAAGGCAATTTCTGGTGAGATTGCGGTTGTGAATACCTGCTGTTGAAAAGCTGATGCTAAACTGAGTTGCTGGCTTAGTGGGGAGGGAATGAGGGATTCAAAATATATTATAGGCTGGGAGCTAAATTACATTGCTGGCTTGAGTTAGTAAAGAGAAGCAGCTGAAGGAGTATGAAGAGTTGTAATGCTGGGAGAGTCAATTACCGTGAATGGGACTGAAAAGTTGAATAAATCTCAATGTAAATAGTTTCTGACTTATCAAATTAATGAGCAAATAAAACTTATATGGCATAGCATATAGTTTAGTATAGATAGTCTAAATGGTTGTAAAGGGGGAAAAGAATAAACAACTTTCAGCACTGACTCACAACTACTTATTAACTATATGAAGGAAAAAAGCTAATGATTTAGAAGTTTGGTGTAAGAACAGAGCTACGGCTGACGCCCAAAATGATAAGAACACACAGGAAGAGACGCCTTGATGACATACATTCACATTAAAAACTCTACGACAATATAAAACAGACTTACCTGTGTTTTCTGATGAACACCAGTTTGATCATCCTTCACTGACTGATGCCGATCAGAAACCAGTTAAAGACACCTGTGTGGCTCTGCTCTGTTTATTCTGTGCTGAGCTCCCTAAAGTGTTAGAACCCTTCAAGAATTCAACCATGTGTTGACAAGACCTTCAGTGTGACTGTGTAATCACCAGCAGGAGCTCTCATCTTGTGTCAACCACAACATAAGCAGAGGAAAAGAACGGAAGCAGCAGGTGGTTTGAGCTGCATCACACTTGTTCTGCGTGAGTGTCAATACACTGAACAAGGAAATGTGGTCTCATCAACTCTCCCACACATCAACACTGTGACTGGGGGCTAAAACCTTAAGTATGGAAAGAAAAGACACTCTAGTGTCTTTATATCTACGGTATACATTGGTTTAAAATGGGAAATAAAGTACAGTACTGTACTTCAGTTAAGTCACTTAAATCACTGGATTGACTTGATAGTCTAGAATTAAGATAAACTGATTGGCAGAGATGAAATGTGACAAGTACATTTACTCAAGTACTGTACTTAAGTACAGCTTTGAGGTACTTGTACTTTATACTTGAGTATTTCCATTTTACTTCCACTCCACTACATTTTGGAGTCAAATATTGTACCTTTACTCCTCTCCTACATTTATTTGATAACTTAAATTACTAATAACTTTGCAGGTTACATTCTGCATCAGAGCCAAAGCAGCGCACTTTAAAAATCAATTTATTTTATCTAAAGTGATTAAAAAGCAGTATATATCAGATCTGATTATTGGTCAGGCCAATAATTGGTTAATAAGTATACACATACATATAAATATGTGTGTATTTGACTTAATTACATAAGACTTTTACTCAAGTACTATACATATAGTTGATTTCATCCTTTATCAAGGTGATATTTTAACATGATACTTGATGACTTTATGGTGCTTTTTTTTTAAATTGCTGATTGGTGAGTTGAAACCAGAGACTGAAGGATCATGACAAACTCTAACCAACATTTTAACTGGTAAACCAGCCATAGTCAGTCTGAGGATTAAAGTTTGTTGCTTGAGGGTCTAAAAGGTGTGAATGTGTTTGTCAGGTTTAGATCAGAGCTGAAGAGAAAAAGCCCTTCACATGGTGTGTAGGATAGAAATGTCTGGTGCAGCTGCACTGTCTACTTCGGGGAAGTTCCTGCAGAGACCCTGCATGTGGTTATCACCTGCACTTTCATCTGCAGACCGGCTAAATGTAGCAACAGCACATGTAATGTGTTGACAATAAGTAAGGACAATGACGAGTAAAACTGCTTTAAATGACACCTAAAGTCTAAGGTCATGCTAGCAGCTCTGTGTGGCACCCAAAAAATGTAAACATTTCCAAAAGTGTAATAAAGCCTAAAAATGAAACAAAATTTGCATTGAAAATGAAATAAAATCCAATATTATACTAACTTGACCAATATATTAAAAAAGGTCATGACTGATGTGATAACATTTTTACAGATGGTGTAATACCTTGTGACATTATATGGAATTGATTACATTTTCAGGAAATG